>NC_092458.1:113233649-113551643 GCF_047495875.1 Pithys albifrons albifrons | reverse complement strand
GCTCTGTTCCCTTCCTTGGACATGCTCCAGCACCTCAGTATCTTGGAGTGAGGGGCCCAGAACTGGACAGAGGATTTGAGGTGTGGCCTCTCCAGTGCCAATGTCCCCACAGAGGGACAGTCACGTCCCTGGTCCTGCTGGCCACACTATTCCTGATCCAGGCCAGGATGCCCTTGGCCACCTGGACACACACTGCTCATGTCCAGCTGGCTCTTGATTTGTGGCAGCTGAGGCTGAAAATCAAAACTACAGCTGCTACCACCTTCTTCTTTCTCCAGACTTTATTTTGGTGTCTGACAAAATGCTTTGTGTTTTGCATAAGCTTTGCATAAACCTTTCTTGACTGCTGGATTCTGTAATCTTTAATCTAGTGCAGCAAACTGGATGTACTACAGCAAAATACCACTACTCTGCAACTGTGCTGGAGAATTGAGGTCCAGTCTGCTGTAGAGCAGAGATTTTTGTTTGATTTTACTGTCTGGATATTTTTGAAAAATGCAACACGTACCTGTAGCTGTCCCAGTGGCACCTGTGGCACTTCTGAGAAATAGGGAGTTATAAAAAAAGCAGTTGTCTAACATGAAGCTGTAAAAATTATTTACTTAAACAGGCCCATTTTTCAGTCTCCAAACTTAGGGAAATGTCTGAGTATTTCACTTTAAAGGCTTAACATCTGCAAACTTTCCATTTTATCCAACAGGCCTTATTTGGTCCCGGTACTCTCTAGTTATTATTCCTAAAAACTGGAGTCTCTTTGCTGTGAACTTCTTTGTTGGCTGTGCTGGTGGCTCTCAGCTCTTCCGAATATGGAGGTAAGAAGGGCTACTCTACACACTAACTGAGCATTCAAACCACCTCATCCTAACCAGGGATTATCAATGCTGCCAGCCCGTGTCAGGGCATCAGCCAAGAGGAACTGAGGGATTAATTAAACATTGCAGATCTTTTTTGCCACACTGTTAGTTTCCCAGCTAAGTTGGAGTGAAGATTTAAGTATTTTCAGTCCAGCTAGAGCATGTTTTAAGGAATGCTCGATGTAAGCTCCTTGTAAGCTGTTTTAAGGAATGCTGCATGTAAGTTTCTGGGTCTGAGGCATTTAAAAGCTGTGGGTCTGACTGACAAATAGCCCAGACTGTGTCCTCATATGCTCTACACTTCTGTCAGCCTTCAGCATTGGATCGTGTCAGTTCCAGCTGGATCAAAGGATTCCTAAGCCAAACAGCACTTTTTGTTATTTCTTGAGGGAAACTTTGAAGTTTTCTGGCTTCAGTACTGGCCAGGAATGCAGCAAACTGACTACTTTGGAACTTCTTACATGGATTAAGCTCTCCTATCCTGAGTTTCCACTCTTAAGCCTGTTGTAATTTTAAACCTTCTCTGCTGCACAGACTGTTAGGAAGACACTGTTATTGTGACTGGTGTTCTATTCTATTCTTAGCCTGTGCTCGCTCTTTTTTTTTTCCAATAGGTATAAGCAGGAGCTAAAAGCAAACCAGCAAGAGCAGCTGCAGTAAAGAGATGCTTAACCCAACAGGTCACATCTGACAACGCACAAACCCATCCCCATGGGACCCAGCTTCACTAATTTTAATGTTGTTTTCCTCAGAGAAAATGAGAGAGGAAACTGAAATGTTTAGACAGCAAATGTTTTCTAAGTGCAAATAACAAAGTATCTCCACACCTTAAAATAAAGGGCAACCTTTTAAGTTGAAGCAGAACTGTGTGTTTGTATTGTCTCTTTAAAGAAACTGCCTGTGGGTTGTGCCTGGAATGAGTTGCTGGGTCTCACCTTACCTGACTCGGCTGATCAGCGCCAGCAGTGACACAGTGCTGGTGACAGCCAGAGCTCCAGACTTGCAGTGATCTTCCCTGTCACAGTCACACCTGGCCAGGGGTTTGCCAGAAACCAGCCAGGGGTTTGCCAGAAACCAGCAGCAGCATTTGCATTTCATTCCCTGCTGCTCTTCCCTGGTAGCGTAAGGACACTCTTTTCATCTTCAATTACGTGTATCTTAATTTGTATCTTCATTTTCCCAGCCACTGCTGTCTTTAACAAAAAGGAGAACAAACCAGTATGTGCCACTGATGTTTTAGCTTCTGTCATCCTTTGTAACTCGAGGCAGAAGATGCATTGAAGTACCAGCACTCAGGGAAAAAGATAACTGAGGCAAGGCAGCTTCTTCAGGATTCAGCTTTCATGAAGATGAAGGCCTTGAAATGCTGGGGTTTTGCAAGGTCCTGTTACTATGTCTCTCCCCACCCCTATTTTTCCCAACCTCATCTGAGTTATCACTCCAGCATGGCAGGGAAAGGAACCACACCTTGTTGTGGCACTGATGTCCCCTCCTTTTCCACCCTTTGTACAACATCGTTATCCCGTGCCAAGTACTGGTGCAGGACGGTCAAGGGAAGCATTTTCCATTCTTACAAGACATGCACCTGATACTCTGTCAGCTCCCCTGTTGCAAAGGCTGTCCCACAGTGGAGCCAGTTGTGTGTTCTGCTACAGTTCCTCTTGCATTTCTTGGTTCTTCCAGCTGAAGCAGCAGCCTGAATGGTCAGTGCACAGGGTGAGTCCTCCAGCTGTGCTGTTGCTGAGTGGACAGTGCTGTGACTGAAGGACACTGCCAGAGAGAGGGGTTGTATTCAGTCCCACTCCCTTCCCAATCCTCAACCAGGTAAGATTCATCCAGCAAACCAGTAATGGGAAAAAAAAAGTGTATTAAAATATTCACAAGATTACAATACAAAACATGAAAGTCCATTCAAGAAAAAATATCCAAGATAACTGTTTCCAGATGAGTTTGTAAAAGCAAAAGCACTAACAGTTGGTACACTGGCTCTTCATGTAATCAGGCCATGCAATGCATATCTAGCTCCCTCACACAGATTATACACCTGTCTTACAGGTGTTTGTTTCCTTGCACACCTCCAGGACAGAGGTTTACAAAAGAGAAGTACCCAAGTAGTGTGTTTTCAGTTACATTTACCACGTAAGAACAGCTGGCATTGCAGGGAGACAGAGAACATTGCACAGCACACTGATCTCCAAGGCATAGAACTTACATTTTAGAGTGCAAAAATACCTGTAAATGAAAGGGCTTATTAGCTGTAGGGCAGTGAAGAGAAGGGAAAGAGAAGCCTCAAGAAGAGTATAATTGCTGAGCATAGTTAATATGATTTTGTAGTGTCCCATGGAAAAATGTCACCTAAATACTGGCACTGCAGGGGTGTGGCCACAGCCCAGAAGTCTGGTCGACCTTCTCCACTTGGTGGTTTTAAAGAGAAAATATTTCCATCACCTGGTATACAGTAAGAGCATTTGAGGTCCTAGGCAGACACATTAGTAATGTAAAATTCCAAGATGATTTCAAGACAGAATGAAGGTGTTCTGGTTACCAATCAATCAGTCCTAACTTCCACTCTAAGGCAATGCAGCTCCTAAGTTTCATGTACACATTTACTGCAGTTACAGATGGTTACCTAAACAGTTCTCACAGGCTTAAAAACTTTAAAAACCTAATTACAGCTCTTCTAGTCATAAACTGAAATATCACTAAAGCTTTGAGAGAAAACAAAACCCTGCAGGTCTCTGGTTATAAATGACACATCAGTCAATGAGTTACAGTGAGGCACTTGCCACCCTGCAATAGCTCCTAATGCCACTTTGTGAACGTGGTGACCATCGTCCCCAAAGTCAGAAGGGGCAGTGGAAATCTGATGTACTGAGTACAGCTACCAAATTACTCAGATTGGTACTTTATAATGATTTGCAATTTGTCTCTTGAAATTCATTTATGGTAATCAAAAATAAGGAAGATTTCAGATTGACCCCAGTTTTGTTTGCATGATGAATAAAAGAATTCAGTGCAAGTCTTTTCCATCACACAGACCTTCCCCAGGTGCACTATCAAATAGCAATGACCCCCATAACTGTTTTATTCATTGAGGCTTCTGCCTCAAGAGAGATGCCCACTCCTCTGCTGGGCTGCTGCAAGCTTGGCAGGCAGCACCTCTTTCTAAAATAAAGGTCCTAAAAAGAGCTGGCAGCAGCACTACAGCAGGGCAAGGGCAGTGCCCTCCCTGGTCCCCGAAGTTCAAGCTGTTTTTTTCACCTGCACGGAACAGCATCGGAGAATTAAGAGTACAGCAGCAGAGCAAACAGAGTTAAACTTCTGGTCACCATAATATCAGGATATGTTGACCTTGTTTGACTTTTATCTCTGCTTGCTCTACCCATCAAGGAAGTAGAAGTTCTCTGTCTCCTGCAGCTTTACTAAGTAAGCCAATTCCCTTTCATCGGCACAGGTTATCGCATCATTAAACAAGCCAAGATAACCTGAGGGAAAGTTGACAAGCTTGTCTCACAAAGCCTGAAGTTCTTTTGACCTCAGTATGTTACTTAATAGCTACATTGTTCACTTTTCCATGACAAAAAGAAAATTCAACAGCCCTACTCGCTGGAGAGGGATTCAGACTGATTTCTGCCATTCCTGGGGGAAGAGACTTGTCTCTTCCTAAAAAGATGTTCAACGTTTTTTAAAAATATTTCAAAGTTCATTCTGCCCACATAAAGAGGACTCGAGCAGCCTTGCAAGGACCCTCCTCGGACAAAAGCCATGCAAGGAGGTGTTTCCTCACATCAGTTCACACAGCCACATCGGCCTGTCTCCTAAAGTTAGCACCAGATCACAAAGCCTCCTAAAGTTAGCACCAATTAGCGTTTTTCCTGAAGTTAGCACCAAACCAAAATTGTGCTCAGATTCTCCAGTATATCCCAGCAGGAAAAGAAACAAACATTAGTAGCAGATTTCAGAGGCAAGGCCAGCCCCATCTTCTCATAGCAGCAAGTTTTTGATCACCTACATTCATCACAATTCTTCCCCTTACTCAAAAATGACTGAGGAGAAAGAGGGTGATGCTCAGGGATGAACGTAGGCAGATCAAAATCAAGTTTCTCCATCAACCACATCAAAAGTGTCAGTTTATTACTTAGTGTAAAACAAACGTTGGGAAGTAACAGCCTTGTAAGTAAGGAAAACAGCAACAGTAGGATTCATCCTGATCTCAATCAGGGAATCACAGGATATGCTGAGTTGGAGGGGACCCATCAAGATCATCGAGTCCAGCTCCTGGCCCCTATGCAGGACACCCCGAGTCACACCATGTGCCTGAGAGCATTGTCCAAATGCTTCTTGAACCCTGTCAGACTTGGTGCTGTGCCCACTGCCCTGGGGAGCCTGCTCGGTGCCCACCACCCTCTGGGTGAAGAACTTTTTCCTGATATCCAACCTAAACCTCCCTAACTCAGCTTCATGGCCTTTCTTCAAGTCCTGTCACTGGTCACAAGAGTGAAGAGATCAGTGCCTGCCCCTCCTCTTCCCTTTACAAAGAAGTTCCAACTGCAATGAGGTCTCCCCTCAGTCTCTTATCCTCCAGGATGAACACACCAAGTGCCCTCAGTGCTCCTCACACGCTGCCCCTCCAGGCCCTTCCCCATCCTCGCTGCCCTCCTTTGGACACTCTATTGCCTCATTATCTCTTATATTTTGGTGCCCCAAACCACCCCAATATTGCAGGTGAGGCTGCTCCAGAGCAGGACAATCCCCTCCCTCCGGCCAGTGATGCTGTGCCTGATGCCCCCAGACAGGGATGTCCCTCCTGGCTCAAGGCCACTGCTGCCTCATGGCCAACTGGCCACCAACCAGGACCCACAGTCCCTTGCCCGGCACTGCTTTCCAGCACCTCATTCCCCAGTCTGTCCGTACACCCAGGGCTGCCCACCCCAGGGGCAGAATCCAGCACTAGAGGAGATCACACAGAATCACAGAATGGGTTGGGTTGGAAGGGACCTTAAAGATCATCCAGTTCCAACTCCCCTGTCATGGGCAGGGACACCTCCCACTAGATCAGGTTGCTCAGATCCCCATCCAGCCTTGCCTTGGACACTTCCAGGGATGGGGCAGCCACAGCTGCTCTGCCCAACCTGTGCCATGGCCTGCCCACCTTCTGAGTAAAGAATTTCCTGGCTACAGTCACCAATGTAAGCACTGCAGCAACCAAGAGGAGTGCTCTGGCACACATCAGATACTGGATTGTATCAACAGATGGAAGTTTGAGTTGACAAGCTGCCCCTGAGGGTGTCTGGCATGAGAGGGTCCCACTCCACCACCTTCCAGCACTGGGTACAACCATCACAGCCCATCATGTGCAATCTTGCTAAAACACCCTGTGCAATCCACGAAGTAGAAGATGATATTTAAAGGTCTTCTGTGGAGAAGAAATTTGTTCATTTTTCATCTTGTACATATTATTGCCAAAAAATAAAATGTTAAATAATGTACAGAGCTGCAATGGTTAGGTCAGTGAGCCACAGTGCAGTGTCTCAGTTCCCTATGAGATTTGTAAAACACCTGAATACTGATACCCTAAAAACTTCCTTTAAAACTGAAACACATCCTTTCTTTGACACCAGCCAAGTCCTGGAAGAAGGGTTACACAAATTCAGATATTGCAGGATTAGGAACTGACATCTAGCAGAATAAATTAATCCTTGGTTTCCTTTAGAGCCTGTTTTAAGCAGCTGGTTCTGGCTTTGAGGACATCATCCTAAAATCTAGCTAGTGCATGTATACAAAAATGAAGCTGTTAGCTTTTAATAAAGGGAGGTGCTGTCAGGAAACCTGTGAAGTCTGACCCTGATGAAAGAATATAGTGTTGGGAAAAACACCTGAAACACTGTACACAAAATAGTTGTTAAAGTTCCGCTGTCACAATTAAAGGATTACCTTATGTGGTTCTGAAAGGTTCTTCCATGGGCCTGCAACTGTTTTTCATTTACTCAGTGTTACTGTGGAATGTAAGCTTGAGTTTGTTTGGAACAGATTCCACCTGTGGAGATGCCCAAACCAGGGCACAGTGCTGGGCACCCTGCTCTGGCTGCCCCTGGATGAGGAGCAGGGCTAGGACTAGATGAGCTCCAGAGGTCCCTTCCAACCTGATTCTGTGGAACAGACAGAACTAGGAAATGGGTCAGAATCAGAGACAAGGCATTATGAAAGACCAACCTGAAAACTATTTGCTGCCACAAAAAAAAAGCCAAACGACACCACATCAGGATGAACAAAACAGAAATCCTTCTAGTAAATGCTACTCTGAGAAGATCTCTGCTGAAATGCCCCTTCTAGTTCTGAGCACCAGATTTCAGGATACAGAGGGTCAGTGGAAGAAAGATCCTCATCAGCAGAGATCCTTACCAATCCAGGAGGAGTTTCACCTAGAAAGGAGAAGCTGGGAAACAACACTCAAGCAGTAGACTTGTAGAGATGAAGAAAATAAACTGCCCTTCTGCATCCTCTGTGCAAATATAGGTTACACAAAAAAAAACACATCAAAAAAACTCAGCCCTAGATCTCCTGCAGAGGTCATTCAGCCTCCACTACAGGCTTCTAAGAGCAGATAAAGCACCTCTAAGGAGGTGGCAGTGGTATAATGGAGCCATGGGAGAGAGGTAAGGGTGTAGTACAGCTTCCAGATCCCTTGGAGGCCTTTTTCACATTTACATGAAATGACACAGCTTCGAGGGAGAAACATTTTCACTGAAAGGTTCAACAGAGTCTGAGGTAACCACCTACAGCTACAGCTTCCTATGCCTTTAATTCACTAGTTCCTTAGTGTTCACAAAATTCATCCACACCATTTCACAAAATTCATCAGATCAACACTATCCCTGCACCTTAAAGGACTAAGCTTGAATAGCTGGGCTCATAGAGAAGTAAACAGTTCTGTGACCTGTGTTACACAGGTCAGGTAGGCCTAAAGATTTCCTTCACTTACACTGCTAAGACATACATTTCTGACAGCTAGGAGTCACAATTTGGCTTACAAGACCAAGTGAGAGGGTCTAGCTCACATGAGAAGGCAGCTTTTACTGAGAATCTGATCAAGGAAAGGTAAATACCCTGTATGCATAAAGAACTCAGTGGATATAGAGAAGTTGGCTTCTTCATATTCATCTCAACAGAAGAAATTAGGCCTCATAAGCCAAACAGAATCTCCAGGTTAATCTAGAATCTTCAGGCGTGTTCCAGTTTCTCCATTAATAATCAAGATAAAATATTTTAAAATTGTGATGTGAGTTTTCACTTTCTCTCTCGTCACACAAGATACAAAAAAAGAGTATTGGCAATTTATAAGCAAAAGTCTTACCGCAGTTCAACATGCAACATTGGTCTCACTTCTGTACGATTAAATAGACTATTTACACACAATACATATATA
Organism: Pithys albifrons albifrons; assembly: GCF_047495875.1. NCBI lineage: Eukaryota > Metazoa > Chordata > Aves > Passeriformes > Thamnophilidae > Pithys > Pithys albifrons. Next base: position 113,543,363 of record NC_092458.1, on the reverse strand, counting down.
TCTCTCCCTCTGTATGCACATGCATTGGTCCTAGCCTAGGCATCAAAGGCCACATGTGAGTTCTCTGGGTCAAATCTAGTTCAAGCAATTCCAGTCTGAGTGCGTGTTCTCCTTTGGACAGCTTAGGGTCTCGTCTCAGTTCTTCCGAATGTCGGCGTAGACCACGGACTCTGACTTGTTGATCTTGTCGCTGTGCTGTCCCCCGGAGTGATCTAACTGCGCGTAAATGACTGGGCCCTGCGGACACAACAGAGGCACAATCAGCACTTCAGACTCGGGGCAGGCCCATCTGCAGCAAGATGAAAGCTAAAGCGAGACCACAGAGCGCTAATGACTGCGAACGGCACTTGGAAGCGTGGAATGAACCCTCGCCCAGGAATGAGCTCCAGTCTGCCACCTTTCTCCTCTCGGGAGCAATGCCAAACAGCGCCCTCTCCTCCCTCCAGGACTGCAGCGGCTGCCTGCTTCCCACAAAAAGCGAAATCTAGAGGGGTTTGCTCTGAAAAGCAGCAGTTCTTACGTGTGATGGAGTGGCTTAGTCAGATGGACACCAGGATTATTATTGTTCAAGAGGAACTGAACTATACATTTACCAGCGGACAGCAGAGTGTACTTCCCCTGCTGCCACTCAGGTCCTGCACATTCCAGCACAGCAGGATGGCTTGGATAATGAGGGAGGGAACAAACCTGCAGCCACCCTGTGACACGAGTCACTGCCCAAACAAGTGCTGTGACCGAGACTCACACAGCAGTGAGCCAGCAATGGTGCAGCAATGCAGAATTCTTACCTGACTCCGAGCCAGCCCAGGCCCTGCACAGCCCCACACACACTCTGGGCAGGCACGGCCACACACCATGGTTACCTCTGCTGGGGTGCCCTGGAGGACAGGACAGCACTGCCCTCCAGCTGAGCATCCAAACGCTCCTGTGCCTTCCTAAACACCCTCCTGAACACACAGCCACACACCCTGGTTACCTTTGCTGGGGTGCACTGGAGGGCACCACAGCCCTGCCCTCCAGCTGAGCATCCCAACGCTCCTATGCCTTCCTAAAACACACTCCTGAACACAGCCCACAGAAACTGCGGCCTCTGGAGACAGGCTGGAGACAGGACTGCAGCCTCCATGGAACAGGTGCCCAAGAGGACAAGGTGGGACCTCTCTGGCCAGGTCTGACCTGCAGCTCCCACACTGCACCCCCCAGGGACACAAGCACCGAGCACAAGGCACAAGCTGTGACCACTCACCAGGTGACCTCAGCACAGACCACACCCCCAGGCAGGAGGGAAAGCGACTGTCCTGTCTGGGGGTGAGTGGGGGAAATTACAAAGAGAGCTTTGAGTTTGGTTGTGGCTTTTTTAGCAGTTTTTCCTTCGAAACATTTCATCCATTTAACTTTTTGGGCTTCTCTTTTGTCCCAGGAGGAAGGAGCCTTCACAGGCACTTCTCCTACTCCATTCTTGCCAATGCTTCTGGAATCCTGTCAAATTAGGAAACATTACAGAACTGATCCAGAAACTCATCTATCTTCCAAAGCAAATAGGAGACAGAGATGAAAAAAGACCTTCTGTACAGAAAATTAAGCCCTTGAAGGGCCATAAGTACTTTCCTGCACAGCTGTTTCCCCCCCCCCCCAACACACATTCAATAAATACCTTGTTCTCTTTCAGAAGTAATTTAAATCCACATTTTCTTCCTTCTGGGTAAGGTATTTCCAAAGGGATAAAAGGGGAGAGCAAGAAGACAGACAGAAGGGGGAAAACTTGGGAGTAGATATAAAGTACTGAATATGAACAACAGACTGAGAAAATAAATTAAAAAAAAAAAGAACACTGATGTCTTAGAAAATCCTGGATTTTAAATCTCACTGTAGCCTCTTTTTCTGCTATTTGCTTTCATGTTGTTCTGGTCTCCAACCTTACTACTAATTCCAGTTAGAGTGCAATGTCTACATAAACTTCAAGGCAAAGTAACCCTGAAGTTTATTTGCAAGCAATTTTGGAAGTCTCATCTGCCTCAGCCCAGAGGTCAAGAGTATGACAAATTCAGCTCCAGAGCACTTTCTATCAGTCCAACATAAAAGTAATAAATCTATAACTGCATAAAGTATTCATTACGACATTTCATGTTTTCTTCAAGTAATTTTGATGGGACAATTTTCTCCCACAGGACTCCACTCTGGATCAGTTATCACTATTCTGATCTCACTGATCCTGAGGAGTCACTATTCTAGGTTTATGCCAGCTTAAATATAGTTATTCTGTTACAAGGAGCATCTTAGGTGGTGGCAGAGAGACTGACTGGTCTGATCACCTGATCCAAACCAAATAAATAAATGGGAGATTGGCTAACGGAGAAAAGGAGGACCGAAGATTTATTACAATGCACCATCTGTTTGATTTGCTGCCAATTGATTATTCTAGATGACTATAATCAACTAATTCAGGACCATTTTTTAAAGAAGTCTAAACAATTCAGAACTTTCACCTAATCCCAAATCACCTCATCCTGACTCTTGAGAACTGGAAGACAGACCAGCACTGCTACATAAAACCAACATTTCCCAAAGCCTTGCAATTTTTCCATTCAGAACTGAAGGGAAAAGATTAGTAGGAGTAGAACCTGCTAAGCTTTTGTCAGCAGAATCATGAATTGACAAGTTACAGCAAGAAAAAGGTATTACAAAGTTGGACCACCATGGGCTAACAGGAGTCTACAGTATTTTCAGTTTTTTTAGATGCTAAAAGATGTTCCAACTACCACAGATTCCAGCTCCAGGAAAGCTATCTGAAATTTAAATCAAGATTCCTGGCAGTAAGAACTGCTCCTTCTCAGGGTCGTGAGAACCAGCTCAAAGCCTGGAACAGAGCTCGAACACAGCCTGCTCAGATCTATCTTAAACCAGGAAGAGCAAAGCCAGAGATCTGCACTTCTGTGGCAGATGTTAATGCAGCTTTAGTGCTCCCCAATTCTACAGCAACAGACCTTCCTGCTCAGGAGCTCTGCACTGTGCATCAGAAATGCCTGAAGGGAAGTTACACTATAGGATCAGTGGTCCTTCAGCCTGCCCAGAAATGGACAGAGTGGCTGGAGAGCAGCCAGGCAGAAAGGGACCTGGGGGGACTGAGGGACAGGAAGCTCAACAGGAGCCAACAGTGTGCCCAGGTGGCCAAGAAGGCCAATGGGATCCTGGCCTGGATCCAAACTAGCGTGGCCAGCAGGCCCAGGGCAGTGACTCTTCCCCTGGACTCTGCCTTGGGAAGGCCACACCTTGAGTGTTGTGTTCAGTTCTGGGCCCCTCAGTTGAGGAAAGAGATTGAGGAGCTGGAGCGGGGCCAGAGAAGAGCAACGAGGCTGGAGAAGGGACTGGAGCACAAGTGCTGTGGGGAGAGGCTGAGGGAGCTGGGGGTGTTTAGCCTGGAGAAGAGGAGGCTCAGGGGTGACCTCAGCACTGTCTGGAACTCCCTGAAGGGAAGTTCCGGCCAGGTGGGGGTTGGTCTCTTCTCCCAGGCACTCAGCAATAGGACAAGGGGGCACGATGGGCTCAAGCTCTGCCAGGGGAAATTGAAGTTGGAGAGCAGAAAAAAATTCTTTGCAGAGAGAGTGCTGAGGCATTGGAATGGGCTGCCCAGAGAGGGGGTGGATTCCCCATCCCTGGAGGTTTTTAACCTGAGATTGGCCGTGGCACTGAGTGCCATAATCTGGTAAAGGGACTGGAGTTGGACCAAGGGTTGGACTAGATGATCTCGGCTAGCAATGACAGACACCTTGGCCTTGGCATATCCTGGGGCAGCACAGATCTGCCTTCCAGTCTGAGTGCTGCAGACCAGATTGCTGAACAGGGGCATCCATGTGGGAAATACATGTACTTCTGGCCTTCACTGGGAATGTGCCTCTTACACATTCAAGTAACAGTCATGGTGGAACAGGGGTCACTACAGTGATGGCACGGACAGGAAACACAACATACAAATCAGACAGGGCAGAACACCTCTGAGGAGAAGGAACAAGTGGAGCTGATTGAAGCAGCTGAACACTCACAGAATCAGATTTGCATCCTTTCAGCACTCTGAGGCACTCCTGAAAGCAAGGTCCACACCTTGCACTCGAAACACAAAGGGAGTGCAGACTCAGAGTGCTTTCAACTGAGAAGTGATGCAGACAAATACTCCATCACTGATCTTTAAACTGATAAATAAAAAAAGAACAAACTTAATTATTTTAAATGCCACTCTTAAAGAGTGGACACCTCTGTCACCATTTTTAACTTGCAATTCAGTCACTTTCCACACATCCTACCGAGTAAAAGGCTCCAAGGAAGACCACAGGCTGTTTGGCCACAGCACTGACTGTGGGAACCACTGGTCTACAACCTCCAGGCATTCCAGGAGACAAGAGTGGGCCTGAATCAGCAAGGAGTCTGCAACAGCTGCTGGGAACTGCCAGGAATCTGAATAGCTGCATTTCACCTACACAATACCTCAAAAGCTTGAATTCTACAACTTTCTGATTACAAAAAAATACCAGGTTTTACTTATATGTGATGCCAGATTTCAAATATGTAATTTGCTAGATTTCAAATATGTAATTTGCATGCTGATACGACCCTTAAAAAATCCCAACCAATAAAATAACGGCTAGAAGTTAAAAATATAAATGAAATATAGAAATGTAACTGAATTTTAGTTTTCTCACTGATTTAAACATTCTGTTCCAAATCTGATGATCTACCCTGATTTCGTTGTGGATCTTTCTGCAGAAAAGTAAATATGTTTACTTGTTCTGTTCACCCGTGCTGCAAGATGGGGCAAATGTTTAACAGAAAGTAGAGGAACCACTTGCTGCTAGAAATGTTTGCCAAGAAAAGAAAATCCAGACAAAACTCTTTTTCCCTTTAAAAACCTAAAACTCTGAACAAAACAAAAGCCATTTGCAGTACTGTGAGATCAGGAGTGCTCACACTTTGGGTTTTCCTTTAGGAACTTACCTGCAGGAAGATTCTGGAGGGCTCTGCCAAGGAACAAGCAGACCAGAGTAATTACAGAAAGGCAAAAGCACGCTGAGCCTGAGTTACCTTTGCATACTTTAGATGTGCTCTGACATGTCCTCCCAGTACACTGAGACTCAGAACACTGGGGACATGGGAAGGTGAGCACACTGCAAGTTTTCACACCAAAACATCACAGTCTTTTTTCTTTCAAGATGTAAGTGCTGAACAGCAAAACTCTTAATCCCTGTAGCTCTCAGGGTACTTGCATGTGCTGCTTCATAGTATGACAGGAATCAGATACAATACCTTGGTGTTTTGACCCAGGGACATCAACTCCAACACCTACTGCAACATAAATCCCACAAAACCCTTTTTTTACTTTTTTTTTTAAGGGGGAATGGTGGGAATCACCTGTGTCATTCACCCATTCTAGAAGCTTCTTCATGAACTAGAAAAGACAAGCTTTGTCCAGGCCTGACAGGCTGCTGCTACTACACTCATTCCAGGGAAAATCTGATCTTTAAATTTTATAACCTAAGTATGTGGCCTCTGTATTCAGAGAATAACTCATGTCTGAAGTCAGAGGGCAGCTTTGTGGGCCTATGTGCTAAAACTCTGGAAATACTGCATGGCCCAGAATAAAATGCATTTCAAACCCAAATTGGAAGTCCAACAGAGCAGGGACTTGGACTTTATCCAGCTCGCTGTTAGCACGTTTAGTTTTTTTCCTGTAGTGTTAACACATTAACACACATCTCCACTATTTTGTCAGGAGAAATTAGGAACATAGGTATTAACTCTGACTTAGAAACACATCAGTTCTCACACTACTCTGCAGCCACTTTCTAAAAAGGTGGCTAATCAATAAAAAGTTCATTTTGAGCTTAAATTCATTCAGGATCTGTACCCTCACAGGAAAATTGCTGGGAATACACAAGTCAAGAGGTAAAGAAACAGCTTCCAAAGAAGGAAATCTTGTACACTTTTAACAGGTAATCATACATGGCATGGAATCCCTGTCTGACTCATTCCCTCTCCCCTCTGACTAATTTCCCATGGGATGTCAAGTCTGGCTAAGAGACAGTTTTTTCCTTCGAAGTCAGCAGGACTTTGCCAACAACAGGAAGCACGAAGGGTGGCCCTTTCAAGCCCACACAAGTTGGGAGGCTCTGCAGGAGAGAGCTCCCCACAGCACGAGTCATCCCTAAAGTGCTCATCGCTGATCAGCGTCTGCACCACTTCCTTGTGAAGGACGTACATGCCACAGAGCATGAGAGAGTAACTGGAATTCCTTCCCATTGCAACCTACAAGATTAGGCAGCTTTATGGGGTGATAACATGTCTGGTAGACAATGCTGTCTCTGCACTGAACAGCTACTCACTGCCTACTCCTGACCTTTGCTAGCCCTGCATTTCACCACCACCTGCGTATGTTGACACACAAGACCACATCAGGTTTTTAAGGTGAGAATGGATGTGGCACTGAGTGCTGTGATCTGGTGACCAAAGTGGGGTTGGATCAAGGGTTGGACTTGATGATCTCAGAGGTCTCTTCCAGCCCAGCTGATTCTATGATCTACTTTTTTATGTATGTATGGCCAGACTTCATGAACGAAGACTTGGGAAGGGCTCTCCCCACGTGGGTGTGCCCTTCCAGCCTGCACAGTGGATTTTTTTTAGGTGTGGCACAGCGTGTGCAGAACTGGCCCCTATTTTGTTTTTCATAATTTAGTATGAAAAGGGCATAGAACTCCACTTCATGGAATAGCAATGTAGTGGTTTTAGCTAGGCTTCAAATTAGCAGGCTGAGGGAATCTACATGGATTGGAAGAGACAGCTCTCACCTGACTGGGTAACCAAGGAAATATTTCATACCAGATGACACAAACCTAAGATATGATGCAGCAGTGGGAGGTGTTAGGTCAGTTCTATCATGGCTGAAGTACAAGCTGGATGTGGTGCAGCTCCTGTCTTGTTGGAGTAGGCCCTGCTGCTCTTGATGCCACTACTTGCATTTTGTTTGAATTCAGGGACGTAGAAACATTTTGTTCTTATACTTTGTTTTTTGCTGGGTGTCTTTTTTGGGGTGCTTATGGATCAAGAGCAATAGAATCTGGTTTCGGTGGGAGGTAAAAACTGTTGTTATACCTAACTTGTGTGTGTGTTATATTGTAATTTTCTCTTCATTTTCTCTTTTCTGTATAAATATATATAGTTAGTTTAAGCATAAACCTAGTTTGGAGGTTGGTTGGGGTTTTTTCCCTCTCCTTCTTTTTCTTTTGTCTGGTTAGGAAGGGGAGAGAACCTTTTCTCTGTCTTGGACAGTTGGTGTTTTGCCAGCTCAAACCAAGACAAGCAAGATGCTGTTCTTTCAGTTGCACTAAGCCTTCTACAGAAGGATTCTAGAAATTTAGAGATGAAGAAAATTCCATCACCAAAGACAGAAGTCTGTGTTTGCTCTGCTTGTGTATAATAAGCTGTCTCCTGCCTCGAGATAAGACAGAACTCAGTTATCAGACATGTTGTAATGCCTTGCTATCTTCCCTAAGCTAGAATTGTGTAACTCCCAAATTAAAATAAGCTCTCTTTGGATTACCATAACCCTTCCTCCCTATAGCATATGTCTCCCTGAAACCTTAAATTGTGATCAAGTGTTCAATAAACCATTCCAGTTTCGTCCTCATAGCTGGGATCGTTGTAGCTTTTATTGACCTTCACAGTCCACCACTCCCAGCTCACTGTCCACCCCTTGTTCGGAGCACACACTCTTCCCTCCCCCCCAGCACCTTAACAGCACCTAACACAGGTATCCCACCCTGCCTTGATGTTTTCCATACCATCTGGGAGGATCCTGCTCCGGGAGGCAGCAGGAAGCAGTTTACCTGGTGTGATCTGGCGGGCACGCTGTTTACCAGGCCCTCTGTGTCGGAGGGCGCCTTCGGCGGGGCCTGCTTAACCGGAGACATCAAGCTCTCAGAGGTACTGCAGCTGACGAGGTGGCAGAGCAGAGTTTGCACCACAATGTTCAAGAGGCACACAGAGAAACAGAACAAACAAACAAACAAAAAAAAAAGAACAAAAAACAAAAAGACGAGTGATGGCGAGATGAAAGTGGCAGATTATGCCAAAGTAAAAATGAACATAATGGATTCTAAAATAAACACATATAGTTCTCCATCTCTCCCGAGATATTTCTCTAACATTCCTCCATTGGTAAGAAATTGGTATGAACATTGGACAGCAGCTCCTCCAAAATCCCTGTTCCTTAGCTATTCCTATTCAACCCAAACCTTATGTTTTCCTCTCTGAGGCTTCAGACTCAAATAACAGTGGTAAATAGCAATTATCTTTTAACTAGAAGTTAAACAGTCCCAGTTACTGAGTCAAGTGTTATACCAGTGCTGCAATTTCAGCCAACATTTGTTAAGAGCCACCAGCTCTCCCTATCAACAAGGTACTTCCTACCAAACTCCACATGAGCTCCCTTGCTTTTGGCTAGACTATGATCCCAAAATAATTTTGCCCACTCACAGCAGACACTGGTCTCTGGAGCAATTAGCTCGAGTCCCATGTGGCATTTAAGCTGTGTGCCCTCATACAGCTACTTGAATAATCAAGCAAATCTTATTTTTCAAACAAAAGAACTGCCTTGGGGTGAGAACCAACACCCCTAAAAGAAGGCTGCCACTTTTCACTCTGATTGCTTCTTTCCATCTGCTTAAAGCAGGACTGGAATAAAAGCCTGTGACAGAGAAAGGAGTATCACACATCTAAGTGCAGGAGCAAATGCCCTTGAAGTCAGTATCTTCTGGGCAATGCAGTAATGGGTCTCTCAGTGCTAGGTCTACCTCTTCATACCAAAGCACCCAGGAAAGTAAATCATCCACCTCCTTGGTAGCAGACACAGGAGTTACCTTTGCTACCAAAACCCTCTGACCACTGGCCTTCCTTTTCCCTCCATCTTTGTAGACAGACAGTCTATAAAGCAACTACAGAAACAAACAAATGAGGACAGTGACATTAAGCAGACCACCTCCTCACAGGGGAAGAATTTTCCACCCTTTGATAAGTGTAACCATAGCAGACAGCTCCTCATATATGCAGCAGTAAGAATTTAAAAAAAAATACTGCCCCAGCCATCATGGAAGGGGTTTCTACTGTCTCAGAGACAACATAGTCCTCCTGTTACTAAAATTATGTACCATTCATTGTTTTAATCACAACATTCCTCAGATCTTCACTATCTAAATGTTAATCATTCAGGTTTAAGCAAGTGATGTCCTTAGATCCCTGCAAGTTTTGAAATACCCCAGGTCTCTGAGACAGAGGAACACCTCCTGGGAATTTACTTTTATTTTGTAACAGAAAGGGCGAATTTCCTGTGCTTCAGTCAATGCACTGGAGAGTTCACTGTTGGAAGAGATGGAGGGACACCATCTGGGATAAACAGCAACTCCACCCCAGAAAGACATGAGACAATGAAACCCAAGCACCCAGTGAAATGCATCATCCCTTTGCCAACAGACTCCAGCACAAATCACAGTGATGTTAGTAGAGAGCCAGCTGGTTAGTCAGCAAAGGAAATGTGTACACACATTGGTATTAACAGCAACCACCAACTTGATTAGTTACCATGGTGTCTAGTGGGACTGGAAGAGAAGACCCAGCCCTGTTACATTCCCAATCTGGCGTCTATATCAGGGTCTCTGTAAGGAGAGGAAGGTAAGCAGGATCCGATCCCAGCACACCAAGGCAGAAAGAAAAAAACAAAACAAAAAGAACACCAAAGTCAGAGCATGAATGGAGACCGTGGCCATGCAGGGGTTCCAGGTGCCACGCAGGGCCCCAGCCCACCTCAGGTCAAGGCAGAGTGGTTATCTGGGAGTAAGTGCATCGCTCCACCACCACACACCAGGTTAGCGTCAGAGAGGGGACAGTCCGTAAGTCTGGAGGGGGTCACAGCACACTCGGTTTCTCTCTACATGTCATGCAGAGCTGGCATGGTCAGTGAAAGCAGTATTTCAACCTCAGAGACTACTTCCCCAAGAGAGCAGTTAAATCTACTACAAGAAGTCACAGTGCATGAACTACTGCTCCAGGCTCGGCACCAGCATGTGTCCTTCAGCAGGACGACACTGAAGAGCAGGTTGGTGGGAAGCAAGGCAAGCAGGCCACCACACACACACTGCTGGTGCATGACACTGCAGGCTTCTCTTCAGTTCTGAGGGGAAGGACACATGCAGAAAGGGAAATCCAGGCTTTCCACACAATTTTGAGCACACACAGCCGCCTTTGATGTATTAAGCCTTACCATTGGGCAATAGCCAACTCCCTTTCTCTAAGCTCTCCAACTGGGAAAAGGACAGGGCAAAGTTTAATTTGGAAATACCCACAAGTTTATTTTTGGAGTTATTTTCTTACCCCAAAGAACCTGCAGCAAGCAGGAAAATTTGTTGGGGAAATGACAGAAGAAAGTTATACATTTGGGGTTTGTTTCCAAGACTACATCCATAATTTTCATTCTTTCTTATAGAAGCAAATTACCATCTAATTAGAGAAAAAAGGAAGCACCTCTTCCACCAGTTCCAAGTTTCATCACCACATGTCTCAAGTCTGCCTTTGTTAGTTCTTGGAGCTTTTTCATATGCCCATGCAAAGAACTGTGCTTCACTTTGGAGTTATCCTCCTAACACTAAAAACCCTGCAGGGATTGTAACAGTTAACAAAAAACAGACAGTGAATGGGAACGGATGCAGAGTGGCTACTCCTGCTTTACTTTGAATCATGGTGATGAATGGGATTTTGGCAAGTATACAGTAGTAACTGAAAAATCCAGTTCTAATGTCAACATAGAGCATTCCTTAAAAGTGCATGTATGGCACTTTTCCTTTGGGGGAAAAGTAGAGCTGAAGGGAAGGGGAACAGACTAGTGCTAGGGGAGCTTGGATTAAATGTTCTTAGGGCATATATGCTTCTGGGTGGGGATCAACTCCACCATCTAGTGATTTTCAGGTGCAACTCATGGTCAGTTTGTCTTTTCAAGCAGAGTACAAAGATAATCATTAAAGGCAGATGATCAGTGCTCCACACTGGCTATACCCTTTCTGTAACCATGGCTGCCAAGACTTGGCTGAAACAACTCCTACCCCCCTTTAAGTCCTCCCTCTGATCCTGCTGCTGTTCCTCGCATCACCCACAGGTGAGGAGGGAGATCTCTTACCCAGAGTATCGTTTTTTAGAGTTGTTCTTTCTGATGACAAGACACACCACAATAGAGATGAGCGATGAGAGACCCGTAACCGTACCGATGGCTATCCCCGCCACCGTGGCAATGGGGAACGCGGGCAGGCTGTCTGCAGAGAGAAGGGAGAGAACATTCAACTCTTCTGCATTCCCTCGGCAACAGAAGTGCAGACCACAAATGCCCTTCAGCCTGGACTCGTTCAGAGCAGAAGGCACTAATGTAATACCCAGAAATGACCCTGGCAGCCCAAGTGGCAATGACAGCAGAGTAACGTATGAACAGAGCACACACTGAGTGTTCTTGGTGTCACCGCAGAGCAGAGTTTGTGCTGAACCAGGAGTTTTTACATGTCAGGGAACACAAGTTGTAATAGTATGACTGTGTGAGTTCGGCAGTAAATCATGAAGGCAAGAAAAGATTAATTAGGCCACAGCTTACAGGTGTCACACTCAAAGACAGTTTATTCAAAAACTCCACGGAGAGAAAAAAGACAGGTAAAACCTAAGCTCTAACTTCCAGTTACAGAATATATCCCTTACCTTTTCCCACCCATAGCTTCATCCTATAGGCTGAATCACAGTGTCTGTCAAACTCATCACAGCTTTAACTGGATGACACTTTTAGACAAATGTTCACCATTGCTAGTGGGGCCAGTTCTGCGCACGCTGAGCCTCACCTAAAATCCACTGTGCAGGCTGGAAGGGCACACCCACGTGGGGACAGCCCTTCCCAAATCTTTGTTTGCGAAGCCGAGCCACACACACACCATTGCTATGAGCACGTTATCTCTCAAGATTCCTTTCCCATGAGTAGAATAACCCATAGCCTTCTTATCTCCTTTGGTTTTGCTAGTTATTGGTCTCTTTCTCACAGAACTAAACTTGCACCTGCCAGCAGGCCTTAGAACCTGTCTGCAAGTCTAAAAACCCTTTTTCTCAACTCAAAAATCTTTCTTTACTCCCACAACAAGTGACAACGAGGACAACCCTGTCTCATTGTGCATCTAGAGGGGGGGAAAAAAAGGTTATATCCCTCTGGAAATTTCCAGCAAGGTGAAGAGGAAAAGGCAGGCTCACCTGAATGCACACTGCTAACCCACTGAAGGCTGGGAGTTCTCCAGGCAGCACACAGCAGACACCAGACAGCACATGCTCACTCCTACTACTGTTTATACACAATTCTGGTGTCTCAATATGCAGTTTATACATTTTTATAGACTCATTTTTTACTTTCTTTTGTCTGGATCATTGGACAATACCAGAAATACATGGAGAGGAACACAGTATTGCTTTACTCACATTTTCCCTAATATTATTTTGGGGGAAGGCAGGCCAAGAAAGAGCAGTCAGAAACAAAAGCCAACAAGAGAATGAGTACAAAAGACCTACAAGCAACCAGGTCCTTGAGCAAAAACAATCCCTCAGATGGGTTTGCCTTTGTTTGAGGTGGGACTAACCCAAACAGTCTTTCCTAACATACCTCTCATATGGACCACAGGGACTTTATCTCCATCTACAGTACTCAAGAGTTCTGATTGGGCAGGGCCAGCTCGACTGATGGAGCCCCGGGTGTTGACCAACCAGGTGGCCTTTGCCAAATGCAGCTCCCAGTGTTTGAAAGTTCCCCCACCCAACACCTTCAAGGTGGTTTTCAGCAGTCCATTACATCGCTCAACTTTCCCGGCAGCTGGAGCATGGTAGGGGATATGATACACCCACTCAATGCCGTGCTCTCTGGCCCAGGTGTCTATGAGGCTGTTCTTGAAGTGGGTGCTGTTGTCAGACTCTATTCTCTCTGGGGTGCCGTGTCTCCACAGGACTTGTTTCTCAAGGCCCAGGATGGTATTCCGGGCAGTGGCGTGAGATACGGGGTATGTCTCCAGCCATCCGGTGGTTGCCTCTACCATGGTCAGCACGTAGCGCTTGCCTTGGCGTGTTTGGGGAAGTGTGATGTAGTCAACTTGCCAGGCCTCCCCATACCTGTATTTCGACCACCGTCCACCATACCATAGAGGCTTCACCCGCTTGGCCTGCTTGATGGCAGCACATGTGTCACAGTCATGGATAACCTGTGAGACACTGTCCATGGTTAGATCCACCCCTCGGTCACAAGCCCATCTGTATGTCGCATCTCTGCCCTGATCACCAGAGGCATCATGGGCCCATCGAGCTAGAAAGAATTCTCCCTTATGCTGCCAATCCAGATCTACCTGAGAGACTTCAATCCTGGCAGCTCGATCCACCTGCTCGTTGTTACGATGCTCCTCATTAGCCCGGCTCTTGGGTACATGAGCATCTACGTGACGGACCTTCACACTCAGCTTCTCTACCCGGGCAGCGATGTCCTGCCACATCTCAGCCGCCCAGATGGGTTTCCCTTTGCGCTGCCAGCCGGCCTTTCTCCAGCGCTCCAGCCATCCCCACAGAGCATTGGCCACCATCCACGAGTCAGTGTAAAGGTAGAGTCTTGGCCACTTCTCTCATTCAGTGATATCCAAGGCCAGCTGAACAGCTTTCAGCTCTGCAACCTGACTTGATCCACCCTGTCCTTCAGTGGCTTCTGCAACTTGACGTGTAGGACTCCATACAGCTGCTTTCCATTTCCGGCCTGTCCCTACAATGCGGCAAGAGCCATCTGTGAAGAGAGCATATCGCTTCTCCTCTTCTGGTAGCTGGTTATGTGGTGGGGCCTCCTCAGCTCGTGTCACCTGCTCCTCTTCTTCTTCAGAGGACAATCCTAGATTTCTCTAGTTTCTGTGCTTTTTCACCTTTTTGAAAGTGCCTGCAAAAGCATCCAAGTAGACATGGATTTCTGATAGCAGAGCAGCTGCTGCCTTGGACAACACAAAACACACTTTTTCAGAGCAAGAAATCAAGTTACAATGCAAAGCCATAGAGCAGAGTGTTTGCTGGAGGACTGATATAAAAATCTGATAGTTCTGTCACTTCTTTGACTCAGGTTTTTCTGGTTGGTTGAATCTGAGTGATGGACAACAGTTATGTTCTGTTGACAGAAGTTTTTAAAACCTTATTGAAAAATGCAACTGTTTGCATGTGAAACTAGAGTGTGGCTTTATTGCTCCTCAGAACTTAATCCAACAGACTACAGGAGAGCTCACACAATTTGACAATCACATAGTTCAACCACAGAATATTTTGCCCCCATGTTTTTCCTATATTTTCCGGCATTCCACAGTTCCATGAACTCCTCGTAAGTATTTCCAGAGCAGCCAATGACTCCATTATAACAGAGCCTCCCAGCTACATAGCCAAACACCTGCTCTGAACGCCAACATTTTATTTAACAGCTCAACACAAAGCAAAAATCCAGCCATTCAGAAAATGCTTTTCACTAATTATCACTGTAATTCGAAGCAATTTCCATTTTGCCAAAAGCATGTTGGCATCAGTTTTATGAAATAGGCAGGAAAGTGAAATTGCTCTTAAGGATAACGATTTTCATACAATTCTCATTTTCTCCCCCTGTGTGCTCAGATCAAAGCTGGACTATCTACAGACAGCACCAGCTGTCTTGAACACAGTGTTAAGTAGCTGCCTGTTACAAGCAGGGGGAGCCTCATGTAAGAACTTGGAATTCCCTACAAATTTCTGTCATTTAGGCTTCAAACAGTAGTCCCTTCCTGTTATGGGTTCACCTAGGTGGGCCTAGATTTGGGCTCTGAAGTTTGGACTAGGCCGAAGCTGTCAGCTGACTTGAGCTGGGCTGAGCTAACAGCTGACCTCTTCTAGCCAGTAATTTTATATTCCATACCACATTATGACATCATCTCCAGGGAAGTAGGAACCAGTGTGGGAGTGGTTAAGGCAGTCGCTTCTCAGCCCTCCTCTTGGGAGGACGCACGATGCTGTCCCGGGGGGATGGAGAGGACCAGGCCCACCACTGGCTCACAGAATACCTCAGGAAAGTAAAATGTGTTGTTCTGAGTCTCTCCTTTCTGCCTGAGTTTGTCTCCCTGGGGAATAAGCTTCTTCTTAAATAATGTGTAGTTAAGACAGTAAAGTTTGTGTGTTCGTTAAGAAGTGAGGAACTTGTTGTTGCAAACTTGCGTGAGTGTATGTTTGTACTCTCTTCTAATTGTCTCTTTCTTTCTGTGAAAAATATATGTAGATTTAGTATAAACGCAGTTTGAAGTGGTTTTTTCCTTTCCCCTCTCTTTTCCTCCCTTTCCCTGGTGTTAGGAGGGAGGCTTTTCTCTCTGTGCTTGGGGGGGTTGGCAGTTGCTTATCTCAAACCAAGACACTTCCAGATTCAGATGCACTATTAAAAGAACAGTCTTGCTCCTCATCCCTGCCAGTAGGATTTTCTGATGGAGCTGTTTGTGCAAACACTGTGTCGTGGATGATTGTGGCAGACGAGGGAGCACAGGCTGAAGATGTCACACACAGAACTAATTTTATTAAACTACATGCAACATACTCAAAAGAAAATAAAATGCAGGAAAAGGAATAGGAAAGATGAAAGATCTTTCAAATTACTCTTTATATATTCTTAATCCCTCCCATGGCCACATTCCCATAGGTTTATGGCAGTGTCCATATACTTTGTTACAGCTTCTAATTGGATTTCACTCACTCTCCAAATGTAATTTTAGTTTCATGAGAAATGATCAAGACACATTGTTGCCCTCAGCTCCTCCCTTACCTCATTTTGGTTTGGTTATATTGCCAGTTTTCTCACTGTCTTAATTATCTCTTGCTGTTTCCCACTCATTCAAGGAGGCACCACTTAGTTGAGGCTGAAAACTGCCTGCAGTTTCAAACCCTCATAACTCAAACCCTCCTAAATATGTACATACTGCAGTGAGACCTCAGTTGAGTGACCCTGGCTTGGCAATTTTAAAGAGTTAGGCCAACACAGAACTTATTAAATGCTTAATCCAAAACTGAAAGCTAACGAAGCATCTATGAGGTCATTTCAATGCGTAAAGTATGGATGTGGCTTTGAACAGCAGACACATGATTCAGAGCAGTGGATAGTGAAAAAAAATATGCACAAGACTCAATATGTGCTTGTTTCAATATAAAAAATTTCTCCATCTCCGTTCAGAATGAGTTACAACCTAGTTACTGCAAGAGCATTACTTTCAGGTGAAGTCAGAATGCAAGACAGGATTACAACTGTAGCTTGAAAACCGGTTTTCACAGTCTTCCTAAGAATCTGAAGACAAATGTCGCAGCATTTTTCTGATGATGAGAAGTATTTCAAATACAGGGTCTCCTCCAGAATCACTGAGATTCTCCTGTCCAGGTGCCCCACCTGTGGGGAAGCCAGCATGCAAGTCTGTTGGAAAATATCAGCTGAATCAGTGCACCTAAGTCAGTCTTCATTTGCTTAACCTGGGTTAAAATCTGCAGAGGCTTTGCCAGGACAGCCTGACTTTGCCAAACTGGCAGTTGCTTTACTGCTTCTTCATAGTGTCTGTCAATACACTGTGAGAAAATAAACTGACCCTACTTTACACAGACTTCAAGCTTCCAAGGAACAGAAAGTTCTAAGTGATGGATGGACCTCCAGAGGTTCCATCCAACCCTAAACTGCTCGAGGAGGGAGGAGAGGAGGGAGGAGAGGAGGGAGGAGAGGAGGGAGGAGAGGAGGGAGGAGAGGAGGGAGGAGAGGAGGGAGGAGAGGAGGGAGGAGAGGAGGGAGGAGAGGAGGGAGGAGAGGAGGGAGGAGAGGAGGGAGGAGAGGAGGGAGGAGAGGAGGGAGGAGAGGAGGGAGGAGAGGAGGGAGGAGAGGAGGGAGGAGAGGAGGGAGGAGAGGAGGGAGGAGAGGACCTTGCCTACATAAGAACACAGAATGACCTCATGAGCAGGGGCACACACCTGCCATAGCAGCAGCACCATTCTAATTAAATCACAGAGTTATCTTCCCTAACATATGAAAATCTCATGGAATAGCTGCACCAGCACTGCAGTTTTTGAATGCAGCATATATTTTTGTCCTTATTGAATTATGAATTTGGAAATCCAATCACTGTAAGAATCATTTCATTGTAGGAAACAGCTCGCTTTGGCTGACCTCCAGCTTAGGCAGAACAATCAAATGTTTTGGATGATCAAGGGAAATAAAGAGCCACACTGACATACAGAATCTAAGTGAGTGCTTGGGCTGTGAGTGATGTTACCAAACGCTAACCAGAAGCCTGGTGTGGCTGCAAGCAGCCAGCCCTTGCAGTTTTCAAGGGTCACCACTGCAAGAACACCTGAGTAGAAGAGACTGACATCCAACACAAACACCTTTGCAGGGAAGACAGAAGCATTTCAGGAGCATTTCCCTGTCTGCCAGTATGTGCTCAGGCCAGATTTATGGCTTTGTATTCCATTATATACACCAGATGGATTCCAAAGAGAAGACTCTGCCACTTTCTCTCCTTGCTCCCCAGATTTCAAACATTTACTGTAGCACAATACAGGGAATACATTCACAGGACTTTGAAATAAGAAGATGGGTTTTCATCAAGCTCTTGATAATAATTGTTAAAAGCACAGGCATTAGTGGGGAAAGAGAAAAAGTGTATGACATCCAGTTTTTTAAACAGCTGACAGATACTGGTTCAATTATTAGGACCTGGAAGAAGAGAATGAAAAATACAGTTGTTCCCTCCACGCTACTCCCTCACCCCCAATAAAAGTGACATAGAACAAGGAAGGGTGAAAATAAAAAAATTTAAAAGGTGGGAAGGAAAACAATGATATAGGTGAATACCTTTCTCCACAACTCTAACTCGGATTTCTCCTGGCTTGACAACAATGTCAGGTGGGTTCTTGACATCACAAATGTACGTGCCGTTGTCCCGGAACTGCATGTTTGATATTGTGATAGAAGCATCTTTCTTGTTAAGATCTCCAGCCCAAGTGATCCTGTCTTTAAATGGTATGTCCTTCCCGGGGTATGATTTTCCATTAGAGTAATAGAAAAACTGTAGTCAAGGAAAAGAGGACATAAGAACAATCCAATTAGAGATTACAGAGCTACCATGTTTCTCTCACAGCACTCTCCCAGAATCAACTGTATTATATTTATTTGAGACTTTTTCCTCCTCCTGCATCACCACTTTAGTCTGGCTTGTTGCCTCTGGATCACATAATCATGCTATGGCTTATACTCAACCATTCCAGCACAACAGACCACAAGTTCCAGTTTCCTGCTGGTTCTGATTTGTTTTGTGGTTGGATTGTTTGGGGTTTGTTGGTTTAGTTTTTTTCCTATTTTGATGGGCACAGAGTTTTACACACAAGGAGGTGGGGGAAAGAGAAAAAGGCTGGTAACCTGGGAATAATTAAAGGACAGAACAGTTCTGGAACACAGCCATCTGTCTTTTAGGCACAGGAAGCTGTCTGCATCCGAGTAGGAAAAGGATACCAAGTTTCCTGACTTGTGTGTTGCTGTGTGTTACTTGCAACTAAAACACAGTTAAATTAACATACAATATCCTCCTTCCTTCCACCTCCCAAAAATCCAGTGAGCAATTTAGAGCTTATCTGGCTGTTTTCAGAAACCTTGAAGTAACTAAACAGAACATCTTCCCAGGTTTTAGGTGACTAAGTTGCACAAGGGCCCTGCACACCCCAGATATGACCAAAAATCCTTGAAGAATGAACCTGCTTAGTATAGAATAGGGAGAAACTGCCTATTTTCTAACTATACCTGACCAAAATTGGAATTTACAGCAGTAGAAGTGCATAGACTTCTACAGGGCACCTCTGCTTTCAAATGCATGGGAGAAGAGAAGCCTACAGATCAGCATAAATTCAACAAACTATCCTCATGTGGTAGGAAGTCTGCCAGCACACAGTCATCTGTCACCATTTTGGAGGAACTCTGCATCAGTCTGCAGCTTTTCCTGCTGGATTATACCCTTTGGCACTGCAGCACTTCATCACCACACCCCTGTGCACAGGGGGAGTCACCAGCTGGAGGTCTAGAAGGCAAGAGGTACATTTCTCAGCTCTCTAGGTTTCCTCACCTAGGGGAGGAGAAATCACAAAATAAACATGTCCTGAAACACAGACTAAGTGACTCAAGCCACTCCTTGCCTATGATTCAGTGGTTTACTAAGACACTTCTTTTGAGACCTAGAACTGATGGATTTCAAGTGGTTTAAGCCGATTACGAAGCCCTGCTGTGATCAGATGTTTCATTAATGCTGAGGTGTCTCTACCACTGGACATGTGTCAGTGGAAGGGGACAAGGAGGGGAAGCCCTTGGTCAGGTCAGCCCCACCACATGGCCACAAGGTTGCCAGTGTGATTCTAAAGAGGCACAGGGTCATCCTTGTCAGGAGAAGTATGGACTTAGCTCAGACATGAGCTGATCATGAGATTGATCTTTCAAATTAATGCCCACGAAGATACATAATGACATGACTTGGGCTCATAGAAATGTTCCCTCTATATTCCCCCAGCTCCTCAAAAGAAACAGAGGAACTAATATCAGACCATGCTGGGTCACTTCTGCTCACAGACAATGTGCTTTTCTCTCAGTTGTGCTGATCACTGTATCCATGCAGAATGTCTACACTGACTACACTTACAAAAAATGTTTTCTCCTGAAGGTGTATTTCCAGAGCTGGACAGTGATCAGAAAGGGAATGGAAGGATATATGGGGAGCGGAAAATGTACAAACAGATGGCTTGTTTTCACCCATCCTGTTCGACAGGGGCAGGAAATGTGCCCCACTCTCTTTAAGCTTTTGCCCAACTACTGCTTTGGCTTCCTAAGAAGAGCACCCTTTTCCAAACTAAGTATTTATTTCACTGAAAATTCAGAAGCTTGTTCTTCAGAGCTCTATATATTGAGCAAGACACTCATACACTGTTTTGGATTCTCTGCTCTGAGCACTGAAGGGCTCTTAGAGTTTAAATGATCTCATGTCTGCAGCAGAGGGAAGGCTGAGCACCCTGCTGTCCCCACATCTTCCCCACTGCCCCACAGTTCCTTGTTCAGCTTCCTCTGAACTCTCACTCAGGACAAGGAACAAGGAGGAAGCAGAAGTGTCAGGCAGCTCAGATGTGCCCAGCTAATGCAACAGAGGAAGAAGACAGCTAACAACCCACCAAAACCATTTCTTTGAAGGTTCACACCCAAAGGATCTGAGCCCACTTGGGCTCAACATACAGGAAAGAAGTGATGTCAAATGTTATTTGTCTAAGTTCCTTGCTAGCCTGATTTTAACTTGTCAAATAACTGTAACTTGAGGATGTAACTGCTCACTGACTTGAGACATTCAATTTTCTTCTGAAACCAAGGAGACTGGCCTTACTTCAAACCCTTTCAAACTATACAGTACACAAGCAAAATAATACTGTAATTACAGTGATAGTTCAAATTCTGCAACTGCTCCTTTCAAGTACAAGACAACAGAGAGTTTAAAACATGCCTAGATGCTCATCTACTTCATATACACTGCTCCCAAACCAACACCCCTCTCCTCAGTCTGACAAAGTAACTTTGTGGTCACTGCACACTCCAGGCTTTGCAGCAATCTGGCACATGCCAATACTTTTTTACAACTCTAAAAAATCTCCCCTAAAATCACAGTGATGGAGACAAGACACACAGAAGGAGGCTTGAATCCATATCTGCTTGCTCCTTAAAACCAGTTAGCAGAGCACTGCACACTTTTCTCAGCCTCCCCTCCCAGGCTTGTCCCTCTAGTCACTCCTTACTGAGATCCGAGTTGCGGCTCCCTCTGGTTGGAAGCTCCAAGAAACAGATGCTGCACTGCTGATCACTTCCACAGACGTGAACGTGCACGGGAGCTTTGCGTCCGTCCCGTTCTCCACAAACATCTCCTCCGGTGTGTTGACCTCTACTGCTGACACTTTGACTGTATGTGAAAGGCAAAGACAAGAGAGAAGGAGGAGAAGCGACATCAGTGCTGTTCTGAGAACCAGGAAGATCATATCATGTTGCCTATAAGGGGAAAAGAGGCATCAGTAACTCCTACATCAAGTAGGATGTGTGCACAGACATTGCATTATACCTGCAATACAAACAAGTACAGAGTAGCCCAGTTCACTTCTCTTTCCTTGTATTATCTGTCACAGGATGTTTTCCATCCACAGATGTTTCCTCTACAACAGTGTGTGGAAGTCAATTCTATGGTGCAGAGAGTGAGTTTAAAACTCTTTCACAGGAGGTGCCACCAGACATTGTAATAAATAAGCCCCATCAGAGGAACTAACAACGTGGACCCAACCATTACTCAGTTTCCTCCCTGGCTCACATCTTAGTTTCCACCTCCAGTTTTTCCTAGCTGTAGGTAGAACAAAAGCTCACTGCCAGAAAGCTCACAAGTAATAAACTTGTGTTGTTCCCAGCTATACCATCTACTCCTGATCTCTGGCTTGCTCCAAGGTCTTCATGTGCAAGACCTCAGAAAGAATCACTCAGTTATAGTTCAGAAGCATGAGAGTAGTTTAACTTTTTCTACCTTATGCACAGTCAAAACAGCAAGAAGATCACAACCACCCCACAAATTTAAAGTAATGAGGGTTAATGTTGTGTTTCCGCTGACAGTTTTCCTACTGAGTAAATGAAATCCATCACAATTTTGAAAACCTGTTGAAAAAAGAGTATCTGTTGAAGATACTCCTTATCTGGCACCTTCTAAACTGCAAGGACACTGTCCCTATCCAGATTTAGCCAAGGGACTTGTCATTCATTCCAGTTTATGCTAAAAAACAAAGCATGATCTTGTGACATCACAAAAGAATGTCCTTCAGTGTTCACATCCACACAAAAGCAAAACTCAGGTGCAGTCACTGTGGGTGGATGCACATGTGATGTGTGTCCCCAGTACCTCAAATGTAAGTTTTGATTTTTATCAAAATGACCTTCAGCACAGCAATGGCAATAGCAATCTACTTCTGTTCATATGATTTCATGTCTCTGGGCTACAATATCTTAAATTCAGGTGGTTTCCTTCCTTATTAGAAGAGGAGAGCAAACCTTGCTTCTCCAGTATCCCAGTTGATTTATTTCTCAGCTTTGAATAAACCAGCTCTTGAAGTAGGCAAACCAAATGGAAAGATGCCGGTCAAAGACAATTTAAATTAAAAACAATAAAAACCCACCCAAATTATTCCTTAAGTCCTGGGGTTTGTGCTTTTATGCAGTGAGAGCAGCCAGCTCAGCAGCCTTTAAATATTAGATAGCAAGCTTCTTTCCAGTGATATGACCATCCTGAAGTGACCTTAAACCCAGGTTATTTTATAGAAGCTTAAAGTTAAGCAAAGCCCATGCTCTGCAGAGAGTGTTTGAACCTTGTTCCCCAAGAGAGCAAAGCTCTTGTGAGGTGTGCCACTTCCAGCCTCCCTCCCTTGCTCTGAGACTGCCACATCCCCTGGGCCACTCCAGCTGTGTGGCCACAAACACCAGCTGGCCCTGCAGCACAGGGAGGTGCAGCCCATCCAGTGAAAGGGCTGGACAGTGAGGGGTGGGAGCACTCTGGCCATCTGGGAACACCCAACAGGAACTCCGGGCAGGGTTCAGGCGGAGCTCCCATCTCACCCAGCCAGCCTGGCAAGACAGGGGAAGGCACATCACACACCCAGGGGACACGGAACGAACAAGCAGTGGTGGGGGAATTAAGCACAGCAGATTAATTACAATAACCAAAACCAGAAGAAACCACCATTCATTCATTTTGCCATTCAGAGGCCACACTGCTCACTTCCAAAACTCACTAACTCCTCGGTCCCATCAGGGTGTCTCTGATCCCTCAGACTGCCCTGTCATCACTGCTCCCATTTCAAACAAGTGAGAGAGAAAAAGCACCCTGGGAGGGTGGGGAAGAGGTGGTGAATTTTTCATCAGGAGGTTCTATCAGAACTTCCTTTCTCTTGTACATACTCTGACTATGGGCCAAAAAATATTCTTTTGTGAAGCAACTACCAAATATTTATTTGGAACATACAAAGACTTCTAGCAAGCAAATTAAATTAACTCAGAGCTGCTGTGCTTTATGCATTTTTTACAGCTAATGGAGTAGAAAAGAAAAATAAAATAAAATCAAATCCATTGTTTTGAGTCCAAGCCACAGAACAAGCCTCCCTTTCAGGCATAAAACAAGCAAGATGCCCTCAGCATTTGTGTAGGAAGAAAAGAGTCTGCACAGACATTGTCTGCTTGTACATGGTACAGAGAACTCCTTGCCACACACAGGCAGTGGGTAGTACAGCTCTGCTTAATCTAAAGAAGTCACTGTTCTAACTAACTGGAACTGTACTGAAGCAAAAGGGAAAACAGAAAAAAAAAAGGAAAAAAAAACTGAAAAAACCCTTCTCCCCACAGTCTGGGAAGGAAGGAACTAAAATAATACTTTAAGATATTTCCAGCAAGTTTAGTTTTTGTATGTCCTACTGTTGTCTCAACTTCATGTTTTTCTTTGCTCATTTTCTCCCCTCTGCCTCTTTCACTGCTCCAGAAACATTTTTCCTGCCTCTGTTGTCTTACAGTATGAGACATGAGCTCCTTAAATCCTACCATGAATGTCTGGAAGTGGCAGAGGAGCTACAACATCTGTTAGCAGATCACCCCCAGCCCTCTATTCCCACACTTTCACTGATATGGTGGCTGTTCCCACTACCTTGAACTCTTTGGCCTCCTCTACCATAATAAAATCCACATAGACCATCTCCAGCTGTAGCTCTTTCCACATGTGCCAGAATTTGCCATTCTTCTTCCAACTCTTCCATGTATTTAAATAATACTTCAGTTAGAGAAAGCTGAATTTTCAGTCATATTGCAGTCCCACTTAGCCACTGCTCTGTGTCTCAAGCTCACTCAGCCTTAGTTCCTCTCAAGAGGAAAATATCATCCCAGCAGAGAGAGAAGAGTGCTTTAGGAAAAGGAGGTGTGCAAGGTACACAGGGCAAAGATAAACACTCGCTCTTCTCCCACATATCCTTGGTTCCATCGCTCTATTCAACTACCCATAGACCCAGTGTTTCCCTCTGAACATCTCATCTAGCCTTAATCTGCTTAATTCTTCTTTTCAGCAGAAAGATGCTTCTATTTTTCTCACCTACCACCAAAATAATTGTAAAAACCCACCTGTGCCTCTTCAGCCATTTCTTTTTCATCTCTAGTGTTGTTGGAGCAGTTTTACCCCAACTACATGAACTCTCACAAGCTCAATTTTCAGCCCCCACACTTCAATGAAAACTCTCCATCCACATCTTCCTTTTCAGACAACCATCCTACTCTCGAAACAGGACAAGACACTTGTATTCTTACTGCACTTACTAATCTTACTTACTAATCTTTTCTTATTTTTCCCATCATGGATCTTCATTCTTCATCAACGCTCTCTCTATTCTCAGGTCTCTCTTTCCTCGGTATCTTGTCTCAGGAATCTCATCTGCAAAACAAGTTCAAGCTCCCATCACTCCACTGACTACTCAGATCTGCACCTCTGCTCAGGATCTGTCTCCTTATGTTCAAAGAACAGTTTCAGCCTGACACCTTTGTCAATGCTAAGTTGTCAGCTCATGATGAATGGGACTAAAACAGAGCTCATTTCTTCCCCCAGAGCCCTCCACAACCTCTTTTATCACCATGGACCTGCCACATGTCTCTCCAACTCAAACCCTGCGCAGCATCTCATCTCTCACTTTGAAGCCTTTGCAGCTCAAGGCAGAGCCTTGACCACCACCTGCCACTGCTCAGCTGACACTGATCTACAAACTCCTGCTTGTACCTTGGCCTTCATTACTGTGATGTCCTTTTGGCTCTGGACAGATGGTCAGCCACAGACCAGTATTGCAGTTCCTGTTAGACAAACCACTCCAGGGGTGACATGAAGAAGAGGAAGACATGTCATCTGCAAGATCATTGTCTCCTTCCATAAGTGACTACTGAGGACAAATTTCTCAACACATTTGCCCACAGCAAGCATTATTTATTCACTACACAGCATCACCACCTAATAGTCAGCTCTACTGACTTAATACTGGCTTAACTTATTGCTGTGAATGAACAAGTCCTTCCTAACTCCGAAGGTGTAGCTCTCTCCAACAGCTTAAGAAGATCTAAAGATGCCAAGTTTTGACTTCTTCCTAATGCCACCAGCATGTCTACCAATGACACAGAACTAGTGACAAAGCCATATGCCTTCAGGTGATGCAGCCCTGTCCCAGCTCAGACCCCTCAGGCACTGGGCCACCACTGGTACTCCTCAGAGTGGCAACGATTCGCTGCTTTGAAACCACCCCTGTGGAAGAAACTTTTACAGTTACCAAGCTGCAACCCATGGGAAGATCAGGCCATTCTGAAGTCATAGCAGACAAGCATCCATAACCACAAGAGTTGGCATCTAGTTAGTTAACCAAATGGTGGTTAATCATTTAGCTTTCAGTGAGATTAAGGCACTCAGCAATAGCACAAGGGGGCACAGGCTCAAGCTCTGCCAGGGGAAATTGAAGTTGGAGAGCAGAAAAAACTTCTTTGCAGAGAGAGTGCTCAGGCATTGGAATGGGCTGCCCAGAGAGGGAGTGGATTCCCCATCCCTGGAGGTTTTTCAACTGAGCTTGGCCGTGGCACTGAGTGCCATGATCTGGTAAAGGGACTGGATTTGGACCAAGGGTTGGACTTGATGATCTCAGAGGTCTCTTCCAACCCAATCCATTCCATTATTTTAAGAGCAGTCCAGCTTACTGCTTTCACTGCAATCACATGGAAGACTGCAGCATTGCACTGGTAAGTGAATTTAACAGGTATCTTTGAAATGTTGATCAAAAACCTCTTGAAGAAGATTCCAGTCACAGCATATTGACAGGAAACCTCACAGGTCATCTCCAGGACATCTCTGTCTAGGTCAGCTGAGCTGTGCTAAATCACACGTGCTGGCACCTTAACCTGCAGAGGACACACAGCCTCACAGGTCCAAGCCTGGACACTTCCCCTTGTCCACCCCTCACCACTTTACAGTCACAGCTACAGCCTCAGCTAAACACAAACACACACACATTGTGGTCCACGCCCCAGAAACCAGGTACAAGGGCATAAATAAGCACAACAAGGTTACACAGGGTTACAGAGCTTCAGCCAGGCATGGCACAGGACTCTGAAGGACACCAAGCACCCAAGCAGTCAGTCCTGTTTGCTTCAGCCAGGCATGGCACAGGACTCTGAAGGACACCAAGCACCCAAGCAGTCAGTCCTGTTTGCTTCAGCCAGGCATGGCACAGGACTCTGAAGGACACCAAGCACCCAAGCAGTCAGTCCTGTTTGCTTCAGCCAGGCATGGCACAGGACTCTGAAGGACACCAAGCACCCAAGCAGTCAGTCCTGTTTGCTTCAGCCAGGCATGGCACAGGACTCTGAAGGACACCAAGCACCCAAGCAGTCAGTCCTGTTTCAGTATGAAGAGACTCTTGCCCTTAACCACATTATAGCATCAGTGGCTTTTCAAATCCACATTGTAGCACCTCCTCCCAAATGCTGTCCCTCACACTTGGGAGGACCTGCTCAAAACCAGCAAAATTCTTTCACTTCCTTTGAGCCCTCCTAAGTGCCTCCAAAACATTTGGTAACTGCATCTGTATAAATCCAACAGTGCCTAACCTGCCAGTGCTTGGAGATCAGTGCCTTCTAAAGCTGAAGTGGTTTTTTCCCACTTTTATTTGTATCCCCTGGTTGCTTACACTTGTTTCATGCTGATTAAAAATAAGTATTTGGGGCATGAATCGTTTTTATTCTACATGTTTGTATGCAGCAATATGGCCCCTGCTCTACGAGGCAAAGGCTGAACATTTGGTTTGGTAGCATATCACAAACAAACCCTTCCATGCACTGAAGTTCTACACAAATTACCACACAGTTAATTAAAATTTCTTTGTAGACCACTGAGATCTTGGATCCAATGAAAACATTCCATTAATTAAGGCTATGAACACACCAAAACAAACTCAGTTCTGGATTCAACTCCACTTGATCACTAGGAGTCGTAACAAACCAAGAATGGGAACAGCCAACACTGTAAGCACAGGCATCTTAATTCCACCAGCACAAACTCCACCCACACAGAAACTTTTATCAGATCCCTAAATATTGGATGGTTATGGCTGCTACAGTTCCCATCCCACATGGAGAAAAGTGTTACACTCCCCTCCTCTTGAAATGGCTAGTCATCAGTTTATTAATTAATACAAGCAACTTGCTTTGTTTACCTAAAGACACTTGGTCATACAGTCATGTATACAATTCATAAATGAAGTCTCTTAAGGATGAAAGATCAGGAAATAATGAAAATGTCTGATGAAATAAAGCTGAAAATATTCAGACAGGCTGTTACAGGTAACAGGCTGATGACAGAGTCACAGGTCAAAAAAATGGAAAGGAATGCACTAACGGAAAGGAATGTATTACAAGAGAGTCTTGAGCAGTTCACATTTAAAGGCCTTGACAAAATGACAGACAATTCAGTGTATCGATATGTTCACTATCAGCCCAGAAGTTTCATCAGAAAAGAGGATGTGGGACTTTGTAATGACTAAGGGTCACAGGTCACAAAAAGCAATACACAGTTGTGAAATTGCTCTCATTAAGAAATACTTTTACTTAATGTCAAGTGTCTTGTGAAACATCTACTGTTGACAGAACTCTCAACTATCCTTGTGTGACATTTAGTTATTTCTCCCACAGAGCATAGTTTCCCTGTACAATCAGCATCTCAGAAACCATCTCAGAAATCCAGCACGAAGTTACAGTCCCTGGCTGCAATTACAGGCACTTATGTCCCCGCAGGCCATCATTTCCTCACTGTGGATAAAACACCTGGTGTAGAAATCCCAGCTTTCATGTCTCAAAGGACAGGAGGAGACATGTCAAAATTGTTCCCCTGAAACTCCACAAGATCTGTTAAAGCATCCAGATGTTGGACAGAATTTCCATACAAAGAATTCATCGACATCATTTAGCCCTAACATAGAAGCAAAATCCACGCCAGCAATTCCACCCAGGAGCAACCCATGCTGTCCTTCACAAGGACAACACACAAGTATTAAGGAGCCACGTACGTCTGACCATCTCCATACCAGAAATCCAACATTGTGTTAGTTGCTTTGAGGTCTTACTAAGTGTGTAGATATAAAAATGCATATATACATGTACATTTCTACATATATGTTCTTGCATGTCGTTGTGGTGGGCTGACCTTGGCTGGCTGTCAAATGGCCATTCAGCCACTTTCTCACTATCCCTTCTCAAAGACAAGGGGAGAAAACAGGATGAAAATGCTCATGGGTAAAGATAAGGACAGGCAGATCACCTACCAATTACTGTCCCAGGCCAAACACACTTGACTTTAGGAAAATTGTTTTACTTTATTGCCAATTCAAATAGAGTTTGATGGTGTGAAACAAAGACAAAAAAACTAAAATACTTTTCCCTTACTTTTTTTTTCCCCCCAGTTCAACTTAATTCCTTCATTTCCAGCTCCTCTACATCCTTCCCACTCCCAGGCAGGCAGAGATAGCTGGAGGGTTGTGGTCAGTTCATAACAGCTCCTTGGTCCTCACACCTTTCCCTGTTCATCACAGGTTCTTCCCATGAGCCTGAAGTCCTTCAGGAAAAGCTGCACCACCCTGGGGTCATCCATGGGCTGCAGTGGGGGTATCTGCTCCATCAGAGTCCTCTCCATGTGCTGCTGTGGAACACCTAATACACTCTGGTCTCCCAGATCTTCCAGGGGCTGCATGGGAATCTCTGCCCCAGCACCTGAAGCACATTCTCTGCTCCTCCTTCTCTCACCTTGGGGTTTGCAATGCTGCTCCTAACACTTCTCCCCTCACTCCTCCCCGCCCACGTGGTGCTTTGGGTGCTTTGTCCTTCCTTAGAATCACAGAATCATAGAATGGATTGGGTTGGAAAAGACCTCTGAGATCACCAAGTCCAACCCTCGGTCCAACTCCAGTCCCTTTACCAGATCATGGCACTCAGTGCCACGGCCAAGCTCAGCTGAAAAACCTCCAGGGATGGGGAATCCACCCCCTCTCTGGGCAGCCCATTCCAATGCCTGAGCACTCTATCTGCAAAGAAGTTTTTTCTGATCTCCAACTTCAATTTCCCCTGGCAGAGCTTGAGCCCATCGTGCCCCCTTGTCCTATTGCTGAGTGCCTGGGAGAAGAGACCAACCCCCACCTGGCCAGAACTTCCCTTCAGGGAGTTCTAGACAGTGCTGAGGTCACCTCTGAGCCTCCTCTTCTCCAGGCTAAACACCCCCAGGTCCCTCAGCCTCTCCCCACAGCACTTGTGCTCCAGTCCCTTCTCCAGCCTTGTTGCTCTTCTCTGGCCCCGCTCCAGCCCCTCAATCTCTTTCCTGAACTGAGGGGCCCAGAACTGAACACAACACTCAAGGTGTGGCCTCCCCAAGGCAGAGTCCAGGGGAAGAGTCACTGCCCTGGGCCTACTGGCCACGCTAGTTTGGATCCAGGCCAGGATCCCCTTGGCCTTCTTGGCCACCTGGGCACACTGTTGGCTCCTGTTGAGTTTCCTGTCACTCAGTCCCCCCAGGTCCCTTTCTGCCTGGCTGCTCTCCAGCCACTCTGTCCCCAGCCTGGAGTGTTGCAGGGGTTGGGGTGGCCAAAGGGCAGGACCTGCACTTGGCCTTGTTGAACTTCATCCCATTGGAATCAGCCCATCTCTCAAGTCTACCCAGATCCCTCTGCAGAGCCCTCCTGCCTTTCCTAAACATTACTGCAGAACTGCCACCGGTGTGGCTGCAGGGCCCAGCTGTGCTCTGGGGTGGGCCCAGGCCACTGGATGTGTCAGGCAGAGGCAGCCCCAGCCCCTCCTCATGAAGGCTGCCCCTGCAGCCCCCCTGCCCACCAACACCTCGCTGTCTGCACTCCCTACATTTACACAGGACACACAGAAGCAGCAGCCATAGAAATGATGACTAGACAAAGCCATGCCAACCAACCCTGACATCCAAGTTTCAAAGCAAATAAACCCACATTCCAATGCCTCAAAGGAACAGTTTAGTTTCACTCTCAAATGGCAATTCACCGGAACAGCTTTTTGCTGCTGCCACCACAGCTCCCCAGGCTGCCAATCTCGCCAAGGAGTTCAGGCTGCTGAAGGGAAGAGCTTCCTGCCTGCAGTAACACAGCTGATCCTGCAGCTCCAGGAAACAGGGAGAAAAGCTGCTGACACCTATACCATGGACACCTACACCACAAACACCTCCTGGTGCCTTGCTGCTGGGAATGTTCAACCCTAGAGCAGAGACAAGCTCAGAAGAGCATCTGCTAACACAACATTTGCTTTCTCTTGGCTGTTTTACACACTCATCCGAGCTCCGCCTGACTCAACCATGAGGGAAAAAATAGCATTTTGTCACTCCAACTGAAAGGAAAACAGTTTCATTGAGAAGCCTTAAGTAGGCTGTGGCAGAGCTGTCAAACAGCCAATAACATCCACGTACCTCAGCCCTGCATATCTCCATGCACCTACTTTGACAGAAACTAAAGACAAGTCTTCAGAGTCACCAAACCTGGGCACCACTTTCTGCTCCCACACTGCAGAGTTAGTTTTTCAAGTGGCCTCCTCCACACAACACAGAGCTGCTCACTGTTCTGCCAAGGGGCAGCAGAAGAACCTCTGCTGAGATTTATTTTCAAAGCCGATGCTTTAATCAGAAACAAAGAACAAGCCTAAGAAACAGCACAGAATGCCTGAGCTCCCTTGCCAGCCAGGCCACAGATTTCTTGTTTGATCCTGAGGAAATAATTTCACTATTGCATCAATTTCTTTTCTCATAAAGCTGAGATGCTTGTAAAGGTGCTGAGATCTATGAACAGGTAAGCATTATAGCTCCAATTACAGCATCAATTATATGTCAGACTTGGGCAGATGTTTGCTTAGTCTTGAGGCAAGTAAGTTCCAACCTTATTCCAGTAACTTTTCCCAGGATCACAAAGCAATACTTCCCTGTCCATGCTGGAAGACTTGGACAGCAATCAACATCTCAGGTACTTTCCAAAGCACACATTCCATTTTTCCAATTCAACAGCCCTTAAGTGGTTTTCCATCCATGACCAAGGAAGTTTACAAGTGTTCAAATTCAAGCATGAAGTTCTTGTTGACAAAGCCAAACCAAAGGATTGAGAAACACAAAAGGGCAAGTGAAGTAAAGCTGTTCAAAGTGCAAAAGGCAACTGGAACAGCTGATGGCAGCTGTTGTACCTCTAACCTTGCAGTACTAACCCAACCTCTCACAAACACAGCACATTACTTCCTGGGCACAAGGAAAGAGCCAGGAAAACAGGAATTCACATTGCACTGCTACACAGACAAGAAGATAGAGTACATATGAGAAGATCCTTCTTGAAATACACCAGGTTTTTCCCACAATTAGGGTATCATGGAGCTTGCTTGACTAAAGAACTGCAAGACACTGGGTAGGCATGCTCAGCACATGGCAGAGAGACTGAAAAAAGCATCCCACCATCACAAATACTTCCTGTTACTAGAGCAATCCATTCAAACTGTCACAACAACTGCTAAAGAAACCAGACTATTATGGATCAGAACCATAGACAAAAAAAAACCAACCAAAGAAAATCAAAGCCCAAACCCCAGGGAGTGGACAGTAGAGATGGACATGTGATGGACTATAAGGAAAGTTTCCCTCTAGACTTTTTTTTTTGTTATTAATACTATTTCAAGTGAAACTGTGTTAAAAATACCAATCATGTTGCCAACTGCTGCTGGCAAGGAGCATCTTTTTGACAGAATCTATCATTAGCAGCGTGGAAACCACCAATTCCCCAAACAAACTAGGCAGTAGAACTTAGGATGTGGATACACAAATTTCACAACGAGATACAGTGCAAAAGGCCACATAACAAACAGACATGAGAATCTGCCCTTCTTTTCCCTTCTACAATAATCAATCCACAAAACTGTAGCCAACTCAGTGTCAACGTATCTTTACACACCAAGAAACATTTGCAGAAAACACACTTAGAACCATCCAAGGAATCAGCAGCATTTCATTACCAGTCACTCCCACTTTGCCATCATTCGTGAACCAGCATCATGCCCATCTCTTTCCAAGTATTGTATTTCCAGCCTGAAAGGTGAGCACAGGGGGTTTATTGCTGTGCACCCAGTGACTCAAAACCTGTTAAACACAGTCCTATCACTCAACAGAGCAAGGAACTAGAGACAGATGAAATTAAGTCATCCAAGTGACCGCCCTCCTCAGCTAATAGGGTATTTGGTCACACAGCCAACCTGCTCTGGAGTGACCAGAGACTCACTTCAGCAGTCCAGGCAAATCCAAAGCCCTTGGAGGAGCAGATTCCTTACTGACACGTGGATTGCTGTACACCTGCAGCCAGGTCTGGCACCTCACTCACAGCAGTCTTGCATCTACCTGATACCTTCATTGCCCAGGAAACTCGTAACCAGCTCTGACCTGCAGCAGCACAACCACAGAACTACAAGGAAAAGCCCATGCTACAAATTCCAAAGCATTGTTTCACAAGAATTTGTCAGTGGTGGTGCCAATTCAAACAGCTCACATGCACACATAATGAGATGAATCTGATTGGGAACTAACCCATGTTCAAAACAGTCCTTTTCCCATTGTGTTCTTTTAGACCAGACCAACACCCAGCCCAGTCTATGTATACTGTGTTTGTACAACCACTGAGCAGGGTTAGGAAACATCCAGTAGGAGCTGCTTCAGCTTCTTCTTCCCAGGAATGCTTCTCTTTTGGGAAGTATTTATGGCCTCCCTTGTAGCATACTCTGCATCACTTCCCCAGTTTACACACGTGTGGACCTTTCTGGGGCCATCCCTTGGACTAGAGCAGTGCCTTGGACTAGAGCCGTGCCTTCATCCACACCTGTGCTGACTCAGGGGCACCCATCTGTGCTGACTCTCCATGCACCCATCATCTCAACATCTTCCACTCCCAGAGCATCCAGCAAGGTCCTATAAGACCTTGATCTGAAAACTTCAAGACACAGTAACCAGTCAGACTTCAAAAATCCTGCTGTACACAGAGCCTTAGAAAATTTATTACCAAGAGGAGGCCTTGTTCACCATCATTCACTTGCACACATTACAAAAATTAGTTACTGAATAACAGGTGGCTTGCAGCCAGCTGAAAACACCTCCAACACTGGGCATTTCACCCACCTGCCCTGATTTACCTCCATCTCATGAAGTGAAAGTGCCACACTGTCCAGAGTTTAACGTTCCCTTAAGGATCAGGATCTCAGTCTGATTTTAAACACTGAATATAGGGTGAAACCAATGTTTAAGGGCACGTTCTCTTAATGCCCCTTAACATCATGCATGCAAAGCATGTAAATGCACTAAAAAGCATCATTTTCTGCAGGGTTGGAAGAAAGAGAGTTCAAGAAAACTACCAACCTTCCTATTGCCCTTATGCACTTTAAGGCGAGACCAAGCACCAGCACCAACTGGGAAGTGCTAACTCAGCAGCTAAATAAAAATCATAGAATCAAATCATAGAATGGACTGGGTTGGAAAAGACCTCCGAGATCATCCAGTCCAACCCTTGGTCCAACTCCAGTCCCTTTTCCAGATCATGGCACTCAGGGCCACGGCCAATCTCAGTTGAAAAACCTCCAGGGATGGGGAATCCACCCCCTCTCTGGGCAGCCCATTCCAATGCCTGAGCACTCTCTCTGCAAAGAAGTTTTTTCTGCTCTCCATGCAGGAGCTGAAAGGCACAGCAGCAAAATGGAACAATGCAGAAGGACTGTGTGCTGACCCCCCAGGAGCTCAGCCCCACACAGCTGCCTGCGCCCTCCCCACAGCAGGAGAGAATTGCAAGTGTGAACGTGAGAGAACTGAACGTGAGAGAACTCAGGGATTGAGACACAGTTAAACAGGGAGAGCACAAGCCATCACCCACTGCTTCCCAAGGGCAGGCAGGTGGTCAGCCATCTCC
The DNA here is from genome assembly GCF_047495875.1 of Pithys albifrons albifrons. NCBI lineage: Eukaryota > Metazoa > Chordata > Aves > Passeriformes > Thamnophilidae > Pithys > Pithys albifrons. The sequence continues at coordinate 113,509,169 of NC_092458.1, read as the reverse complement.
AGGAGAGCAGGGCTCCAGCAGGCCACCATCCTTCAACAGGGAGGATGAATGCTGTAACTTCAAACAGCTCCCCTTCCTTCCGTCCCTAGCTTCTACGGCTGAGCATGATGAGCTGTGGCCATGACTGGCTGTGTCCCCTCCCAAACGCTCATGCACTCCCAGCCCACTCGCTGTAGGGGAAGGATGGCAAACAGAAAACGCCTTGGGGCTGTGCAAGCCAATGTAAAACAAGTAACCAACATAAAACACTGTTATCAAGACTTTTTATCACAATCAAAGGTAGCACCATACAAGCTACTATGAAGAAAATTAACTCTATCCCAGCCAGAAAAGTACCAACACAATTACCTGACATATACATCTTCAATTAAAAAAAAAAAGCTTATTCAGGACAAATAACAAAATGGTCCTGCCACTTTAAAGCTAAAAGAGATGGGGGAAGAAGAAACCAATCAGTGGAACTGTGAAATCACCTGACAGAAGGATCATCTTTCCACCAGCTCAGACCGCAAAAAATACTGATTGCAACCCTGCCTTAAGATGCATTTGCATATCTTTTGTGCTGTGAGTACAGTTTACTGTTAAACCCCAGCCTGAGCAAACACTCACTCTTCTAAATGACTGCTGAAATGAGGTAACAGTAAATCGCCGCAGTTACAGTTCCCCCAGCCTCTTCCCCAGCAGCAAAGCCACTTCAGAACTCCCTGTCCTCCCCTGCCACAGCTTCCTCTTGCACAAGACATTCACATTTTCTCTATTGTGTTAATCGCTGCTTGTGGGGTTCTAACCCAGGTCAGCAAAGGAACCAAGATAAACAAACCACACACACCAAAAAAGGAAACATGCCATACATAAGGATATAAATGTAGAGCTTTCTGGTGTATTCTGAGGATATCCTGAGTTAGTTTCCATAGTTCAAAAAGCCACTTTTTTGTACACAAGGATGTTTATTTTGTTAATTTACCTAGGTGGCAGAAAGATCCATGTGAGCCATACATGATCAAACCACATCACATCATATCATACACTTGGGTGCCAATAATAAGCTTTAGATAGATGGCCTTCTGATGGTCTACATGGTACTTCTCTAGCAGAATAGTAATTCCTTAGAAACCACTCAGATTAAAATCTTTCAAGGCAAACAGGACAAGACATCTGCTCTGTAAAACCAGATTTCACTTTTTTGGTCTTCCCTCTAGGCCGACATGGAACAGAAGACATTCACCATCTATTATCAGTCAGGACAAGGCAAGCCCACAAACAGGCAGTGGAATTGTTGCTAAACTCAGTCAACTGCAATTCAGGTAACAAGCTAAAGAGCCGTGAGTGCTGTTACTTACAGAGAGGCTGAGGACAAGAACAAACCAGACATTTGACCACATTTTATCACCAAAATATTGAGGTACAGACCTTTGAGCAAATTCAAGAACTTCTTGCTGCTGCAAACAAGGTGAGATGGGCTGAGCATCAGGCCCACCCTCAACCCAATCAGCAGAGAGAAGAGTTTATCCACCTTTTCCCTCTGCAGGACATGCTGAGCCCTGTAGGCAAGGAAGTTTTCCTACCTGCAGCATCAGTGGGCTCAGCTTTAAAGAACCAACATCTTCTGACAGGGTGAATACACAGGAATTGTGACTGAACCCGGCACAAACACAAAGTGAGCATTGCAACCCTGACTTACACTGTTATTTTCAGCAAACATTTCAAGCAGCAACTGAAATGGACAGAGAACCTCACAGCAGTAACAGGCACCTGAGCTGTATAACACCTCAATACTCCTCTCTGCTTGCTACTGACCCCTGTGTATGTGCCCATGTGCACTTGTATGGGTGTATAAAAGGGATACTAGGAAAAAATAAAAGCAAATCAGGCTGTGTTAGTATAAAGAAGAATAGTAGAAATATCATTATTACTCTTTCCAGTAATGGCATAGACATTCTCTGAGACTTTCAGAAGGAATCAGGCACCACTCTCATGTCAAGCAGACAGGATACCACTTTAAGTGACACTCACATGGGTCACAAATGCAGGATGGCAAAATAATCCACTGTCTGGATACTCTTGACTGATTGTCCAAGACTCACCCATGCACAGAAGAGATTATACCTAGATTAACTGCTTATGATCCAAATGCCCATTTGATAATGATCCTTCATTCATAAAAGTCAATGGAGTAATTAAATTTTCAAATGACTGACTGTAAACAAGCAAGATGAACTCCCAACACAAGCATGCAGGGGCACACAAGAAAATAAGCTTAAAACTTACTTTAAGTTTAAAATAAGCTTAAATCTGCAAAGACATTGAATCATAGAATGGATTGGGTTGGAAAAGATCTCTGAGATCATCAAGTCCAACCCTTGGTCCAACTCCACTCCCTTTACCAGATCATGGCACTCAGTGCCACGGCCAAGCTCAGTTGAAAAACCTCCAGGGATGGGGAATCCACCTCCTCTCTGGGCAGCCCATTCCAATGCCTGAGCACTCTCTCTGCAAAGAAGTTTTTTCTGCTCTCCAACTTCAATTTCCCCTGGCAGAGCTTGAGCCCATCATGCCCCCTTGTCCTATTGCTGAGTGCCTGGGAGAAGATGTAAACCTTGCTTTTAAAAGCAGACAGGAGGATTAAGGATGTGCAGCATGGAGAGAAGAAGCCCATGTGGGATTAACTTCTGATCTAAAAAGGCAATCAACAGTTGTAGGAATGGGAACAGAAACGCAGTTCAACACAGACAAGACAGTGATTTTAACACCCACTGGTTTCTTCCTTTAAATTGCAACCTCACTTTTAGACAAACTCCACCCTAGGGAGTCTCTTCCAGGAGAGTATTCTGTAGCTTTGCTTGGTTTTAAGACACTATATTTGGTTACATACCTCAAATTTTATACAACAATCTACTACTCCCAGCTACCCATAGCATTACTGGAGCTGCTCCTTTTGTTGTGGTCAGGGCAAATATGCTTCTTTCTTCTCTTGTCTCCATAGTTATTTTCAAAGAATGTAGTTTTACTGTAAGCTATGTCTAAAACATACCCACCTACTTAAATCTAAATATCAAGGCTGTCTCTGCAGGTACACAGCAAGCCTTAGCAATCCCTACCTATGTTTATAGCAAAATGCAGTAATCTTAAACAAATCCAAACAATGCTGTTAGAAAATAGATTTAGGAATTGGAATAATAACAGGAATTAGATATTAGGAGGAAGTCCTTTGCTGTGAGGGTGAGGGTGGTAAGACATTGGAACAGGTTGCCCAGAGAAGTTGGGATGCCCCATTCCTGAAAGTTCAAGGCCAGGCTGGACAGGGCTGTGAGCAACTTGGTCTAATGAGAGGCATCCCTGTCCATGGAAGAGAGTTGGAATTGGATGATTCCTTCCAACTCAAACCATTCTATGACTCTAAGAAATAAGTTTTAAATTTTCTACCACTCGGCACAGTATGTTATTAAACCTCTTTCCAGATGGACTTCCAGTTTCACAAAGTTTCCCAGGCATGTGAACTGAGGAGGCACCAGGCTTCTTTAATGATTCCTACTGAAATACTTGGCAAACTTTTACCCTCTGAGCAAGTACTGCCAACCAAAAAAATCCATCACTGGATATCCTGGATATATATATGTATTGGATATTCCATCACTGTCCACGCCCAGCATGCACACACAGTGAGCCAGCATGGGAAATGTGTGTTACTTTTAATGCATGGAGCTCTTTGCTGTCCAAGAACAGGAGCCACAGTGGAGGCAAGCATTACCTTTGCCATCTACACTGCTCCGTGGCCTGGCATGCCCTCGCTGGAGATATTCCAGAACCGTCTGGGCGCAAACCTGTGCCATGTGCTCCGGGATGACCCTGCTGGAGCAGGGCAGTGGCACCAGCTGACCCAGGGCGGTCCCTTCCAGCCTGACCCACTCTGTGGCTCCGCGGTCCTGCCCCTACTCTCCTCCTCCACGAGCCACAAGCGCATCATCCCCCTGGCACAACCCCCCTCCACCCAAATATTTCACCAATGACCGAGCCAAAGCTCCTTTTCCAGGTCATTCGCCACAACCAGCGTGCCCATTGCCCGGTCACGCCGTGCCTGACCTCGGCAGAGATGACCGATCCCAGAGCTCCTTCCCGATCCAAGACTCCGGGATTCGGCGAAACCAGCGCTGACACACGCACCAGCTTCACCGGGGGCTCACCCCCTCAAACCGACCCTTTCCATCCCCTCACACCCATCCTTCCCTTCCCATCCCCTCACACCGATCCTTCCCTTCCCATCCCCTCACACCGACCCTTCCCTTCCCATCCCCTCACACCGACCCTTCCCTTCCCAGCCCCTCACACCGACCCTTCCCTTCCCAGCCCCTCACACCGACCCTTCCCTTCCCAGCCCCTCACACCGACCCTTCCCTTCCCAGCCCCTCACACCGACCCTTCCCTTCCCAGCCCCTCACACCGACCCTTCCCTTCCCAGCCCCACACACCGACCCTTCCCTTCCCATCCCCTCAAACCGACCCTTCCCTTCCCATCCCCGCACACCGACCCTTCCCTTCCCATCCCAACACAGCGACCCATCCCCTGGCGAGCGAGGGCGGCCTCATCCCCCGCCAAGCCGGCTCCGCGCCGGGCGGGCAGCGAGCGGCAGCACCATGCTCTGCCCGCGGGGCCGCCCTCCACGGCGGGAGCGGCAGTCCGGCACGCACCGACAGCCTTGCACCCCTCCGGCCCTGACTCACCGGCGGCGAGGGCGGCGGCGATGAGCACCCACACCGCGCCGGGCCGCCCCGCGGAGCCTCCGCCCGCCGCCATCTTCCAGCCGCCGCCGCCGCCTCCTCCCCGCGGCGCCCCCATTGTCCGCCCCCGGCCGCCGGTGGGCCCGCCCCCCACCCCCTGCCCCGCGCGCCCATTGGCCTCCGCCGCTGTCACTCACACACACACCCCCCGCGCGCTGCTCGACCCGCCTCGCTGCCCCGCGGGGATTGGGCGCAGGAGCCGTCACTCAAGCTCAGATGGCCTATGAGCGCGGGGAACGTGTAGTCCCGCCCCGCCCAGCTGGGTGCGGTGTTGGCGCCCCCCCGCGGGTGGAGGTGCGGGAGCTGCGGACGGTGAGTCCCGGGAAGTCTCTGGATCATTGGATCGATGGATCATTGGATCATTGGGTCGCTGGGTCACTGGATCGATGGATCATTGGATCGCTGGGTCGTTGGATCTACTGGATCATTGCACCGCTGGATCATTGGATTGCTGGATCGCTGAATCAATGGATCATTGGATCACTGGACCATTGGATCACTGGACCATTGGATCGCTGGATAATTGGATCACTGGATAATTGGATCGCTGGACCATTGGATCGCTGGATAATTGGATCACTGGATCATTGCATCGCTGGATAACTGGAACACTGGATCATTGCATTGCTGGGTCATTGGATCACTGAGTCAGTGAAGCTGGAAAGGAGCTCTGACATCATCGAGTCCAACCTGTGACCCAACACCAGCTTGTCAACCAGACCATGGCACTGAGTGCCACATCCAATCTTTTCTTAAACACCTCCAGGGACCTGGACTCCACTGCCTCCCTGGGCAGCCAATGCTTAACGAGCCTTTCTGTGAAGAACTTCCTTCTAATGTCCAACCCAAACCTCCCATGGTGCAGCTTGAGGCCATTTTCTCTTATGCTGCCATTTATTACCTCGGAGAAGAAGCCAAACCCCACCTGGCCACCACCTCCTTTCAGGGAGTTGTGAGAATGATGAGGTCACCCCAGAGCCTCCTCTTCTCCAGGCTGAACACCCCCAGTGCTCCCTCAGCCACTCCTCACAGGACTGCCTCAGGCTCTGGTGCTGCCCAAGAGTTAACCCGCTGTGCCAAAAGTTTATCCAAGTGCCTTTGGAGGCACTGACCATCCCAGCTGCATTAAATCCATCTGGAAACAACAGGCAGTCACACACACCAGTGGAGTTGTGCATCCCTTAGCCAAGACCCCTGGAGGAGCTGTGGGGTGGCTGTGACCCACAGGGACCGCAGGGTCTGATTCCAGCACAGCGTGGTGTGCCAGGCACTCCCAGCTACACGAGGCTCCTGCTGGGCATCACTCAGCCTGGTATTCCAGAGGGAAAGGACAGCGTGCTCCTGCAGCACTGCTTTAGTGCCCCAGCCTCTGGGGGCATTGGCAAGCCTTGACTTCACCCAGGGGCACTGGCCAACAAGTGCTCATCCCAAGTGAAGAGGGAGAGCACTGCTGCAAGGACAGGGCTGATTCCCGCTGTGTCCACTGAGATCCTCTTGTTTTCAGGAGCCTGTTTCAGTGTGTGCAGCCTGGAAGTGCAGGCTCCTTCAGAAGTTCTCCTGCTACACCAATCACAGCACCACCTTTGCCTTTCGCCTGGAAATACCTGCTTGGAATTTCCCTCGCCTTGCTGACTGCGCTCCCTGCTGTTACACACACCCTGAGACCACGCTTTCATCCTTCCTTCTCCCCCCTTGCTTTTGGGAACCTCGTTTTAAGTGTTTCTTCTTTCCTTAAGCTGTCTATTTTAAACAAGTGGCACAAGCTGAGTCATATCACAAGGCTATTGCTCACTGCATCCCGGAGACTTCAGAGGCCTGTGGTGTGCTCTGCTCCTGCCCAGCGCTCCACGGATGCCAGTGGATCCCAGGCACCTCTGCCACCAGTTTCTCTGCTGCTCTCCAGCCACCTCATCACACCTGCAGGTGAAAGAAGCCACAGGAAAGCCCTGCTCCCCTGTGCCATGTTGAGGAGGGCCACAACAAAGCAAACTCCTGCAAAAACACAGGCAGATGATTTTTTTTCCAGCTCTGATGCAAATGCCAGGTTACAGTTCTTGTGGGATTTAAAACATATCAGCTTAAGCATTCATTATTTACACCCCATGGGGAAGATCTGGAGTGTGTTCCTCAGCTAACCATTGTACACATTTGCCAGGTTACCAGAAATCCAGGGCAATAACTGGCAATAAATATCAACAACACAGGCAACTCTTTGTATCACAGGGAATGACCACCTTGTTCACTTGGTACCTCATTTAGTCCCACTGAATTCCCTTAGAGGTGAGTCTTTATCAAACTCTTCAATATCCCTGCTTTCCAAATGGAGCAGAAACTCATACACAGTGATAACCTTCCCATCCCAAGCCTTTCTGCCTCAATAGTTCCTCAGAACTCTTCTTTTCCATGGAAATTCCACTGTCTTACAGCTCTCCTCAGTGACTGGAAGTGCTCTGCCAGCATGGAAGCACCTCAATATGCAATATCAATATCCAGAGTTCACTGTTTACCTTCAAGTCATTCAGTACTGCACAGTTTAAAAATGTTCAGTCCTCCGAACAGGCCAAGCTTCATCTTTCCAGTCATTTTTGCAAGATAGTAAACCTAAAGCTGTTTTTTATTAACATTGCCTTTTTCTTATTCTCACATTTACTGTCCTCCACAGACCTTACACATTCCCTTTTTATGTACTCATTAGCCCAACTTGGCCACACTTGTGTCCCTTACCAGAGGATTCCTACACTCTGCCTTCCCTGACAGAGCTGACCATGATGTCACAGGTACAGCCCCACAACTGCCCCATTTGCTATGTGGCAATACAGCTGTTCCATACAGAAAACATCTGGGATAGTATCTGCTCTGGTTGCAGCAGAACATTCTTTACCCAGATAGATATGATCAAATTATTCTCTTCTATTTCCAGAGAGGAAACCGAGGTACAGGAACAACTTAATTTATCCCGAGGAATGTGTATTGCATTTGTATGGTAAGACATGTTACTATCATGGTTATGTCATAAAGAACTGGGAACACTTCTCAGAGTAACCTGTTAAAGGAAGAGCCTGCAAGTTGTACCACACAATTCCCTGACACCTCCACACCCAGCTCCCTGAGAAGGTAAATACATCCAAGTACAGGTGTAGTTCCTGATGTTCTTTTCCCTCCTAGATATGCAATTCTACCTATCAGTAATACCAGTATTCACTGAATTTCTTAGAAATTCAGCTCACTTAGCTGGCAACAAACTCATTCTCTTCTGTCTGCATATGGAGAGCTGGGGAGTTGTTACTTCTCTTCATGCCAAATCCATTCCCTCTCAGATCAGAGAAGCAGCAGGGAGAGGGCAGGACTGCTCAGACCACAGCAGCCTCCTGGCTGGTTTTTGAGATTTCTGACACACAGTACCATCAACATTCAATCTCACAAGAGGAGGAAAAACATTTTTGTGTCTTTTTTTGGGTATTTTTTTGCTTATGCTTATCACAAAAGGGAGGTCTAAACCAGTGTGTGTTGCTGGGAAAGTGGTTAAATAATTCTTTTCACGGTTGATGTTTATGTTAGAAATTCAGGCCTTTGTTATCCTGCTGTTTTGGAGAGGTTTCTAGTAGCTTGACAAAGACAGCAAGCAGGATTATGATGTGAAAACAAAAATAAAAAAGGCAATTACCTTCTAGGAGGAGAGCAAATATATTCAGACTTGTTTTAAATTTTTTTATGGGTTTGATTGTTTTCTATTTAGCCTACATCTCTGTTACTCCTAGAGGAACTGCACAGTAGACATTGCTTAGTGTGCAAAGAGATGCATTTCTACAAAAAAACTCCCAACCAACAGGATCATTTTGAATCAGTAAGAGAAAAACATGAGAGCGAAAGAAAAGAAACAGGCTCTATTTGTACAAGAAAGTATTGGGTGTCTATAACAACACTGCTTTTTCTTCTGTAAATTGGGAGAAACTGTGACTGGCAGATAATGGCACGTTCATGTTTACTCTGGTGAGACAGAAATGCAGTGGTTCTTTCAAAACTCAGAGCTGGCAGCAGCACAGTAGTTGCATGTGGTCCTTGGAGAATTTGGTAATTGTTTTTCATACAGTCACAGAATTCTTAATGTTGGAAGGGACCTCTGGTGACCATCCAGTCCGACCTCCAGGCCAGGAGTGGGTTATGCAGGAATGTCTCCTGGTGGGTTTGGAATGCCTCCAGAGAGGGAGTCTCCATGCTCTCCCTGGGCAGCTGTTCCAGTGCTCTGCCACCCTCCATGCAAAGAAGTTCTTCATGTTGAGGTGGAACTTGTGGTTTAGTTTATGGCCATTGCTCCTTGTCCTATTGGCACCACTGGAGTGAGTCTGGCAACACCCTGTTGACAACTCACCTTTGAGAAATTTTTATGTGTTGATGAGATCCCTTCTTGGTCTTCTCCTCCACAATTTTACTCTTCCATAATTTGATTAAGAAGAATGTTTAGATCACCCACTACGCAAGGCTAAGTGTTCTGAGGAAGACTTATGCTGGAAAAGGATGCTAATGATAAGCTATTCCAGTGCTGAACTGGCGCTACAGAACAATTTGCGTCACGAGTATTCTTGATAACCTTGATGTATAAAAAAGCCCATGAAATGAAAGCAATTCTTTTTCCCACCTTCCCCTCACCTTCTTGGAATATAAGCTAAATTAGTTTAGTCGCTGTTGCTGTAGAGAGGCAAGAGCCAAGGTAGCAGCCGCGGGAGCAGAGCCACTACCCCTCCAGCAGCACGGAGCATCGGGAAGAGCAGGACGGGAATGTCGGAGTCATCCTATGAAGGGCGGGCGGAACGTCAGAGTGGTCCTGTGGAAGGGAAAGAATCCTATCTTCATGGCGGCTCGTTGGTCTAGGGGTATGATTCTCGCTTAGGGTGCGAGAGGTCCCGGGTTCAAATCCCGGACGAGCCCGTTGTTTTTTTTTTCCTTTTCCCCCCAATTTTACCCGGCGATGCCTCCCCGTGTTCTCCGCTGCGCTCCTCTGGCAGCACCCGCGGCGTCTCCCGCGCACAGCGAAGGGACACAAGCGGGATTTACAACGAGACTCCCTTTTAGCGCAAGACAAAGCGTTAACAACTCACCGGGGACGGATCGCTGTGCTTGGTCTCGCACCGGGCGCCGCTGCCCCGAATTTCCTCCGCCTTCCCTCTGCTCTTCCCCATTTCGCACGGCGCGGGGTGCGCGGAGCTGCGGGGGCTGCTCGGCGTCTCACTCTCCTGGCACTGTTGGCGGTACCGAGGCGCAAAACACGCGGGAGGGACCGCGGCAGCAAAAGTAAAGGGCGCTGAGACGCCCCTTTACTGGCGGGCTCGTCCGGGATTTGAACCCGGGACCTCTCGCACCCGAAGCGAGAATCATACCCCTAGACCAACGAGCCGCTATACCTACAACTTTCCGGCTCGGCACTTCAGCTTCTCTGTCCCCTCCCACCTTTGTGTCCCTATCCCCGCCCTGGAACACGCCGCTCCTTTCCTGAGCCCGTTCCCCGCTGTTCCCGCTTTCCCTGCTCCCGGGATAACTCCTGGCATCTCCCTGCCCCCGGCTCCGCTTGGCAGCCACGACCCCAGTCCCGCTCCCTTCCCGCGCTCATCCGAGGGGCGCAGGAGCGGTCCCCCCACCCTCCCCATTCCTATTCCCATTCCCATTCCCATTCCCACTCCCATTCCCATTCTCATTCCCATTCCCACTCCCATTCCCATTCCCATTCCCGCTCCACGGCTGGTGGCGCTCGAAGCCGGGCGAGCTCATTCCTATGGGATGGGAAGGGGGAGAGCAATGGTATCCCCCTCCCCCAGCGGCTTTGGTTTGTCCCGGGCCGCGCTGCGCCCCCTGGCGGAGCGGGCGGGGATCCCGGACGGACCCGCCGCGATTCCCTGTGCGGGATCGGTCTGCGGGATTGACCCCCGGGATTGACCCCTGGGATTGATCCACGGGCGGGAGAGGGGTCCACGGGAGCCACAGGCACTGCCTTTGGTCTCTGAGCCCCCCTCACGCTGCTGGTTTGGATCCCGCCTTGTCCCTGATGGGGCGCATCATTCTGTTCTGCCATGCTTCCCCCTCGTGTTTCTGTTTCTCTGCATCCCAGAGCTTTAAAAAACCCTATTCCTCCCCTCAGTTATTGCTCTCAGTCTTCACTCTTCTTATCCTTTCTTGTGGCTCTCAGTAGTTTAAACTCGGTCCAGCCAAAAGCAACTACAGAACAAAGATTGCAGGCAAACATGACTGCACACTCTCCTTGCTCTGGGGCTTCCTTCCTCTCTCCACTTCTTTATTCCTCAGTTTTCCATCCTCACCCCAATATAAAGGTCTTCTGACCTATAACGTTCTTTAACTTTTTTTTTTTAATCTTTCAGCTACCATCCATGCCAGAGGGATTGCATGAATTAGATCTGGCTTTTCCTGCTGAGAGCATTTTCCTGTCTCTCCAGGTGTGTTTTACAGCTGCCTTTACACACATCTGGAAAAGATGCTCTCCTGGAATTGCTCTCACCTGACCTGCAGCTGGGGTGAGGTTAGTGAGCCAGAATCACCCTGAGAGTGTTGTGTGGGTGCCTGCAGGGAAGAAACAAACCTCTTTCTTCCCTCCCACTACTTGTAAAGCCATCAGGGACAAAGATGGTGATGCAACTTCTGGCCCAGAAAGTCTCTAAACTGTTGGCTGCCAGAAGCTGGGAAATCTCAGGAAAGATCACTGTGTGTTGTTATTATACTTCCCAAGGATGCTGTTGGAGAAATGGCAGTAGACTAGATGGTTCTGCTTTCTTCTGTTCCCAGGTACCTGCAGGGTTAGAGCAGGAAGTGTGGGACTCTCTTGTCCCAAGGAACACGTTTCTTTGTGATTGAGCACATTAGTTATGGCTGTTCCTGAAAAATAAACCCCACAACACATTAAATGAAAATGTTAAACTTTTCTAGTGGCAGTGGAAATCCCACCCCTATTTTGCTGCTACCAGCTCTCTCCATCCTTCCCCAGACTTCTTCATCTTTCCAGGAGGAAACAAAACACGCAGATTTTTTTGTTTGCTTTGCTTTTATTCCACCATTTATTTCTCCTGTTTCTCCCTTGGGTTTCCATTCCCGTGCTCAGGACACACATACACATTCTTTAAACAGGCACACACATGTCTGTATATACAGTAAGGCGCAGTCCTCACATACAGATGGGACACTGCTGAGAGAAGAAATAGGGTGCAGTGACTGATTGCAGCCTGCCCTGGCACACAAACTCTAACAAAGGATTCAAAGGTAACAATGCTCCATGGCATGGCTCAAAACTATGTGAAAAAGAAAGGCAAGGCACAGAGCCTCTTCTTTGCTCATGATTGTAGAGCTGGTGGACAAAAAGGGGATATCCCACAAGACCCTCAGGAGTGTAACCCAACACTGCTGTGTGGCAGAGCCCATCTGAGGACAGCTGTGTTGTGTGAAATGCTTGTGCCTGTCCAGACAGACAGGGACTATTAAGCCTCTGACTCTGCTTAGCTCAGTGTTTGCTAGGAGGAGCTTTGGGATGGATGAAGAGGGCTGGTTCTGCCCTCAGTCTCTGCAGGTATTTCTTGCTATCTCCAGTGAGCCCAGGCTTGTCCACAGCCCCACGTCACACTGTGAACACGAGCCCCATGGTCTTGAGCCAGGGCAGGTTTTCATTCAGTGTGGTAAATACAGCTTCAAGCACTGCTGTCAGGAAACTGCTCAAGTGTTCTCTATCTTTCCCCAAATAACTTCCTATGGGCAACTAATAGTCTCTGGATGTAAGTCCCTTTACTTTTGGTTTGGCAACAGCCAGCCCATGACTTTAACTAGTACCTCAAGAGTGAATGCAAATCTAGTCCACTGTTAAGTACTGGGGAGGGACACTTGGGCTGTCTGACCTTTGGCAATTCAGTCAGTCAGGCCATACAGCTGGAAACTCAGACAGAACTTTGACCTGCACAAATTAATTGGCTGCTTCCTGTAAGCCAGGATGCTTTTTATCCTGAGCGGCTCTTGGTGGCCCCACACTAAAAGTTTAAAAAAAGATTGGATAGGAAGTAAGAAAGACTGATAGACAGACAGCCCTTCTAAATCTGGACAGGATCCCAGAGCCAGATAAGAAATCTTGCCCTGCTGACCCACTCAGCACATCTTTTCTTTGCATCCAACCTGCTGGTTGTCACTTTCCAGCAGCACTAAAACCCCCTGAAGTTGAAGCACAGAGAACCTCCCAGCCTGCCACAGCTGGCTGTGTCATAGATCAGCCAGCTCATCCCCACTTCAAAGGGATTTTAGGTTGTGTCATCAATGTCTGAGGAGTTTTCCCTGTGTTCAGGGTTCACATTGTCTGCCATACAGCACATATGAAGAAAACATACTGTTTCCTACTGTCAAAACATGATTTGCTGAAGTTTAAAAACCCCAAGTATTTCAAAAGAAGCTATCAAAAAGGCACCATACATGTGTGTATGTAACTGATGAACTTCATCTAAGATCAATGCAGAGGAGAAGAAAAGGACTTTTTGGAGCAGGATGAAGGAGCAGAGGGACCAGGGATGGTGGTGGTTGTTGGCTCCAGGACAGCAGGTATCAGGTCTCTCAGTCCCCAGATATCACTGAGGAAAATCAGCCAACACCTGAGTTTTGAACACTGAAGAGATTGCAAACAAGTCTGTCATTCCAGCTGTCCCAAAATATGCTGGTGCAAAGCAGAGAGCCAGTGAGTATCCTCTCAGCTCTGTGACAAGTCTGGACCTCAGGGGATATCTGTATTCTGCTCCTCTCCTGCCACTGAAGGTTTTCCAGCAGCTTCCACCTTGACTGGGTTAGATGGCTCCTATTCATATGTTAAGTCTCCTCTGCCCTGATTGGGTATGTCCTTTTGAGAGGGGAAAAGTAAGGAAATAATGAAAAATAATCATGGTCTAAATAAATACAGTGTGTCCTGGGGTGCTTTGGTAGTTTCTGTGGTGGGAGGCAAAGGCAGCTGAGCACCAGCCTCCTTCCTTCAGTTGCTCCTTGCCAAACCAAGGAAGCATTTGAAGAGGAGACAAGAGGTGAGGTGGAGTGAGACATTTCCTCAGGCATTTGTGGCTACATTATCAGTGGTTACAGAATACAGAAGAAGGTAGATGGAATAAGCCCAGCTTTAGCCAGTGGAAATCCTTTTTTATTTCAAGTGGCAAATGTGTTTCCATGTTTCCAGGGCTGACCATGAAACTGGGGTGTGTGCAAACATTATTTTTGCTGGCAAAACTAATGAGCTAAACACATAGAGAATATGCAGGTACACATGTCTATACACAACGTGTGCTCACATATAAATATGTGTAAGTGAGGAGGCACATTGACATAGTACATACATGGTTGCTGCTGGGGAAATGTGCTTTCTACTGTAAGTACTTTCAAATTGCTTTCAAAACAGCAATGGAGCAGAGCCTCTCCATTATGCTGCACCCAGAATCAGCTTTGCTTTTTTGCCATCTTCCTCCCTGTAACTCCACCCAGGAGGGCTGGTGGTTTTGAATGCTCTGCCTTGCAGCCCCTGCAGGCCTGGGATTTGAGACTTTTGTCATGTGGGGAGCAGCAAAATTGTTGTTGTGCTCTGTCACAGTTGCTATTTCCATTAATAGCAAAACCCTCTGGTGTCTGAGGAGGCCTCATCACGCTGACCCACCTTACCTGTGTGCCACGGTTATGCTGTGCCTTGGTCCTGTGTGGCTGATGTTGAAGGCTCACTGGTAGTCTCTAACCCCACTGAATCCTGCAGTGATTCAGGACCCAGTGGTGTTTCTTCAGTGTCTGATGTTCTCTGAGTGTCTGTGCTCTCATTGGTTTCCTTTGCTTCAGCTTCTTCCTTCTCCTTGTCCCCCTTTTCCTGTTCACCAGCAGTGCCTTGCTGCTCGTCTCCCTGGGGACCCTCACACACCTCCTTCTTTCCAGAGGGAGGCTGAGGAGAGTTCTCCTTCCCTGGGGCATCATGACACACTTCCTCCTCCTTTGTATCCTCTGTCTGACTCTTGCAAGGAGTCATTTCCTTTGCCTGTTTTTCCCCTTTTTCTTCATCCTCTGATCTGCTGGATCCTCTCCTTGATGGGGGCTTCCCATTAGACCCTGCCTGTTTCTCTTGGTCTTTGCTCCCTTTTAATTCATCCTCTGACCTGATGGATCCTCTCCTTGATGGGGACTTCTCACCAGACTCTGCCTCTTTCTTTTGCTCTTTGCTCCCTGTTTCTGCCTCTTCTGTCTTTCCATTGGGCCCAAAGACCTCATCTTCCTTGGCACCATTTTCTGGAGAGGAGATGTTGATCCCTAAATCTTCCCCGTCTCCGTACTCGGACAGAGACCTTCGGAACCTCCTGGAGGGGGGTCTGCGCTTTATTGACCCTCGTGTCCGCACCTGGGGGACAGGAAGAGCAGACATGGTGGTACTGGGAAGCAGGAAAGCACAGCAGAGGAAAACATGGGCCATTTAATGGATACCCTGGTGAGTTCACTTTTCCTGCTCTGCTACTGAGAGATAAGGAGAAGATGGTTCCCAGCTGCTGAGAGGCTACTTTGTAGGGCAAGTAGCTCCCTAATATAATAACCCTTCCTTCCTTCCGTCTGTAAAGATAGTTCCAGAGACCACTGTCCAAATTTACACTGTGACTCCTTGTCCAAATTAGGCCCCTAAACCCAAGGATGCTGCATCCATTTCACAGATGCTGCTGACTTCGAATGTCCCAACCTTTTCTACTCGTGGAAGTTTGGTGTTCAAGGAAGGAATTCTGTACTCCATTTGATCATAGAATCATAGAATAGATTGGGTTGGAAAAGACCTCCGAGACCATCAAGTCCAACCCTTGGGCCAACTCCACTCCCTTTACCAGATCATGGCACTCAGTGCCACGGCCAATCTCAGTTTAAAAACCTCCAGGGATGGGGAATCCACCCCCTCTCTGGGCAGCCCATTCCAATGCCTGAGCACTCTCTCTGCAAAGAATTTTTTTCTGCTCTCCAACTTCAATTTCCCCTGGCAGAGCTTGAGCCCATCGTGCCCCCTTGTCCTATTGCTGAGTGCCTGGGAGAAGAGACCAACCCCCACCTGGCCAGAACTTCCCTGCAGCTGATGATGGTGAGTTCAGGTTACAGCTCCCCATTTAAGTGCTGAGCACTCTGTGGTGACACCTGACACACCATCGTGCCCTGCATGGCTCCCTAAGCTGAGGTCATGGCACCACCCACCCAGCACTCCCTACCCAGGTGCCAGCCATCCTGTTAGTGCCAGGCTGAGGTGCCTAGATCCTGCCCTGGCATCCCTTCCCTTTACCCCCTGGTTCAGGAAGGCTGCTGGAGCTGCTGGATTGTGCAGGCAGGCAGAGAGGAGCCTCCCCAGAGCTACACTGAAAGTCTGTTTTGAACCTGGTGTACAGATTTCCTCTCTTGGCCACAAATGTCCACTGTTATGGCAGGACTGGGGGCTCAGCCTCCTCCTCCTCCTCCTCTTCACGGAGGAAGCAAGCAAGATATCCCAGCACATGTCCTGTTGAGGGGTTTCTTTCAGAAAATGGGCTTATGAATGATCCAGCCTGCATCAACTCCATGAGACTGGAGCAGGTATCAGCTGACAAGCAGCAAGGACACACACTTGCTGTTGATCATTAAGGGAGAAACACTCCTTAGGAGTTTCAAATGACTCCTCAGAAGTTTCTCGTGAGAACACCTTGACTTTCACTCAAGACTCCAAGGGTGCACCTGAAAACATCGAGGATGAGTTCATATAAATACTGGACTTGTGAGATATGGATTTTAACCAATTAAAGGCTGTGGCCTGATGATCTGACACTCAATTTAGCCAACAGAATGTAGCTTTAACCCTATATAAACCGTGCACTGTGTGTAATAAAATGTCTTCTCTGTAAACCTTACAGGCTTGTCAGGTGAAGTCCTTGTTCACTTTAATGTCCTACCTTGTTGTAGAACTGCAGCTGAGTGCCCTCTGGGGGCTGATCAAAGCTGACTGGTGTCTCACTCGCCTCGCTGGGCTGGGACTGAGTCCCTGGGCTGCTGGGCGTGGAGGGAGGTGTGCTGAACGGAGAAACCAGGACTTTCAGTCCAGGGCTTTTGGGAGACGCTCCGGGCAGCAGAGCAGCTGGAGAAAAAGCCAGATTGGCCTGCAAAGAAAGATGCCCATCATGCTGGTGAGTGACAGCGGCATGTGCTACACGGGACAGCCACGCAGGGGAACCCTTGGTCTGCCACAGCTCTCAGCTGTCACAACCCGCAGACCTTCCCGGGTGGGTCTCTCCTGGTGACACTGTCAACAAACAAGTCTGGGCAGAGAAGTTATGACTGGACATTTGTCCTTCCCGGCAGCTGGAACTCAGGACACGTTCTTTTGTCATCCTCAGGCCTTTTGGGATTTTCCAGTGACCCAGCCAAGCCAGCACAGCCTACAGTGGCTGAGCTGGGAGAAAATCTGCACAAGCAGCCAGCAATCACTTTTAAACCAAAGGATTTAAACCAGCCCTGTGGGTGCCCAAGCAGAGCTCACATTTTCCAGCCTGATCTACAGGTTTTCTGAGTGACCTGCACAGTTGTGAGAAAACCATGCAAAAGGGCAAGCTTGTGATTAACTGTGGCAAACACTTCTTACTAGAAGCCTGAAAGGCAAATGTCCTTGGGTGCATTAGGAGGCACAGAGCTATGAATAGGATTATTGTGGTGGAGTGGCCTGGAGGTGCTGAGCTCTGGAATCACATACTCCAGGAGCAGCAGCTGGCATGGGCAGGGCACTCTCTCATCAGACCACTGGGTGCTGAGCTGCCCTCAGCAGTGTGGCCCAGGCACCATGGAGATGTCCAAAAAGGGCAGGAAGCACCGGTGTGTTTTTGAAGGAGGGAAGTTCAGAGCTTCCCGGCGTGTGCAGGAAGAGCCAGAGCCTGGAGCACACTCCCCACTGCCAGGATTGCCTGTGCTCAAGGCCAGCTCCCCAGCAGAGTGCAGGTGACTCAACCTGCTGCGAAGAAAGAGCTACAAGAAGTTTCAGTCAGGGTTTCCCTCCCTTTCCCTGGAGAGCTGCATTTAAACCAAGGCTCTTGCCCATGCTCCCTGCTTGAGCAGTGTTGCTGCCATGCCCATGCCCAGCCATGGTTCAAATGACCCTGACTCATGCACTGACATCCTTATGGACACACCTGGGGATCACTGGACTGCTTCTGATGCTCGTTGACATTACCAGACCTGCTCTGCCTTCCTTTTTTATCTATGGTGGGACTTGGTCCTTATCAGTGAGGCCATTGCTCTGCTCACCCTGCTGTCACTCTTTGCTCCTGGATCCCCTTCCCCTGTAGCTGCTCTGCAAGGGAAGTAGCCATGACAAATGTCTAATTGGCTGGGGAAGCAACATGGGTTCTTCCAGGACATACCTGCAGCTTTTCAATCATGGGGGAGCTTTTCACCTTGACCTTGGGAATGGGACAAGCATTTGGAGACCGCTTCTGCAAAACAAAGTGAAACATGGCATCTTCTCAGTAAAGGAGGTGGAAAAGAGAAATACAATAAAGGCAGAGAACTTGGAACTGATAAGCAGAAAGTGCTGGCCATCCTAGAGCTAGATACATATACCCTTTTTCTGGGAGAAAAGGTGATTGTCTGCTGTCTGAAGCACCTGAGTTAGGTGATGTGCAATGGCTCTGCTTCTACATTGCCTTCACTGAGTTATCCAGCCTATGGTATAGTTTCCCCTGGTATTATTTCAGGGCTAGACAGATTAAAATTCTGCCTCTTAAAGCCTTAATGTTGGCAAACATTGTGAACTTCTGTGACAGGAAAGACTTTCTGCCACCAGTTAAGAGAGTTAAAGGATATCCAATTAGTATAGGCAGGAAAGGCCTAAGTGGCAGGAAAGGTAGAGCCTTGAAAGGCTGAAAACTGTTTGAGAAAGGGAAAGCATTGCTTTGAGAAGGGGCATTGCTTTTTTCAGATCCAAAGGGAAAGGGAGGGATTTTAAAGCTTGCTGGTGCTTTGGCATGTAGCTGACAGATAAGAAAGGCAAAGAACCTTGTTAAGGGCAGGTGACAATGTGAAATATGGTGGGTAGACCTCAGCCCCTGAAATATAGAAGGACAGAAGTGACCAGAAAGCGTCTGAGAACAAAATGTAGTGAGTGCAGCCAATCATTGGGACCTGCTCTCAAGAGTGCTGTATGGAGGACAACTTGAGAAAATATCCTTTGGCTATTGCTGACAAACCCCCTCTACACTTTGGATCATTACTTTTTTCTGAAGATGAAAAGTCTCATGACCAGAACTATTACACCATTTTATTCAAACCTCTACATTTTGTCTGAAGGCAACAAACCTCATGGATGCTCCCTGTGCTAAGCACTGTTCAAACCTAAAAAATTCCAGTGGCTCCTGAGCAGTGGTAACTGGGTGGATCCATCAGTGTGCTAAGGGCAAAAACAAATGCAGTCGAAGTGGGATGTGCATCCTGCTACAGGACTGGGAAACAGCATGGAGCTGACTCTGAGTGAGCACATGTGTGTGTGAGCAGGGGGAGGTTTGACTCTGCTTGACTGATGTCTTTTGCTGCACAGCCTGACCTCTCTGCTACCTCCAAGCTTGTGTCTCAGGAGACAGCAGGTTGCAGAGAGGAAAGACCTTGCCCCTCCATTAAATTGATACTCACTTGCTCATCATTGTCACTTGTCTCAGTTTTGTGGGGAAACAATGGAAGGGAGCATGGTGGTTTCCTCCGAGTTGGCTTATGTGGTGGCACCTAAGAGAAGAAAACAACCAACTCAGCAGCAGGGAAATCAGGTTTCTTAAAAAGGAAGTGACACTCAAGCACCAAAGGGCATGCTGTGTGAGTGACCTGCTTGGGTGGCAGGGCTCAGCCTGCCTGAAGGACTCATCCAAAGGCAGCACAAGGTGTTAGCACATGGGCACGTGGGCAGCATGCCAGGTGGGCCTGCAGCATTTAGAGCCCAATCCTAGTGTTAGAAAAGTAGTCTGTATCTTTTTCCACAGTATGAGCCACAACACTTCAGGCTTTGGGCAAAGGACACTCTTCCAAGCTGTAGAAGCTTTCCCAGAAACTTTGTCTCCAAAGCATCCTGCTGGAGATCCCCTCACACTGGAGTAGGTTGTTACTGTTCTCTTTCCTGTCATTACCAGGATTTCCTTTTAATTCTCAGCTGCCTACCTGGTTTATGATTTCCTGTTTTGCAATTGATGTATTTTAAGGGCAAAAAGGGGAATTCTGACTCTCTCAGAATTTCCAACCCCTTTTGTTTCTTCTGAATGAAGAAAAGCAGTTCACAGGGACAAGTCCCCAGGTGTAACTTTTAATTGGGCCAAGAAACAGATTCTCCAGGGGAGAAAGAACAAGGCAAGTTAGTGGCAGAGACACTGGTTCTTTCTGAATGTCTCCAGGCTCTCAGAAGTACAAGAGAGCTCCCTGGGAAGGAATTGATGCATAGCACATAACTATTGCTCTGGTTTTGAAGCCAAGCTGTCTCTATTTTTATGCCAGGTTTGTAGTCTCCTGCCAAGCTGCTAACACACTTTTTATGTGTTAACAGGCAAAATAACTGGATAATATTGTGGCTCTTGGATAGTATCCACAATGAAATAGTATCCACAATGAAATATTTGGCTGACTTTGTTACCTTCTCACAGGCAGGCTGTGAAAAGTTGGGTTATGGTGTCTTTGCCCTCTATAGAGTTGGCTGTCTTGGAGCAACTGCAGACTTGATGTCACTTCACTTCTGGTGGTGCTGCCTCCAGTCATGGCAATGCTGCATCTCTGAGCAGCCAAGGGCAGCCCTGCCCTTATCCTTATGCCATGTTAGGAAGCATTTTATGTCTTATTGAAACCCCATCATTTTTTCAGCCACAAAACTCTGCACTGTGCCACAGTGAATCATGGAATCATAGAATGGATTGGGTTGGAAAAGACCTCTGAGATCATCAAGTCCAACCCTTGGGCCAACTCCACTCCCTTTACCAGATCATGGCACTCAGTGCCACGGCCAAGCTCAGTTGAAAAACCTCCAGGGATGGGGAATCCACCCCCTCTCTGGGCAGCCCATTCCAATGCCTGAGCACTCTCTCTGCAAAGAAGTTTTTTCTGCTCTCCAACTTCAATTTCCCCTGGCAGAGCTTGAGCCCATCGTGCCCCCTTGTCCTATTGCTGAGTGCCTGGGAGAAGAGACCAACCCCCAGAATGTGTCAGAGGTTCCCTCGTTGGTAGGATTCTCTCTGCTGGCATGGGTCAGGCAAGGGTTAAAGACCATCCACTGAGCCATTAATCTGAATCCAGCTTGAGAAAGTCAGTGGGGAAGTGACAGATGGCTTGGAGAGAAAAGACAGGAAACTTTGTCCTCTCTGTCTCTGGAGAAAATGAGTTTCCCCCCACTGTGAGGCCCCTCCACTCTGCCTTGGCTGGGGAGCAGCAGAGGCTGCAGATAACACAAGAGAGGTCTGGGAACTTTCTGCCTTCTGAAGGGTGAGGGACTTGGTGCAACTAATCTCATACCTTAAAAGAAGGAAATTACTCTAACGGGATGGATGCAGTGGTGTGTTGGTGACTAGAGGGGAAAAAAGCAGTGCTTGGGAAGAGATTGGCTTTTCCCATCCTGGGGATTGACTGTGGGAATGGTAACTTCTGACAAATGATGGCATGTCAGCCCTGCAGGGCACAGGTCAGCACTGATCCAGCCAAAGGCAGAAGGGGTGACAGGGAGGATCCCTCAGGCCCAGCCTGGGACATGCTGGAATCAGCTGAGCTGCAGAAAGGAGCAGTTCAATTTTAAAAGGGTACACACTCACTGCAAACAACCACCAGGAGACATTTATGCTTCTAAATAACAGTCATAATGACACAAGGAGGTTCTCCTAAAATGCCAACCTCCTTTCACAAACACCAAGTCTCTCCTTTCTTCCTAAGAGAGGTATTCTAGTGATTTGCTTAGCTGATGAAAGGCAGGTGAGGTAATGCTTGGCATAGTGGGCTTTCATTAAAATAAAGTTTCAGCGTGATAGAGATAGGCATAGAGTCTGGAATGTTGTTGGGAAGAGGCAACAAAGGCGAGTAAAGAGGCAACTTTCTCTCAAACCTGGACAGAAGGAATAACATGGAGGAACCTTCTCCTTTTCACACAAGGTGCTGATGACCTGCCATTGGTTTCTACACTGCATAATCTGTTTGCTTTATTTCCCTGTGGCTCAATATTAGCTATTTCATTACTCACTGCTGCTGTCTGCCCACAAAAGAAAGCCCAAATAGTGCATGCATTGCTGTCTGCTAAATATGTGCACCCTACTAAGCTTTGCAGTGTCTACTTGTCCTGCTCTACCAAAACACTCATCCACAAATCAGCAAACCATGGAAGATACTGTGGAATTGCATGAAGAGACGAAGCCTTTGTGAAGATCCAGAATCGAGGTGGATTCATGTTCAGGTTGCTGATCCTCCAACAGGCAGAGCTGAGTTCCTCATTTCCCACTCGGTTTCCTGCTGGTGGCTGCAGAGTTCCTTACCTCTTTTCCAGTAATATTGGCTGCTTGCTCTTTGAATTTTCCTGCCAGCTGAGCCACTGAGGGTGATGCTGACTTGTCCACCTCTGAGTTGGTCTCTGCTGGCCTGTTCTGACAAACCAGGAACAACAATTATGAGCAAAGGCTGGGAAAAGCAACCCTGTGTCTGTGTTATAAAGTTCAAGAGTAAGCACAGACTTAAAGCAGAGTTCCTCACATCTGGCATCAATCACCCAGCCTGAGAGCAAGAGGATTGGGATGACAGGATCTAGCAGCATTTTCAACTATTCCAGAAATCAGTAATTCTTGCAGAGTCTTTCAGCTCTTGCTGAAGAGCCTGCACTCAGTGCTGTTCAATGGAAGAAAACCAGGTATTTCAAGCCAAGTGTCTGTTCCCCATCTCACCCCTGGAGTGAGCAGATAGAGCAGTCAAGCACATTCCCATACACCTCCTCAGCCCTCCCATACCTTTTTTACTGCCCTGCTCACCATCACCCTTCCTTTTCCAGCACTTCTGCTATGAGAAGCCATTCCCAGTCCTCACAGCAAGCCAATATTTTCTTGGAGATGTGTTCCTGTGCTGTTCTGTCTTTATGGCAGTGAAATACTCAGGTCAGGGGGTGGGGAGGGAGGAAATACCACAGCTGAGAGAAGCTTCCCCTCCCCTGGGTCGACAACAGGCTGAGAAGCAGGAGGTTTGTGCTGGAGCATGGATTATGCAGCCCTTCCCACCACACACTGCCCTGGTGCCATCCCACATTCACTTTGGTTTTGTGTGTATGGAGCAATATGAGTAGAAAGCCTGGAAATCAAAGCTGATGAAAGGAAACCCTTGTTCTTCATCTCTGGTATCTGATGCCAGGGAAAAGCAAACCAGAGGAACTGAGAGCAACTAACCAACAAGCCTTTTTCTGTTAGAGGTGGAGACCTCAGAAAGAAACCAGGTTGATGAACTATCAGTGAGAAATCTCATACCTCTGCTCCCTGTAGCACCACCATCACCACACTTCTCACCCACTGCCTCAATACTCAGTCAGGGAATTTCCCCAGAGGCCGTTTCTAGAGGAACATATTTCTGTTTCTCTATGACTCCAGCAGAGCCCTTCCCTCTTGTCCATTCTGCTCTGCCTGGGAGGGACCTGCTGCTTCATTAACACACCACTCCTTCAGCACGGGGGAAAGGCCCTTGAAACACCAATCTGGCCTTTGCACAGGCCATCTCCTTTGGGTTACCACGCTGCAGGGGCTGAAGGAATGGCTATGGAGACTTGATATCATATTAAGGAAGGGATTTCTTTAGACGTCTACTTTTTAAACTAAAAGCAAATCGAGGTGGTTGCATTAAGGATCATCTCATAATCCACAGCTTGGAGCAGTCTCCAGTCTGAAATGGCTGGTACAGACCAGTGTGGGTAAGGCCTGTTTGCATCACAGAAAAAAACCTCTCCCTTTCCCAGAGAGCTGTAAATAAATGCTCACAATAAATGCTGTAAGTGTCCCCAAGCCCCTGTAGATGTCTGCCATTCCCTGTTTCCAGGACCCTGACTAAATCTTCACAGTTAAACTTTCCATACTTCCCAGACATACTTCCCATACTTTCCTGCATCCAGGAAAGTCTTAGAATCATAGAATGGATTGGGTTGGAAAAGACCTCCGAGATCATCAAGTCCAACCCTTGGTCCAACTCCAGTCCCTTTACCAGATCATGGCACTCAGTGCCACGGCCAAGCTCAGTTGAAAAACCTCCAGGGATGGGGAATCCACCCCCTCTCTGGGCAGCCCATTCCAATGCCTGAGCACTCTCTCTGAAAAGAATTGCCTTCTGCTCTCCAACTTCAATTTCCCCTGGCAGAGCTTGAGCCCATCGTGCCTCCTTGTCCTATTGCTGAGTGCCTGGGAGAAGAGACCAACCCCCACCTGGCCAGAACTTCCCTTCAGGCAGTTCCAGACAGTGCTGAGGTCACCTCTGAGCCTCCTCTTCTCCAGGCTAAACACCCCCAGCTCCCTCAGCCTCTCCCCACAGCACTTGTGCTCCAGTCCCTTCACTGACTTCTCTCAGTGACCTTCAGCACCTTCCCCTCATCTTTTCACCTTTCATTAGGGTAATTACAGGCAGGGAAGTGGCAGATAAGGGGAATGGAAGAAGCAGTGAGGTTGACAGATCAGCAGGGCAACCTGCTGCACATGAAAAATGATGGCTGGCCTAAGTGGTGAGGGAGAGCAATCCCCAGCTGCGTGCAGACTGTCCCCCTGCTCTGAAGGGAGGGCAGGCTGGAAAGGGGAGGGAGCAAAGAATGAACCTAGAGAAGGCAGGATGGACTGGGAGCTTGGATCAGCATCCCAGCTCCCAGGATACATGGGAATGACAGAAAGGACACCTGAAGTGAGGACTCTGTTGGAACTGAGGAGCTGCAGGTGTTCAATGGTGGAAGGCTTCCCTCCCTCAAAGACCCTTAAAGCTTCTTTCACACCCCTTTGCCTTCACCCAGAAAAGAGACTCTACTTCCGTTTGGCCTGTTCAACCTCTTGTTTTTGAGGCAATGGTGTTTTTTCTCTTTTCTCTTTTTCTGCCTGCAGACACAGCTCTCTTTCCTTGCTCAGAGCTGTGAGGCTCCAATGGTCCCACGTGTTCCTTGTTTTGCCGGTGGCAGCACTGACTGTGAGGTGGCTCTGGCCGGGCACAGCACAGGAAGCAGCCAAAACGCCTTTCTAAGATTAGCACCAGTAGCCCACGGGCTGTGTCCTCCCAAAACTGCCAGCTGCAGACTCTCTGATTACTCCTTGTAACAGGAAAAGTCCTTTCTCAGATCTTTTCTGGCAATTACACTGGTGTCCTGTGTCCAGATTTTTATACAACAATTTTCCCCCACCCCAGATAAAATCATAGAATTATAGAATGGATTGGGTTAGAAAAGACCTCCGAGATCATCAAGTCCAACCCTTGGTCCAACTCCAGTCCCTTTACCAGATCATGGCACTCAGTGCCATGGCCAATCTCAGTTGAAAAACCTCCAGGGATGGGGAATCCACCCCCTCTCTGGGCAGCCCATTCCAATGCCTCAGCACTCTCTCGGAAAAGAATTGCCTTCTGCTCTCCAACTTCAATTTCCCCTGGCAGAGCTTGAGCCCATCGTGCCCCCTTGTCCTATTGCTGAGTGCCTGGGAGAAGAGACCAACCCCCACCTGGCCAGAACTTCCCTTCAGGCAGTTCTAGACAGTGCTGAGGTCACCCCTGAGCCTCCTCTTCTCCAGGCTAAACACCCCCAGCTCCCTCAGCCTCTCCCCACAGCACTTGTGCTCCAGTCCCTTCTCCAGCCTCATTGCTCTTCTCTGGGTTGGTTCTCAGATGGTGTGCCAGGCTCTGTATCTTCTAGTCAAGGGAAAGGGAAAGAGCTGAACTGGGGCACTTGAATGCAAAAATTTCCCTTCCTTGCACTGCAAGGAGAACACCATTCCCCTGGAGCTGGACTGTCAACCTCTCTCTCCTCCTGCCCACCACTGAGTGGGGTGGGAAGCCTCACTTTGTGACTCTCACCCCAGGCTGTGTGCCAGCCCTGAGCCTCTCCCACAGCCAGGACACACATCTGCTTCTCTCACCCAGAGCTCAGTGCTGGCTCTCTCCTGCCTCATGATATTAACGCAGCCTCTCCCTTTCCTGGCCACATTTCACATTTTGGGGACATAACACACCACTTTTCTGAGAGATGAGCAGTAACTCCTTTTTTTTTGCTTGGTGGTTTTTTTTGTTTGGTTGGTGTTTGTTTTTTTTTTTGTTGGGGTTGTTTTTGTTGTGTGCTTGGTTGTTTGATTTTCAAAAATAGTGAAAATTACTCAGATGTGATTTTTGTGCTTTTTGTAGCCAACTGCTGATTCTTTTCATTTTCAGGAGAGAAGCATGGTCAGCCTTCATGGGCTAAACCCAGTGAGCTAAGGTTAAAGTCTCAGCCCATCAGTAATTTGGCAACTGCTACTCTGAGGTCTTTCACTATTCTATAAAAATCAGTGCCTAATTATTGCATATTCTGAAAGGCGTCAGACAGAGCCATGAACAGGAATTGAATTATACCATCAATGCAAGGATGGCACTGTCTGCAAAAGAGGAAGTGCAACTACCAAGTTCTCTCTAAGGAGTTTGTTTCACTTTCCTCTTCCAAATAAGTTTATAAAATTGAGTAAATTTGAAAATAGTTTTCAACACCGCGTTTCCTAATTTGATTTTAAAACTGAGTCTGGTCATTTTTAAACAGCACTGGAGAAGAAGGTTCTGCCTTTGTGGTTTAGGCACAAAGGTGCCAATTCAAGCCTCCCACCAAACCCCTCCTTCCTTAGCCCTGGAGTCTTTGTCTGTGTGGTGAGAGCAAAACTGCCCATCAGTCCCTGATTCTGTAGATTGCCTGAAGGGGGGCCATTGTTTTTAGCACAGATCCCTGCTCCTTTCACAGGTGGAAACACCACCAGGTTGGCACAGAAATGTCCCACACCATCCCTATTGTATCTTCTCAAGGCAGCTGAGAAGATCTCTGAGCAGAGACATCTTGAAGCTGGAACACAGTCAGCTCTGCTGACACAATCCCAGCTTCACTGGTGATTTGATGTGCCAGAAGATGACTAGGAAGGCTGCCTGATGTGGGAGGAGTAACATCTCACAGAGGGGATCCCTCACTACAGCAATGTCATTACCTGACTTGGTGACATTTGCCAATTCTCCTTCTGCAACCCATGGACCCACTGTGGGCACCAGCTGAGAGAAACATGCATGTTAGAGGCCCACAAAAAAGAGGTCAAGAGACCCAAGAGTTTCTCTGTGCATATTGTTTGGGTACTCACAAGGAGCTTTTCTTAAAGGTGATAGATTTGATCTACAAGTGTCACTACAGACAACGAGTTTCTTACGAAATCAAACTCACCGAGAATTTCCACTCCTGTGGAAAACTGGAAAGCCAGAGGTGGCTTTGGGTGTGAATTTGAAAGTTCTGCTCGGACTGGTGCACATCTGGGTCCAAAAGGCCTCAGCTTGCAGTGTTGGTCATGACCCACCCCACTGCAGCTGAAAGCCATCCTGAGTCCATCCCATGGGATTGGTATCCCACTGGTTTTGTCACTGTCCATGATACTGGAAAGGCAACTCTGAAGGGGTATCAGTAGGAGCCAGAAGCAGTTACTGAGGGATTGGTGTACCTGGTTTGACTGATGAAAAGAGCAACATTCCACTGGCTGTCATGCAGTGGGCTGGCTTGGCTTAAGCCGCACTTAAATACCAGCTGATTAACAGCAGAGCTCTGTACTTCCCAATTCCCCTTCCCTCCCATATGAACCCTCTGACTTCCCTGCTTCTGCAGGGAGGATATTTTGGCCAGACAGAGCACCTTTTATCTGAGGTGTAAGACCCCCACAGCGCCTTGCCAGGCTGGAGGATTCAGTGGCCATGAAATCAGTGATGTCACACCAGTTTTGGTACAGATCCTGTGCAACTGCCACCCCCATTCTCATGCAGCTTCACCTACACATGGTTTTGAGGCCACCTCCACATCCCTGCATGTGAGAAGTCAGTCAGTGTGCTGAAAGCAAGACATGCCCAGTGCTTTTGGGGTGCAGTTTCACAAGGTCTTGGTTTCAGCAGAAAGACAGTGTGTGTTGCCAGCTGCTCATTCTCCCCTGACCTTTCCTTCCCCTTCCCCCCTGTCCCATGCACCAGGGTGAGTTTGTGGGGCTGTGCTGCAAACCGGATCACTGAAATGATCTGGGCTAAAAATAAAGCCCTTAACTCTTTATGAGGTTATTTTTAACCCAGATCATTTCAGCAATGGAGTTCACAGCACAGCCTTGCCCTGCTGCAGGGGGAGGGGGTGGGGGGGATGGCAGGGCCACGGAGGGGCTTCCCTTTAACCCCTCCAGCCAGACCTTCATCCTTTCACATAAGGAAGTTACATCCTTATGTGTCCTCCTGCTCAGAGGGCTGATAAAAAAAGAAAAATCCTATTTCTGCAAGCTTGTTGGCAGAGGCTGTGTTGGTCTGTGGCACTGGTATTTCACCCTGCAATCTGCTGCCACCCACCTGAGTCACAGCAAACTCAGGCTGTGAGCCCAGAGAGCACCTGTGAGCCACCACAGGGAACACCTCACCAGAAGAAGTTTCCATTCAGCACCCACAAAACCCCCACAAATACTGAGCCAGTGACCTCCAGAAGCCCCACCTCAAACTGCAGCAGCCACACGTGTGCCTGGGGAGCCGGTTCTCTTTGCTGCAAGGCACAGGAAAAGCTCTACACCTCTACAGCTAAGGAAGGGATGGGGATGCATCTGTGGGGAGGAAACTGCTGACATCAAATTAAACCATCATCACACCCTGTCTGGAGGGCAGCAAGAAGCACTGGGAAATAGTGCAGTGGGTTCCTTTGATATTAAAGCATCCCCCCTGATCAAGGCACTGGATTTCAGGAGGGAAAGGAGCCTCTTGCAGATCTCTCCCCTGCCTGGCTCAGCTCTCTGAAGGAGGAGGGCATTTCTGCACAAAGCCTGCCCAGGCAGGATACCAGCCCTTCTCGTTTTTCAGTAAGGTAGCTGCAGGATTTGAGGAGCCAAACAGCCACAGACCTTGTGA
Organism: Pithys albifrons albifrons; assembly: GCF_047495875.1. Classification (NCBI taxonomy): domain Eukaryota; kingdom Metazoa; phylum Chordata; class Aves; order Passeriformes; family Thamnophilidae; genus Pithys; species Pithys albifrons. The sequence continues at coordinate 113,480,279 of NC_092458.1, read as the reverse complement.
AAAGCTTGGGAAAGCTTACACCAAATGCACTGGGGGGACTCTCTCAGCTTTCAGGGAGCAACACAGCCCCAAGCAGATAGAGGTGCCTGCTGTTCTGCCTCCCTGAACTCATTTGCAATCAGCTTGGCTGAAAAGAGCCATTTTCAAAAGCTCAAGCACCTGTTTCTGAGGCAGAAAGCAGTATTTTGGGAATGGTGTATTAAGCTGGAGTTACTCCCTGGGAATAAATGCCTCCTATTCCTGTGCTGAGGTGCTGCCTCTCTGCAGAAAAGACTCCCCTGCAGAGATGGGGTTTGATGAACTGCGGGTGTCCTGCACACAGAGGAGGGATGACAGTACCAGCTTCTCCCATGGGATGACTATTTCCATGGGCAAGAGCTAATCCCTCCTCCCAGACCCATCTTTAACTCAACTGCAGAGGCAAAAGGCCACAGGATATTCCCATGGGGCATGATCTAAGGTATGCTTCCTGTCTATCTGCAGAGGACATGAACTTCTGCTCTGCAGAATGCACCACAAATGCCTCCCAGTTATTTTGGCTCTCATATGTTTTTAAGTGCAGATAAGATTAGATGGGCAGCTTATAAGGAACTCCTCTTTATATGAACTAAAAAAGCTCAAGAATAGTTTTTAATTAGCACTGGACCTAAGTTACCAGTGGAAAAAATCTCTCTAATATATAGTTTGTAGTTTCATTCAAAGCCATCTCTCTGTATCTGACATTTAGATGAATCCTGGTTTGCACCCTCCTGCCAACAGACCCTGAGCTAATTTGTTTATCTGTATCCATGTGAGTACATCAGTGGCATCAGGATCAAAATGAAAGGGGAACATTGTTTGGACTTAGAAGGGAGAGGCAAATTAGCAGGGTAGGTTTAAAACACAGACTCCCCCAAAAGAGCAAACTGAAAGGAAGGAGGGTGGAAAAATACCTGAATCACAGCGTGAGGAACTGGGCAGCAAAAATCAGGAGACGCTGCTCAACCCACAGCCTGAACCTTCTCCTTGTGACCCCCAAAAGCATCAGTGCAGGCTGAGCACAGATTGCCCAGGAAGTGGGTGGGCTCACACTGGCCTTGGCCCACTTTTTACATCCCTAGAAGGAAATCTCAAGATGCTTGTTCCAACTGGAGCTCAGCACCACGCTGGGCCTCTGGCTCAAGAAACAACACATCCCAAGATGTAAGCCCTGAATAAACAAAACTCTTCTTGCTACACTGACCCCTCTTCATCCCAGGGAAGCATCCTTCTTCCCATCTCTCCCTTTGCTCTTCTTCACAAATCATTCTTGCTGGAGACCTTCCAGCTCTCTGTTTCAGGAGGGATTTATGTGATTTATTTATTCACTTGGCATCTTATCCAGCAAGGAAGCCGCTCCTTGTCTCATTGTAGTAAATTTTCATTATTGGCAGGAGCCCCAGCTGGAAGTGGCTGCAGCTGTGATACCTCAGAGCCATCCTGTCCATCACTGAGCCAGCACAGCCTGTGGCACCCTGGGAAGCACAGCCAAGGCTCCCACCTGCATTTCCTACCTTTGCTGTGGGACAGGAGGGACAATCACTGTGCTGTGCTCCACCAGAGCAAAAGCTACCACGTGAGCCACCTCTGCACCTTCCTCTGGTGGGGCTGGGTTAGCACCGAGCACTCTGTTTATCACAGCTCTTACCACAGTTACTTTCCAGCAGAGGACAAGACCAGAACACCTGGCAGATCTTTCAAGTGTATCCCAAATGTTAGAAAAGAAATAACATTTTTCTACCTGTCTCTGTTGTGTTTTCTTTGACCAACCTTTACCAGAAGCTAAACACCTCAATTTCACATGCCAGGTGAGAATTTTGTTAGCTTTACAGAGTCCTCATCCTCATCCTTTTCCTCCAAGCTGCTCTCCAATGGCTGGGCAGAGAGGAATAACTGGCCTCAAACTGCAATGGGGCCCTCACCACCAGGATGCAGGAGTGAAACAGAATAGAAAGCTGAGCAAAGAAAGATTTCCGCTTGAAAGGGGATTTTGGGGCTGATATCAGGACATACAATCTGGTTATGGAGGAGTGTAAGGGTTTGTGGAGGTGTATAAGGATGATTCCAGCATGCTCTGCAAAATCCTTGGCTGTTGTTTGCCAACACTGGCATTTTAAAGGTGGTGCAAACAGGTTTCTAGTTTGATTTCCAACAAAAGGAGCTGATGTCTCACATGAGAGCGTGCAAACTGTGCAGAACAGTTGCACTTCCAAGATAAAGCTTTCCCTATGTTGTCAAGCCTCTGCCAGAGCAGAGAAGAGCTCCACATCTGGTTGATGTCACATGCAACAGATTTAATCCTCAAACTTGCAGCTTCAGGGAAAGCAGCTCATGGGAACATATTGGGAATGCTGGAGTTGGGGCTCTGGGAAGACAACAGGACCTCAGATTAGCCCCAAAACAGCCTCAAGACTCCTCTGACTCCATCCCTTCTGTACCTGTCTCTGCATAGTTGTAGATTCTGGTTTCCTTCAGACAAGAGAGTGCTCAGTAATTGAGGAATGTCAAAAATGTCAAAAAATACTGGACATGGAAGTTTTGGAGGCAGGCAGGAGGAGGTTAGGACTGGTTACACCTGCTACCTTCAAGCAGTGTTGTTAGAGCCCAGTGATTTCTGGCAGCTTCCTGCAGTTCTAGTCTTAGTGAAAAGCACAGCAGCCCTTACAAAGATTTGAGTAGAACTCCTGAAATGCAAATTAGAGCAATACAAATGTCAGCTCTCCTTTAAAACTCTTTGTTTTTGAGGCATTTCCAGTGAAGACCAAACTTCTTGCCCAACTGTAAATCACTGTCTTTTGGAGTCTGCAAATAACTTTGCTACAAGAACAACTCTGAGAAGTACAACATCCCTCCCCAAAGTGGCACCCAGGCCAAGACATCCCTCCACAGATGAATGAACATGGGATGAGTGTGGCTGACCTCAAGTGCAAGGCTGTTGTACTGCCTTAACAAGGGTGATAAAGAGGAAGGAGCTCTGACTAGAACACAAGTCAGAATAGCATGAGGAATGCAGACTACAAAGGAGGGTTGTATGTTTATCCGTTTTCAGAAAAAAGGTCAGAAAAATCCCACTTTACATAAAATATTTAAAAATATGTAACATTTCCCTGTGTTTGGAAAGAGTTGGCTTTAGGGCAACATTTTTCCTCAAGACTTGCAGTGGTCTGGTCTTGATTTGCTCATTCTGAGAGTTCCCTTGTGAACTGGTGCCGTCTTGGCACTCAGGGTCAAGCACTGCCCAAAGGGTAAATGCCCAAAGGATGTTCCAGCTCAGCAGCTTTGCCCCAGAAGGCTGCAAGCCGCTCCCAAAGATAGTGCAGTAATTTCAAAACTACAGAGACTCAGAGCTGCCAAATTCAAAGGCTCTCCAAAGCAGGATTTGGGAATTGGGTGGGGATGGGAGATAAGTAGCCACAAACTAGTGAAGGGACAAATGTTTTTCAAAGGAAGGAACACTGTGTTGAACTTGTCCAGTACACTGGAAATAACTGGTTCATGTACTCCCCACCTTGACTACTAAAAGTAGACAGGACACTCCTGATGGATTTCAATTTTTCAGTGGTTTGAGGCACCCATGCCTATGTGGAAAAGAGGCTGGATAATTAATTGGCTCAGCCCCTTGCTCAGAGTCCTTCCCTCCAGGGACCTTGGGACTTCCCACAGCACCTGAACATTGAGGTTATTGTGAGTGAGAAAACACCCTAATTGAGTGGGGCCATGGTGTGGTGCTCTGTCAGCAGAGCCAGGCCCTGGGCAGAGAAGAGTAGCCAGTGCCAGACAAGCAGGAGAGAAACTGTGTCTTTCACAACAGAATTATAGGAAACATCTGTAGACATCAGGAATTCAGCAGTGGTGAATAGACTATCTACCTTCTGCTTCAGAGAGTGACTACAGTGAAAATAAAATTAGATAATAATTATTTTAAGCTTCCCTCTGAAAAGTCCCTCCCTTTGCTGCTGATGCTTTCCCGCTTGTAAAGTGGGTGCGATGCTGATGTGACATAACATTGTTTTCCATGAGGGATGGTCAGTACCAATTCCAGCTTTCCCCCTGTCTCCCAAAAGGCATCTCTTCTCAGCAGAGTAACCACATGCTGTCTCAGTCTGACCTGATGAAGTGGGACTCTTGCTGCTGCCCTCTCAGCCTCCTGGGCCCAAAGTGGAGAAGCCAGCCTCCTGCTTGTCTCTGAGGGGTTTGTTAGGAACATGTCCTAACACCAACAGTCTGGGAGAGAAAGACCCTGATATTGCAGGGGTATGCCAGCCACCTCGTGCTGGTCTTTGGCTGGTGCTGAACATTTTGAGGCTGGATTTATGGCAAGCTGTGCCGTGGTATGTCTCTCAGGAGTGCCTGGTGTGTGCTTGCTCAGCTCTGCCTGGTGAGATTAGCAAAAAGCAGCAAACATCACTGTAAAAGGTACAGGTGAGATCTTGAGTCACCCTTCTAGTAAAGACAATATTTGGCAATTACTCTGTGCCTCCATGTTCCCAAGACTGCATGGGCTGATGGATTTCAGCAGCATTACCCCAGCCCTTCACTGTTAGGAGCGTCTGCTGAGAGGGCAATGTGTGGGCTTGTGCTTTTTAATGCATCCCAGCCACTGCTGCAAGCCCCACATGGCCTGAGGGAAGCCCAGGGTTTGTTTATCTGTCAGGAGAGCACTCACATCACCAGGCAGGTGTGTGAGGTCCCCTCTGCCCCAGGAAGCCTTGAATTCTTTGCTGTGTGTTGGCATAGCCCTAACAGGCAGGCTGGCAAGTGCTTGCCCAAGCCTTGCCCTGAGCCCTGGATTAAAAACCATCTCTTGCTGGCAGACCAAAGTGTTTGGAGCACACACCCTCTGAGAACACAACAGAACAGAGCCCAGGCCATCCACTTCCTGAGCAAGTGTCTTATTGCACCTGGCAAGGGCTGCCAAGAGTGGTTTGATCAAGTAGCACGATTACCAAAAGAGGCAGTGAAGCGCAGCACCTGGTCCCTGCTGGGCACCGTGCCTGTGCAGGGGCAGCTGTGTGACCTCAGCCTGGGCCCTGCAGAGACATGGGCAGCTCCTGGCTCTGCTGTGCCCTGCACAGGAAAAGGCTTCTGGCTGTCCAGCCACAATTTACTGCTCAGGGAAGGAGGTGGCAGGTCGTTTAAAATGTAAACCCATCAGTTTGTGTGTGTGCATAGTGGCTTGGGAATCCATGGCTGAGGGGGTTGTAGAAGCCTCCAGCAAGACATGGCTGGCACCGTTTCCTTTCCTGCAAGAAGTGCTTTTTGTGAGATGCCCAATTCTGTTTGCTTGTGTTCACTGTGCTCAGAGTGTGGGGAGACATGAGGATGTGAGATGGGGAATGTAACAGGGACCCACAGACAGGCCAGGCAGGGCAAATCCAGGATGTGCAGAAGCAGCAGCCCAGGCACTGTTTAAACTCTAAGGTGGAACAGGCGGGTGCCTTGTGAAGTGGAGGGACCTACAGAGTCAGGTAACAGCTGCAAGGTTATTTTCTAGGCTGAAGATGTTGATTGCAGTCTTTCCAATCTGTATTAATTTTGTGGTTGATATAGGGTGGGATATTGACCTCAGCTACTCAAAATCCAACAGAAAATTTTAGTCCAGGCCTTCAAAAGCTCCACCTTGACACTTGGACCTTCATGCAGACTCTGAACAGCACATGTTCCTGGCAACAGCTACACTGGGAAGCAGAGCAGCCCAAGGAAACCTGCAGTGAGGGGTCTGAGCCCCACAGCCACAGTGTCACACCACTGCCCATGGTGGCACCACACTGGGTACACATGGTGGGGGCTGTGCTCACACCAAAGGGATCACTGGCCCCATCAGAGCTCTGCAGGAGCAGCACCCAGAGCAGGGATCTGCATACCTGAAAGGATGTTGTAGCCAGGAGGGGATTGGTCTCTTCTCTCAGGCAACCAACAGTAGGACAAGAGGGCAGAGGCTTAAGCTCTGCCAGGGGAGGTTTAGGTTGGATATCAGGAAAAAGTTCTTTACAGAGAGAGTAGTCAGGCATTGGAATGGCCTGCCCAGAGAGGGGGTGGATTCTCTGACCCTGGAGGTTTTTAAGATGAGACTGGACGTGGCACTGAGTGCCATGATCTGGTAATCAGAGTGGGGTTGGATTAAGGGATTAAGGGTTGGACCTGATGATCTTGAAGGTCTCTTCCAACCCAACTGATTCTATGATTTCACCTCTGTACCCCTGAGGAGTGGCCACCCAGAGCTGGTGTGTGCAGAGTATTTTGGGCACAACAACTGAGCTGACCTGTTGTCACAAAACTTCCAAGCAAGTCCTAACAAAGTCCAGCACCCACAAAGGACTGACTCCTTCCTAGGGAACTACCCTTTTAATGGCACTTCAGTCTGATTTCGAAAGATTCTTAAGAATTTGATAATATCCAGCATGATTATAAGGGTGTCTCAGAGAAGCTCTGGGAGTGAGACAGCAGACTTCCCACCTCAGCCACGTGTGTCCCCTCTTTGTCCAGCTCCCCCCTCCTGCCTGACCAGCACAGACTCAGCAAGAGGAGTCACACTGGGGCTTCCCATGACCACTAAGTCAACAACAAAAGAGGAAGGAGAAGCTCAAAGGTTTTGAAAGCAGTCACAACAACAGAACAGCTGAAGTGAGATTTAGTGCCAGAATATCCAAGAGGAAAGACTCCAAAGTAGCCAAGGAAGGAGAAGGTGAATCCTGTGCAGTGAGAAGATTGGAGGCTGGGATGAATGGTAGGAGGGTGAAATGATACAATGAGGACAAGCTGTGTGACATATCACAGATCATGGTCACCAGGATTACCAGGCTTTTAGATACATGACAACATTTGCTTGCAGAGAGGGAAGAGAAAAAAACAGGAGGGCTAAGTGGGGAGGCAAAAATCTGCACTACCAGCCTGTCCAGTTTCCTAAAGACAAGGTGGTCAGGGTGTCCAAAAGAGCAGGGAAAACATGTGAGCCTCATCCAGGAGTCCAATCAGTTCCAGGGAGAAACGGCCTCCGCCTTTCCTGTAGAAGGGCCCTGCGTCTGTAATTGCCTCATTACCAGCCCAGCACAGCTGTTTGCACACAGGCCAAGCAGCCAGCAGGGAAATCATTTCAGGCAGCAGGAAAAGCACTGTGGATAAAGCTGATATCTGGCTGGATGTGGTCATAGCCAGCCACACAAGTGGGAAAGCAGGGGAGGGCAGAGAGGCTGTGCCACACAAGCAACAAGTTGTCCCTCCTCAGTCTTTGGGGTGCACTTGGGTCTCCATTCAGGACTTTGCTGCAATGCACTTTTTTAGGGGAGGATGAGGTATTTAAGATGATACAGCCTCGAGGGATAAAAAAGAAATACAGAAAGATTCAAAAGCTGAGAGTTTACTGTGTGGCTACTGGAGGTGGAAATGTATTTCAAACCATCCAACTCATACTCAGCATTACCTGTCACTGAAAACTGGAACTCAGCCACCAGTAACCTTAGCACTGAGACACAAAAGTCTAATTAACAAAGATCTCTGCAATTACTGAGTTGGAGTACACTAAAAGACTAGACTAATATGCCTCCTCCCTTAATGAAGTCCTGGAAATTCAGTGTCCTGCTATTTCCTTTAAGATAATATGTCTGTTTTAAACTATGGACTGTATTTATCTGCAACAAAGTTTAAAAAAAAACCTTTTTTTTTTAATGAGCATTTGGCCTTACAAGAACAATGTTGCAGTTGCAGAGCTGTTCCCTTGCTCCAGTGACACATCTGAAGTATTTTTCCATCAAGTTTACAATAAGTGTTTTCAAGGAAATAGTTTGTGCCTCTTTAACGAGAGTGCTGCCAGAATCCTGGAGCAGATACACCAAGCATTCCTGTTATCTGAGGTTATAAAAATTTGGATTGGGATGCTGAAAACAAGGCCCCTTACTCTGAAATGTACTGTCAAATACAGCCCTCAGACCATCTCTCAAAGAAGAGAAGGCCACAATGAAGGAGGCCAGTGGGCATGTAAAAACCAACAGAACAACAGGAAAAGGCCTCAAGTCTTCCCAGGAGAGGTTTAGGTTGGTTATTAGGAAACATTTCTTCACTAAAAGGGTTGTCATTCTCTGAAATGGGTTCCCAGAGAAGGGGAGGAGGCACCACCCCTGGAAGTGTTCAAAAGACACGTAGATGTGGCACTTAGGGACATGGTTTAGTGGTGAGCTTGGCAGTGCTGGGTTAGCAGCTGGACCCGATCTCAGAGATGTTTTCCAACCTAAACGATTCTGTGATTAACTTGGCAGCAGGACCTCAGTGTTGTCTGAGAGCTAATGCACCACTTTCCTAAATAACTGAAGATCCCCACTCTCCTTCAAGCAGCACTACTTCTCATTTCTCCAAAATTAAGTTAGATGAACACCTACACAGCTTTCAGCTTAGTTCAGCAAGACATCTGGCTCTTCTGGAGTGTCAGGCAGGATATACAGTCCTGTCATTAACTCCTCTCCACGTGATGGGAGCCCTCTGGCAATTAATGCTGTCTGAAGTCTTGGTTGACACAACCAGACATGAGGTATCTAAACTGCAGATAATACACCTGAAAGGCATGTGGAGGGAAAAGGGGTTATTTCTCAGCAATTATTCACTGAGAAAGTGAGTTGATGAGGTTGTGTTGGTTTAGGAATCCACAGACACTCCCAGTGTGGAATGATCCATACTCTGGTGGAGTGATGCTGATGTCCTGACCTACAGCTGCAAGCAGCTGTTCAGAAGGTCAGTCTGGCTGGCCTGGAGTGTTCTGCTTTCCACGTGTCCTTAGCAGCTTGTACAACCAGTGTCTGGGTCTGCCCCCGACATACTCACTCACTGCTGCCAAATTCCTCCATGGGTGGCTGGCAGAGGTGGTAACTCTCCTGTGGGGAGAGGCTGAGGGAGCTGGGGGTGTTTAGCCTGGAGAAGAGGAGGCTCAGAGGTGACCTCAGCACTGTCTAGAACTGCCTGAAGGGAAATTCTGGCCAGGTGGGGGTTGGTCTCTTCTCCCAGGCACTCAGCAATAGGACAAGGGGGCACGATGGGCTCAAGCTCTGCCAGGGGAAATTGCACCTTTCCATTGATATCCAGCTTAGCTTCTTCCTTGCTTGCCTCACATGGGGTCAGGAAACAAGCCCTGCTTTTAGCAGAGGTCTGAAATGAGATCAGCTCAGGTGGTTAAAACTTGGCTGTAATAATGCCAGGGTCATGGGTTCAATCCCCTGTGTGGGCCATTGACTTAAGGGTTGGACTTGATGATCCTTGTGGGTCCCTTCCAGCTCAGAATAGTCTGTGAGTCTGTGAAAAAAGTGAATTTCCACAGGAGGAAACTCAGACTCAAGATGCTTCAGGTGGGATGAGGAAGACGCTGCTCTTGGCCTAATGGGGTAGTTGATGAGGATGAACTTTAAGCAGGTGTACAAACAATATGCATAAATTACCTAATCTGAAACTATTCAGAAGGCTAAATTAGAAACTGAAGTCACTGGACTGTCAAAGAAGGGACACAGAGAATGTGAGAAGCAGGGACAGTTCAAAATACTTCTGATAAATGCTGTAAGTAGACTGTGGTACCTTCCCATTTAAACTCTGCACTAGAGACAGTTGTAACAGCACAGAGGTTCAAATCCTCTTAATTTATCGTGCTGGGAACAGAAAATCGGGAGGGTAAACGAGCCTACACAGAGCTCCCAACTGCTGCAGCTTCCAGGACTCATCAGTTAGGACTGTGCTATCTTTGCAACACATTGCTATTAAATTAGGTCTACGCTGGATACGGGCAGGTCAGAGAAGGAGGTTCACATTTATCTGAGCCAGGAATTCGGTCTCAGAAGGTATGCAGATATGGAGGGGAGGAAAGTGATACTGAGCACTCCTCTGGCAGCCAGCTGGAGGTGTGAATGTTGAGCTGTACCCACGGAGGCATCTTGGGAGTCAGACCCTGGAGAGCCCCAGCAGGACTGGGATCGGGATCTGCAAAGATGGGCTTCACCTGGGGTCTCCAGCTTGGGAGACCCCTAAAAAGCAGGTTCTACACGAGGCAAATACAACCAGGCAGCTTTGATTTGCTGTTATATTGAAAAATGCCTGACTGAATTTTCAGAGCCCACTCTGGACCAGCCCTAATGATGCATTAGAGATTTAATACTTTCCATATTTAAATCACTCTGTATACCTTGAGGAAAATGCACACAAGCAACTCCTGAGCTGCTGCAGCTTGGCCTTTGACACAGATTTTTTTGGGGGTCATCTGAAAAAGACCATGATCTCTGTTTCTGAGTAAACCTGCTCATAAAAATCTCCCAAAGTGCTGTAGCAGAAAACCCCAATGTTTGGAAGACCTTCAAGACACTCTGCCTACCTCAGGGCTCTGTTTCTTTTACCTGCTGGCTGGTTGAATCATAGACTTATAGAATGAATTGGGTTGGAAAAGACCTCCGAGATCATCAAGTCCAACCCTTGGTCCAACTCCAGTCCCTTTACCAGATCATGGCACTCAGTGCCATGGCCAAGCTCAGTTGAAAAACCTCCAGGGATGGGGAATCCACCCCCTCTCTGGGCAGCCCATTCCAATGCCTCAGCACTCTCTCGGAAAAGAATTTTTTTCTGATCTCCAACTTCAATTTCCTCTGGTAGAGCTTGAGCCCATCGTGCCCCCTTGTCCTATTGCTGAGTGCCTGGGAGAAGAGACCAACCCCCACCTGGCCAGAACTTCCCTTCAGGTAGTTCCAGACAGTGCTGAGGTCACCCCTGAGCCTCCTCTTCTCCAGGCTAAACACCCCCAGCTCCCTCAGCCTCTCCCCACAGCACTTGTGCTCCACTCCCTTCTCCAGCCTCGTTGCTCTTCTCTGGCCCCGCTCCAGCCCCTCAAAGCTCTTTCCTGAACTGAGGGGCCCAGAACTGAACACAGTAACTCATTTACACGTTCTTCTCGTGGTCAGAAGAGGGACCAAGTTCCTTCAACCTCAGGCCCAGTTTTTCCAGATAAAATTGGGCCACCAGAACCAGGTGTCTGGGAAGTGTGTGCTCGGTGCCTGCACACCCCTTGCTCAGTGAGCAAATCAGCACCAGGGAGCTCTGGCCAGCACGGCCCTGAATTCACAGTCCTCCAAATGAAAGGTGTTGAAAAGAAAAATTATATTCAGCTTATGGTGCTGGAATGAGCTGATGATTTTTCTGCTGCAGAGTCAGAAGGAATAAAGTGTGGCAGTTTCATCATGTGTTGGCTTTTCTTTCCCATGGGCTACAAGGAAAGGCTTCCACCTTCCTCCTGGAGGACCATGTGCAGGCCCGTGTTTGTTTGCTTGGAGAGCCCCTCTGCCTCTAACTGGGAATGAACACCTCCAAACTGGGAATGAGCACCTCCAAACTGGGAATGAACACCTCCAAACTGGGAATGAACACTTCCAAACTGGGAAGGAACATTCCAAACTGGGAATGAACACCTCCAAACTGGGAATGAGCACCTCCAAACTGGGAATGAGCACCTCCAAACTGGGAATGAACACCTCCAAACTGGGAATGAGCACCACCAAACTGGGAATGAACACCTCCAAACTGGGAGTGAACACCTCCAAACTGGGAATGAGCACCTCCAAACTGGAAATGAACACTTCCAAACTGGGAAGGAACATTCCAAACTGGGAATGAACACCTCCAAACTGGGAATGAGCACCTCCAAACTGGGAATGAGCACCTCCACACTGGGAATGAACATTCCAAACTGGGAATGAACACCTTCAAACTGGGAAGGAACACCTCCAAACTGGGAATGAACATTCCAAACTGGGAATAACACCTGCAAACTGGGAATGAACACCTCCAAACTGGGAATGAACACTTCCAAACTGGGAAGGAACACCTCCAAACTGGGAAGGAACACCTCCAAACTGGAAATGAACATTCCAAACTGGGAATGAACACCTGCAAACTGGGAAGGAACACCTCCAAACTGGGAAGGAACACCTCCAAACTGGGAACAAAAACACTGGGGTTTTGTGGGGGGCCAGTGTTGACAACTCTGTGCACTTTGTAAAGACTAAATGGGAAATCAAATTAAACTGTGCACATTCCACAAGTCAAACATGCACTTGCTGTAGGAAGCAAGGGGTGAAATTCCTGGGAAGTCTGGCACCCCAGCTCAAGTGTGTGTGTATGAAAACAGGACATGTTTCATCTGAACTTACACCAGGGGAACATGGCACTCAGCAGAAAGGTATTTCAAGATGATTGACTCGAATAAGCCATGATAGCAGTTTTAAAGGATAGAGAAACCCATTCCAAAAACAGGAAGAAAAAATAAAACTAGAATTGGTTTTGTGTTTTACACGGGCAATAAAATAACCATTCCCAGACTCCTGCAGATGTGATGCCAATTTATTTTGACCTAAGCTTCCCACAGGCAGAAGTTTGCTGGGTTTGAAGAGTAGACTGCAGCAAGGAGGAGTCATAAACACTTCTGGGGCCTGATGCTAAGTAGCCACCAGCTCCTGCCAGCAGCCCCACATGTGGAAAAACTGCAGGAACCGTGTGGGACTGGTCCCTCTGGTGGCCCTATCAAAACTACTGCTTGAATACAGAAGATCACTCCTGCCATTATCTTTCTTATGCTTAGCCCAGTCTATTTTTGAATCATTCATGGGAAAGAGATTTCCACCACATTTGGTTTCCACTACACTATTCCAAACCCTGCCGGTCCTCACTGTTAGAAATCTTTCCTGCTATTTGGTGAGAGATAAATGTTCCCTTGAATTGGATCCCATTATTCCAGGCATGCTGCTTTTCCAATGCACTAAAAGCTTTAGACTCCTGTCCTCTGCCTCACTGCAAAGCCACAGTGACTTGTTTAACTCCATTATTTTGAGCCAGATTTCCCTCTTCTTTGCATTTTTATACCTTTCTATGCACAACAAGTCCCTGGCCTGCACCTTTTTTATACCTAGGCTTTCCAAACCACACACCTTAATTCTCTGTGCATTGGAGAAGCCTGAGATGAACAGTGGCTTTGTGGATATTGGTAACTCAACACCCTTTGCAGACTGGCCACTAGTCATCCACACTGACCAAAACACTCTGTGCATCTCCTTACAAAGGGTAAACAGATTTATTAGCCTAAGGACACCTGTATGCAACAAAAACCAGCTTACAACTTTCCCATCTGTTGTAGGGGCTTTGAGCTCTTTTAAAATTTGATGGTGAAGAACAAAAGAAAAAGCCATGCATCTACCAGGGGAAATTTAAGGTGGAGATCAGAAAAAAATTCTTTGCAGAGAGAGTGCTCAGGCATTGGAATGGGCTGCCCAGAGAGGGGGTGGATTCCCCATCCCTGGAGGTTTTGAAACTGAGATTGGCCGTGGCACTGAGTGCCATGATCTGGTAAAGGGCCTGGAGTTGGACCAAGGGTTGGACTTGATGATCTCGGAGGTCTTTTCCAACCCAATCCATTCTGTGATTTTATGATTCTATACCAGCTACCAGTCTGGCAAGTGAGGTCTGGGTCTTTGCCTGGAGAACAGTTTAGCAAGTGAGGTCTTGCTCTTTGCTTGGGGAACACTTTAGCAAGAGATGTGCTTGTATCTGAAAGAATTTTGTCTGGTGTCTTTTCTCCTTTCTAGAAAGTGAAAACTTCATTTAGCACTAACAGAGCAGATAAGCCTCATCCTCGTCAGTGCATTACCAGGTCTCCAATGCTGCTGATAAAATATAAAGATAAGCCCCAGATTTGATGTAAAAGTATTTCTGGCAGTCAGACTGCATAGCTGGAGACATTGTGACCTGGATGAAGTGTGACCTAAACTCGTGCCTGTGTGAGATGCTGTAAGAACCAAGTGCCTCTGACAACAACTGGGAGTGAAGCAGCTCTGCAGTGAGTGTGTAATAATGATTCCTCTTTACCCACACCAAATTCATCTTAATGCACTGTCTTACACACTACTGAAGGCATTCCAGCAAGTCACCAAGGATCTCTGTGCTGTTCTAGCACCTACAGGGAGCAATAAGGCCACACCAGTAAAACAGACAGTCCTCCAAACAGGTTCTCTCGCCCCTGGGCTCAGCTGCCATCTCAGATCCCAAATTCAGGCTGTACAGTTGGTGCTGCAGGAAAAGGAGCATCCACCTCTCTACTGCTGGTAACCAACCAGGGGAAAACGAGTGGCAAATCAACCCATGGACTTGGCTACTTCCATGACAAGAAGGTTTTCTAGCAGCACACATTGAAAAAGCAATGCTGATGTTTTTCCCTGCTCCTCAGATAAGCAGATCCTGGGAATCTGTGGGAAGGTTTGCATAACGTGCTGCTCAGCTGTGATGCCTCTTGCCAATTAACACTGCAGATTACAGGGTGGAAGGTGTTCCCAAAGTGCTGTCCCATGACTTGGGATACTCAGACAACCAAAGGTTAAACTGGGGAGTGCCGAGGGGTTCAGAAAAATAATCCCTCTCTGGTGGCAGAGGAAAAATCTGAATTCTGTTTACTCTTGGGTCTCTGTTAGGTACAAGAAAGGGTCACAGCACAGCCCATGAGGTTTGGGTTTGCTGCTTTCTGTCCTTCAAGTGGGAGGCCCCAGGTTGCTGTGACATGGAAGTCTGGCAGCCCTGATCCTTTCCAGCACCCTCTGCTGCAGAAATGCTATTTACTGTCAAGCAGGTCCTAAATCTGCCCAGACCTGAGGAGTAAAATGGGGTCATATGGTGCCTCTCCTGGTGTATTTAAATACTCTTCCCTTTATCTCTGCATGAATGTGTCATTTTGATGAGTTTGGGAGGAAACACTGAAAAGTGTATTTCAGATTAGACTGTTAAGCAGAACCAAAAAGTAAAAAATTACTGTTTTAACTTTCAGAATGAAAGTCAAGCATCAGAGCTTCCTGAGAAAGGGGAATTGTTTCCTGATGGACCCAACCATGGTGTAATCTCTGCTCCACAGCTGCAAGGTGGGCAGAGACCTCTCTCAGCCCAGCCCACCTACTGTCCTGCTGCTTCTGAGGACCATGATGGTCACAGATTTCAGTCCCATCACCTGCACAGCCCCATTGTCTGCACATCTTCAGTCCTCCTGGGCAACAGGTCACATATCCTTAAAGCAGTTTTCCCAAGGACAGGGTAAAAGTGCCTGTTGGAAAGCAAGTTGTGCTGTTGTCTGGGGGAGGGTGTCATTCCCTGTCTTTGGGAATGGTGCATCAGCCTGGATACTGGACCTGGAAATGTGCTTGTCAGGGTGACAGTGTGTGTGTGGATCTCTTAAGGTCTGAGGTGATTGATGAATCCATCCTTAAGGATCCTTAAGAGATTCACACACACACTCTGTCACCCCGACGTGTGCTCAGCTGGGATGCCTGGGGGGCCACAGCACAAAGGAAAATATGGCTCCTGACCTTGCCTGTTGAGGGAGGGGATGTATTTGAACCCCAGGAGGTTTCTGCAGTCTCTCACTGGGATGGGGAAGAGCAGACTCAGGAATTTTCCCCACACTGTTTTGCTGCTCACCAGAAGAGTGGGGCAGGACCCCTTTGTGGTACCCCCGAAAGAAGCAGTGACTCCATCACTCCCCATCACTCCCCAGAGGTCCAAGATGGTGCAGGGAGAGCACAGGGCTCAGGGCAGGTTGCCCAAAAGGGAACCAGTGAAGTGAGCACAGAACTGCCCTGAGCCCTGGCAAAGCTTTCCCTCTCCTGAGTCTGAACCAACAGGGAAAATGAAGATCTAGCAGGGATAGGTGCAGAAAGGAGACATGGGAATGGAGATGTCACAGAGTTAAATTCCATCTGTTGGGAGGCACAAAGAAGAGGGGAGCCCTCCCAAAATAAACCTGGTTGCTGCACCTTTGTGGCTTGGGAGCCCATCGCACCACAGGGAGCCACTAAAATGAAACTTCCCTTTGCTGGGCCAGTGAAGTTCAAGTGTCTCCAGGCTCCCAGGCTCCTACAGACAGGCTGGGAAGAGGAATGCCATGACTGCTGTTGAATTTGGGCTGCAGAAAGCCACGAGCACTTCAAGCAGATGCCTTAACTCACAACATCTGCAGCAAGGTTTGGTGCAGCCATGGGAATTATCCTGGGCCAAATCTGAAGATGCAAACTAACAAACCAACACAAAAATTTCTGATCCTTTTTGCACCATTTTGTGTTTGCACCATGGTTAGTGTTTCACAAGTGGCTTAGATTCCATCAGTGCAGCTTTACACAGTTTTTAAATTAACTCCTCTTATTAAGAGTTTGTAGTATAAGTATCATGATTTCAAGTTCCTTTCATCACTGGAAAGAAAAACTCTTAAATATATCTTGCATCAAAAAGCTGCACCTTCACAACAAAAGAAAACCAAACTGAAGATCAGCAGACTCACAAAACTACATGAACTGCAAGAACAGGGGTTTGTTGCACTTTTTTTCCCTCTTCAGAGTCTTAAATGGTTTCAGTTGCTGCTTTCAATGTGGCACATTCCTGACAGCAGGATGGCCAAGACCACAGGTACTAGTCCCTAAGTAGAGAGCAGCAAACCCACACTAACAAAGCAATCCCAACTATCTCACTTCTGTGGGTTTTTCAGAACTAGGGTCTTCCTGCCAGAGACCTGATGGAAATCAGCTGTCTAGGTCAGCCCTCTGCCCTTTCCCCCCTAATGCTGGTAATCCTCTTGTGTCCCATTAGAGCAAGGAGCTTGCCAGTTATGCCAGCAGGAAAGCACAGAGCGGCCCTGCCTGCCAAGGATGAAGCACGTGGGGAAATGACGGGACTTCTCGTCCCTGTTGCACAGGATCATTGAATCTGGTTTCAAAGCAAAGACTGCAGTGAACCTCTGGGTCCTGCTTGGGCTGCCTGTGAAAAGCCCTCAGGAAGAAACAGAGCACAGAGAACTGGCTGGTGGGAACTCAAGTTCTTGCTCTTGTCTCTGTTTTGGTCTAATGTCTTAGAATCATAGAATGGATTGGGTTGGAAAAGACCTCCAAGATCATCAAGTCCAACCCTTGGTCCAACTCCAGTCCCTTTACCAGATCATGGCACTCAGTGCCACGGCCAAGCTCAGTTGAAAAACCTCCAGGGATGGGGAATCCACCCCCTCTCTGGGCAGCCCATTCCAATGCCTCAGCACTCTCTCTGCAAAGAAGTTTTTTCTGCCCTCCAACTTCAATTTCCCCTGGCAGAGCTTGAGCCCATCGTGCCCCCTTGTCCTATTGCTGAGTGCCTGGGAGAAGAGACCAAACCCCACCTGGCCAGAACTTCCCTTCAGGGAGTTCTAGACAGTGCTGAGGTCACCTCTGAGCCTCCTCTTCTTACCTTTGGGGCATTAACCACCTTTTTGGAGGATTGGGGCAGGGCCAAGTGCACAGCTTATAAAATAGCTTGGGAATTGAGATGCTTTAAAAATAAGAATGGGTACAGCAATCTACAAATGATCAAAAAACAAGATAACACATGGGAAAAATGGGAAATAGAGGTAAAGGGACAAAATCAAAAGCAGGGAACTCTTGGGTTAGATACTTCCTGACCATCACACCTTCCATGTGTCACACGTCTCCCAAAAAATGGCAGGTCTGTCCCTTTCTGCTCCAAAACACCCCTGTGGCAGACAACAGAAAATACCTGAGGGGTGCAGTGCTCTGGCTGTGGAGAGGACAGGGAGTGGGGGAGAGTGTCCTCAATGTGACAAAATATCTGCTCCAGCTCTAAGTCACTTTGCTCCATATGTGGCTTACTGTGCACAGAGGATATAAAAATTAAGAGCTCAACTACCCATCCCCTCCGAGACATCACAGCACACCATGTAGTGAAAAATAATAAAACAAGTATTAACAGTTAGTGAACCAGGCTCTGTCAAATCTGAAAACCCTTACAAAGCTGTGTATCTGTCATGCCACATGCAGTGTGAGCTGAGTTTGTTTGATCACTGCTTGGTCTTTCTCCACCCCAAAATATATTTAAATAGATTGATGAGGACATTTTTTGTAATGAACGTGCCTGGACACACCAGATCTTTAACCCTTGTCCATGGGGAAGGTCAGCCCAGATAACAAGGATGGCAATGTGAGCACCTGGGTGTTATCAGAGCTGCCCAGCTGAGCTATGGACTGGGAATCTTCAAAGGAAAATTGCAGTGGTGCTTCAAGCACACTGTTCCCTGGCTCTGCTGCGTGTCCCCTGCTGTTGGGGCTGCGTTCACCCAGAAAAAATGCTTATCTGGGTAGATAACATAAAGTGTTTAGTAAGATCTCTCTTTAGTGGAGAGAAATACCAAATGTCCTCCTCTCTTTCGTCATTTGAGGTTCTGCCAATGTTGTAATCACCTTTCTATTTCCTGCGCCCCTCCTAAAAATAAATATTTTTTCTCCTTTCCCACTTAAAAAGAACTGTTTGAAAAGCTTGCAAATCCAGCCTGACATGAGCAAAACAAGCACCACCATTCCCATTTTGAATGAATGGGAAAAGAAGGCAGGGGAGGCGACTTGCCTTGCCCAACAGGGTGTTAGAGAGGAGAAGGCTTGGACACAAACACCAGGGAAGCCACTCTCCTGTCCACCAGCTCTGTGCCACCCCTGGCACACGAGATCCAAGTCTCCTGAAGCACAGGACATGCAGCATGGAGGAAAAAGGGACAGGAAACCCTCTGGGGGTGTTCTACTCATCCACCTTGCCAAAGCAACAGTTCTGGGTCCTCCTGCATGAACCAAAATGCTTCATTGGCAAGGAAAGCGACACCTCCCAACGCACGTGGAACGAGGGGCACTCACAGCGTGGGGTCTGATCACCGCTCTGGCTGCAGGGTTGGGTGGGAACCCACCCCAGGGAGCCTGCCAGCCCTGTAGGGTTGGCTCCTTCTCCTCATGCCCCCATTTTTAACAACTCCTTAAAACCTCCTTTTAAAATCTAACTCTCTTTCCCCACCTCAGAGACTAAAAAAGTAAACGGCACTTTCCTCGTTCCCCTTTCTGTCATTTCTCCCCGTAACATCCAAATCTGGACTAAACCCCACAAAACAGTCTGAGGTGCATGGCAGGGAGAGGGAAGAGACCTTTATCTGAACTCCAGCAAAGAGAGATTTTTAAGCCAAATTTAATTTAGTGAGAAATTGCTTTGCAAGGTGGAGCTAAAGCAGATCGAGGAGCGAGCCACACGCTAATGGAAAGAAAAGTTTTCTTTACCTCCATGTCCTGCAAGCAAGAGGTGTCCTCGGGGCAATCTTTCTTCCCCACCCCTTTCCCTCTTATCTGTGGGAAAACTTCAGCCGAGCCAGAGCCAAATTGTGCCGCCGTGGAGGGAGGGTGAGATCCAAACCCTGCTCAGCTTGAGCTCTGCCAGAGCCCAGCGAGTGGCCCTGCACTGCGAACAAGGAAGAAGGGCGGGTGGGTGAGAGGAAGGGAGGGAGGGGAGAGGAGGGGGAGGCAAAGCAATCAGGGTTTAAATTTAGACACAAATCTAAACAGATACTGTCCTCCCCGGAGTGCTGGGCTCGTGAGACAACAAGCAACAACCCCAAACTTGGGGACACCACATGTGCATTCCCTTCCTTCCTTTCTCTCTCCCCTTTGTATTTTCTATCACCTTATCTCTATTCCCTCCCACTCACCCCCGTTTTTTCTCTGTTTCTCTGGTTGCTGCCCCAGTGTCTCTCCCCTTTCCAGGTCTGCAGGGTCTCTTGCTCGTTGTTTATTTGTGAGGACGATCTCTTTCCCTCTATCTGCAGCTTCCCTTCACAATTTACAGTAATTTCAGGCAGCAGTCAAGTGTCTTTAGAGTGGTTAGAGACATGGAATAGGAGGACAGTGAGGTTGAATAGAATTTAAGTCTCTGATGTCCTGGTGTGTGGCTGGGACTCCCAGGAGGGGCAATATCTGCTGGGTGATTCCCCAGACAGAGAACAGGGTTCCACTGCAAAGGGTGTTGCTCAAATTGTGGGCACAGACAGAGGGCCCCCATGCAAGGCTGTCACTGTCCAGCTGCAGCCCTTTCCACCCTGGATTTATGTCTCACACCACCAGATCAGAAGGTGCAGGTTGTTCTTCTCTCCCTTCACAGGGATGGACATTCCTGCGCACCTGGAAATGAGAACCTTCCACGGTGACAGAAAAATTCAGATGGCGATAAACGAAGCCTCTGGAATGTTTTGCTACAGTTTCCCTTTCCATTCTGCTCACAGTGTTGTAAACCGGACATCTCTTTTAGCAACTGTTTGCAAATGCTTCCTTCGCAAGAATTTCAGTCCCCACCTCTCGGAGCAGGGCGGCGCAGAGGAATTTGGAAACACTCCCTTTGTCTTCTGCTGCCTTCCTCGCCCTGTGTGCAGCTGCAGAGTGACACAATGTCATACCGTCATTTTGGCAGGAGACCTCGGGGGCAGAAGAGGGTTAAAGCATATTCTCTGGAAGGGATGAATACTTTTCCTTTGCAGTGTTTCACAAGTGCCTGCTGGCTACGGCTGAAAACGCTCCAGAATGGATTTAAATGTGAGCATCGTGATATCCCAGTTTACTGTTACCAATCCTTGCTCCTACAGTGGAGTTAACTATTGCTGTGCTGCAGGCTGGAGGACTCCTGTGGACTGAGCAGACTTAAATACTGACCTCATTATCTCCCAAATTCAATATACAATAGTTACTCTGTCCCTGGCCAAAAGAACGATAGGCTGAGTTGCTGCAATCTGAAGATTGGGCAAGAGGACTAATTAATCTTCAGTTGTTGAAACACTAGATTAGCTGAAACCCCTCTGCTGTAAGCAACCAGAAGATGCTGTAACTGTAGATATAAGGAGATAGATTAAAGATCTGAAAGAAATATAAAAATGAAACTACTTGATTGGAAATCCTGTTCATTTCTTAAGTCTTGAGAATGGTATGCTGGGAGAGGGAATAGGAACAGAACTGAAGCAGGGTGAGGCAGGGAGGGCAGGATCCTTCTGCTGCCTGTGCCTTTCCTGCTGCCAGGACAGAAGGAGGATTTCAAGCTCAGGGTTTTCACCGGACATGGGTCACAAGTGGTGTTCCCAGGATTTCTGCCATGTAACAGACTGTCAAAACACACCTCCAATGGCTGCTTCTTGCTGCCTACAGCTTGTTTCAGTATTTTCTCTCTGCTTTCAGGGGTTGTTCTCGACAGAGAAAACTCTTAGCTTAGTTTTACAGAAACGGAAACTGCAATGCAGAAAGAGTATCACTTTACCCCTACTAAAGCAAAGGTAGTGGCAGCTGCCCCACCACAATTCTTCACTCTATTTCTGCTCCCTGGGATCTCGCCACAACACAAATCTTTTCTGCCAGCAGGATTCCCAAATGCCATTGCTCTGAGCATGGTACACAGTACTTGGGTTTTTAATGCTAAATCCTTCTGCATTAAGGAGCAAGGAGAGAATGCACAGAACTAAGGTGGATGTTTCCCTCCAGACAGGGAGAAACAAGGTGTGGGGATTGGTTCTCGTCTTTCTTGTTTCTGGACTGAAGAACACTGGAAACTCTGAACAAACAACCCACAAGTTTCAGCTGCAAGACCTTTGTAATAAACCTTATTAAGGGAGGTTATACTGAAAAACTGTTTTATACATGATGGATCTGAGGTATCTGTGAGTATGACTGTGTAAATCTCTGCTTCCAGACCTTCTGGGATGTAGGACTAACTATAGGGCTAACTTGTTCTTGTATGCAAAAAAAAGTTGCTACATCTGTTCTGCTCTGGAGGGAAAAAACCCCATCACAAGTGCCATTAAAATGGGCTGTAGGGGGAAATTTCACTTGACTGAGAAAATGTTGCAATTGTGGCCGTCCAGATTTTGCTGAGTCTTTTCGAGACATGTGAGGCCAAAACAGCAAGTTTGCTTCAGGCCAAATAATCTGGTGCTTCTGCTATGGGCAGCATGTGGGGGAGAGGTGCAAGGAATTCCTTCATCCTGGCATTCCTGCAAAACCGGTAGCATGAGTAGTTCTGCCATGTTTAATATTTGCTGGCCTCCTGCATTTTGGCTGTGAAGGATGGACAGTGGAGCCTCCACAGGGTGCTAGTGAGCAATAGAAAGGAGATGCAGGGACATGTCAACTATTTACTCAGAGACTAGTTGGTAAAAAAAGCTTTTGAGGGCACCTGAAACTTCAACCCTGGCATTTGTGCCCACAGAGTATCTCTTTTGGGTGTGTCTGCATAGCTGCCAAATCTGGGAAGGTGTTTGTCAGGGTGGTTGGTGGATGAGCAAAGGGTGGAGGGAGCTGTGGGTTCCTGCAAGATAGGTTGAAATTCTGTACTTTGTTAAGGCATTTGTTGAGGGTTTGGTAGAGCTCACCTGTCAGTGCCAGTATCTGAGACTGCTCTGGCCACCTCTGCGTGGCTTTGGCTGCTGCTGTCCACATGATTTCCCAGAATCCACACTCTTAACCAGCAGCTGTTACTATGTTGGGCTTTTGACTGCCTGAAAACGGGTTTCAACCCTTCCTGTTCCCGTTCAAGCAACTCGGTTCTCAGCTGAAAAAAAGGGGGATAAGGTAGTCACAGAAAAAGAGCACTTGCATTTCAGAGATCAATCAACTCTAAAAGCCAACATCCTGTTTTGCGTTGCTTTGCACACCAGCTGCCCTGAGAAGGACAACCTGGCAGGAAGTGATCTGAGCAACGTTTTTGTATAGGAAACTCACTTTTTGAACCCCCCATTCTGCTACCTGTGCTCTGAAGCCCCTGCATCAGCCCACCCTGCCCTTGCCCTTCAGTGTTTTAAACTAAAACTGTGGCTCTGAGCCTCACCCTCCTCTTTGGGGAGTTATCAGCAGGAAATGAAGTCAGTGGAACGCTTTGTCCCACCGGCGTTGCGCTGGTGGAGCGGTGCAGCTGCAGAGAGGCACGGCTGGGAGCACACACAGACACACATGTGCTCCCATGCCAGCACCCACACACACACACACAGAGTGACTGGGCACCCCTGGGAGCCCATGGCAGGGGGAAAACCCCATTATCAAAGGTGCTTGAATTAAAGGAAAGGTTGTAAGTGGCTCTTGCTGTGCTTCATTGGACAGGGAGTGTGAGACTGTGTGGTTTTATGGTGGCCACATAAAAAAGTAGGTGATGGAGACTAACTGAAGTATTGGATCATTTAATGAATTCTTGGCTGTCAGCTGGCCCCTGAGTTCTCAAATCATGGTTCAGATAAACCAGGCTTCTTAATTCCCAGGCTCTGAGCAAAAGCTTGTCCCTTAGCAAAGTTAGGAAAATGCTGTATGGTACAGAAAGCATTTCACCTGTGATGCTCACAGCAGTGAGATCACGCTGAGGTGGCTCACCCTCATTCATACCAGGTCCCTTGGGGCTGGTGGAGGGTGTACAGGCAGCTCGTGTCATCTCTTGCAGCACTGCAGTGCCTTTGGAGAGCTCATCTTTCACTTCTGATCTGCTGAACTTCAGTGAACAAACTGAGCAGGAGTATGAAGAGCAAGGCTGGAACCCTCAGTTCAGGAAAGATCTTGAGGGGCTGGAGCAGGGCCAGAGAAGAGCAACGAGGCTGGAGAAGGGACTGGAGCACAAGTGCTGTGGGGAGAGGCTGAGGGAGCTGGGGGTGTTTAGCCTGGAGAAGAGGAGGCTCAGAGGTGACCTCAGCACTGTCTAGAACTCCCTGAAGGGAAGTTCTGGCCAGGTGGGGGTTGGTCTCTTCTCCGAGGCACTCAGCAATAGGACAAGGGGGCACGATGGGCTCAAGCTCTGCCAGGGGAAATTAGAATCATAGAATCATAGAATCATAGAATCGATTGGGTTGGAAAAGACCTCCAAGATCATCGAGTCCAACCCTTGGTCCAACTCTAGCTCATTTACTAGATCATGGCACCCAGCGCCACGTCCAATCTGCATTTAAAGATCTCTAGGGATGGTGAATCCACCACCTCTCCGGGCAGCCCATTCCAATGCCTGATTACTCTCTCTGTAAAAAATTTTTTTCTGATATCCAACTTAAATTTCCCCTGGCAGAGCTTAAGCCCATGCTTAAGTTGGAGATCAGAAAAAACTTCTTTGCAGAGAGAGTGCTCAGGCATTGGAATGGGCTGCCCAGAGAGGGGGTGGATTCCCTATCCCTGGAGGTTTTTCAACTGAGCTTGGCCGTGGCACTGAGTGCCATGATCTGGTAAAGGGGCTGGAGTTGGACCAAGGGTTGGACTTGATGATCTCGGAGGTCTTTTCCAACCCAATCCATTCTGTGATTCTATGATTGTATTAATATAGTGATGGGACAAATATTACCAGCATCAGCCACTGACAGCTTGCTTCCAGACTGAACAATTCCCCTATTGGTTACTAGTTTTAACATACAACAAGCCTTAATATGAACAAACAAAACCATTCAAAACACAGGTGCTAACACAATTCCAGGTAACTGTGTTGGACACAACCATATTTTGATTATGTTGTCCTCAGGCCAGCCCTACTGCCCATCTCCCAACATCCTAGAAAGCAGTGGCACAAGCAGTGGCTCTTGCCAGCAGCTTCCTCAGCACACAGTTCAAGTGCTGACTGAACAGCAAACATTTCTGACTGAAAATGGAACAACATTTCTGGTCCCCAGCACACAAAGGAAGCTTTAGCTTGCCACTGCCTGTGTGGTGGCTGTTAAAAAGGTAAAAAGACTTTTAGCTGAATACCAGGCCAGGGCTATATTCATTCTACCTGCCTTCTAAAAACTACACTGATGAAAAGGTCAGAAGATAAATTCCCAAGCAAGGTCATTCAGGAACTTTGAGGATAAGAGCAAATAAACGCACCAGGCACAAGCACATAACACATTTTGTGTCCAGCAGAGGTCTGTGTTGTGTGCCATCTCCTAAGAGCAGCAGAGCTACATTGTTTGGCAGGACCGATATCTCCTCAGGAATCTAATCAACATTTTTAGAAACAATTTGCATGGTGTGTCTCATGTGGCACCGAGTGCTGGCACCTCAAAGCACTGAGTGCTTCAGCTTTTGCCAGAGCTGACTCACAGGCCAGTCCCTTCTGTCACACACAGTGACTTTAATCACTCTGGCTGTCATTTGGGTGCAGAGAGCTGGCCTGGCTCAGAAACCAACACACACTGAGACTGCACAGCCCACAAGTGTTATCTGCACACAGAGAGGTTTCTGTTCACGGACAGACTGCATGACCCAGACAGGAAGGCTGGACCAGCACACAGCCAGACTCTGTGTCTGAAGGGAAAGCTTGCCCAGCCCATCCAACAGCCAGGCTGTCCCAAGGGAGAGCTGGCTCAGGGAAAACTAGCCATGAGAGGGCACACAAAGCACAGTGGTACACCAGACAGGATGGAGAGCTTGCCCACTTTCTGGCTAAAATACATCTTCTCCAGAGACACAGCCTGCAGCCCATCACACGCTCAGTTGGTTAAAACTTGGTTGTTATAATGCCAAGGTCATGGGTTCAATATCCTGTATGGGCCATTGACTTCAGTTGGACTCGATGATCCTTGTTGGTCGCTTCCAACTCAGAATAGTCTCTTGAGTCTGTGACATGTAAAACACACTGAAATAGAAGTTGATCCATGAACTGGCCAACTCATGGAGGAAAGAGTAAACTGGCTCCATCTTTGGTGAGATACTACTGTCTATTTGCTGGGGGTTTTAATGCAATAAAGCACATGAGTTGGAAAGGAGAAGTGCTGGTTAGCAATACTTTCTTGACCTTGTTATGCAAGGATTCTGGGAGCCCCTAGACATATTGCACAACAGAGAGAACCCTTCTCCTTTCTCTGAGATCCAGCTAAGGAAGTGAGAGAGCCTGGATTTACTTCAGATAACTCAACCTTTCAGAGCAAGCTGAAACACTTCAAGACCTCATCCCTCACCCTACAGGTTCACTCCACACTACCCATCCAAGAACTAGGGCACCAAAACAAGCCCCCTTCTTTCACTGCAATATGCAAGACACAACACACCATATGCAAGACACCACTGCACACAGTCCACTGCAGAGACTACTCAGCCCAATAAATCCTGCTCTCCATAGAGGAAAGGCAATGCTATGTGCTTCCATAAATCCTGCCAAGTGCTGAATTCCCACCAGACTTATCAGCCCAAATCCCACTGGGGTTAGGCAGCAGCAGCCCTTGGTGGCTGGGGACAGGGGAGGCTGCAGATGTGCCCCAAGGCTGTAGGGGGAGGAGGAGGTGAGGAAAACTTGGCAGACTGTGTGTGGATGGGTTTTTTCTCTTGGCACCTGAGATCCCACTGTGTGGTCCCAGTGGTGGCAGGCAGAGTGAGGAATGACATTCCATGCTCTCTATGAGGTTCACTTTTACTGTCCTGCCACAGGGGCTGTGTGGCAGCTGCACCCTTCCTATATTTGCTAGCTCTGCTTCCCACATCCTTTCTTCTTCTCTTTCCATCCTTTTTCCCCCCTGTGGCACTTACTGTTTGCTACTTCCACATACTCTCTGTGGTATCCCTTCTTGCCTGTGCTGACCCCACCAAACACCTCCTGTCTGTTCCCTGTCATGCCCAGCTGCTCCCCAGTATCACCAGTCACACACCCACCCCCAGCCACCACCACCACTCATCCCTTTGGCTGCATCAAGTAGAGCTCCAGGGGCAGGACTGCTGAAAATGGAGAGAAATGTGCAGTTTCTCTGTATGCACATACATGTTGGTGGGGACAGAAAAGAGCAAAGTATAATCCCTCTGTTTTAGGCATAAAAAACTCCAGGGAAAATGAGTTTGTTACATCTTGTCTGCCTCTTTTCTTGCCTAAGACATTTCTTCTAGACCATTTTTGATCCTTTCTTCCATACTTTTCTCAGTCATGCAGAGCAGCTCCTGCCTTTTTCCCCATCAACATGTTCCACTCCTGCCCCTTATATGAACACGTATAATCCTACAGACATAAAGAAACCTTTAGCACAGTCTCTTCTCTCACCACTTACTCCTTTTCTCCCTCTGGTTTCCTTCTCAGCACTCTGCCCTGAATTATCACTTGTCCTGTACTACAAAACAAGGCTGCCTGTATGGTCTTAGTTGCTGGAGTGGTTGTTACTCCCAAGTTCAACCACCCACCTGAGCTGAATGGTGGCACACCAAGGGTTCACAGCAGCCTTTTTCTCTTTTTTTTTTCTTTCTTTTTCCTTTTTCCCCCCCCTAAATAAATATCAGTTTCTCCTGAGCACCTCCAGGAGAAGGCAGCAGCAGAAGGTTCTGTGTGTCCATGACCCAGAGGAGAAGCAGGAATCTCTGCTCACACTCTGCAGCCAAGGGGAATACTGGAGTTAAAAAGACTTTGTTTTGCCTGTATAGGACAGCAGATAAATGGTAGGAATGGATGTGTGGTGTGTTTTCCTTCCTGAGGTCAGCCCAACAGAATGATCCACCTGACCTTCTACAAGCTGTGGGTGCTGCGGGGGCAGATGGCAGTCACTTAGTAAGTTAATTTGGGTTTCTCATTGCTACATTGCTGGACTTAATTGGTAAGATTGAAGGGGAGAAATTAAATCTTTTAGGACAAGTTTTCACAGATATTTCACAGACTGTTCTGAGTTGGAAGGGACCCACAAGGATCATCAAGTCCAACTCTTAAGTCAATGGCCCACACAGGGGATTGAACCCACGACCTTGGCATTATTACAGCCAAGTTTTAGCCAACTGAGCTGATCTCAGGGTGTAGTAGAATTGAGTCTCAATATTACCCCAGTTAAAACCATCTTTTATACAAATCTTTATAAGGATGCTTAGCACAAAGCGATGGCTACAATAAGTGATAGCTCAGTGTTTATTTGGGTGGGTAATGCACTAAAGTGGCCTTCAGTGGAGGGTGGAATGGTGTTCAGCCAGCAAAACAAAGCCCTGCAGAGGAGGGCTCTGCCATACACCCTGCAGTGTGCCAGAGATAAGATCTAAGCGCTGCCCAATGGCAAATCCTCCTGTAGGCATTGCTGTCTGAACCAGTTTCGATAGTCTCTGGTTGCTGTAATTAAATGACAGTTTTCTTCAGGGAAAGCCGGGCCACAAATATATTCAGTGACACAGAAACAGCCTTTGAGACTGAGTTAGCAGCGGGCAGGGGCAGCGGGGCCAGTGGAGCCGCAACCACTCTTTGAGCACAGAACCACGGGATGGCTCAGGCTGGAAAAGATCCAGCCCAACCATTCCCCCACACTGCCCCGTGCGCCGTCAAACCATATCCACGTGGCTCTTTGAACACTTCCAGGATCTGACGGACGTGCACAGGCAAGGGGCGATGCCAGGGGACGGCTGGGGCTGGGCACAGTGCCATGGGCTGTCCCGGGTCACACAGGACCCTGCGGGGCTGGCTCTAGTCCAGCCGACCTGACCCGGCGCTGCCGGAGCTGCGTCCCGCCAGCGCCCCCCGCAGGCCTCCGGGACCCCTTCCCGATGGACACGGAAACGTTGGAGCAGCGCGGCTGGAAAGCTGCCCCGGTGTGGCAGGATAGCCCACCTTGATGGTACCTAAACACGATGCAAGCCACGGTGCAGGCTGTCTGCAAGCTCAGTGCTGGTGCCTCGGTGATGTCTCGGTGTTAAATGATGCTGAAACCGTCCTGGGTCACCAGACTTCGAACACACATCCTGCTTTTAAAACAGGATTTGATGGATAAGCCGGTCTGGCAGCCTATGGATCTGGGACTACCAGTCAGTCAGTTTGTACCATAAAAGCCTAATCCCCTTTTCAGACAGACAGACGGCCGGACACACACACGGCCGGCCGGCCGGACACAGAAATGGGCAGACGGCCGGACACACACACGGCCGGACGGACGGGCACAGAAATGGGCAGACGGCCGGGCACACACACGGACGGACGGAGAAACAGCCCGTCGGACACACACACGGACGGGCGGACAGACAGACAGACGGCCGGCTGGACACACGGACGGATGGACAGACAGACAGCCGGACACACACACACACGGACGGACAGACAGACGGGCGACTGGACACACACATACACGGACGGACGGACAGACAGACAGACGGCCGGCTGGACACACGGACGGATGGACAGACAGCCGGACACAGAGATGGACAGACAGCCGGAGACACACACACACGGACGGACAGACAGACAGGCGACTGGACACACACATACACGGACAGACAGAGAAACAAACAGCCGGCCGGCCGGACACGGACACCCACACACGGGCACACGGACACCCACACACGGACACCCACACACGGGGACACGGACGGCCAGACAAACACACGCACCGCGGGGGCGGCGCTGCCGCGCTTGTTTACATCCCCCGCAATCTCTGCCCCGCCCCCGGCCGCTCTCATTGGCTGAAGCAGAGTGGACCTCGCCGAGTTCATTGGCTGGCGGCGGGCAGGCCGCACCCCTTGGCTCGCGGAGCCGGCTCTCATTGGCGGAGGCGCGCGAGCGGCGCCGCTCCCATTGGCGGGCGGGCGGCGGGCGGCGCGCGGCGGGGCTGGGCGGGCCGCGGCCGGCGCTGCCGCCTCAGTGTGCGGCGGGCGCTGCGTGAGGCGGGATGTGCGTGAGGGGGACGATGGCGGGGCCGCTGTGGCTCCTGCTCCTCTTGTGTGCGGCCGCGGGGGCCATCCCGCCGCCAGAGGAGGCGGCGCGCATGGCGCGCTTTGTCCTGCACAGCTGCGACTGGGGCGCGCTGGCCACGCTGTCGGCGCAGGACGGGCTACGCGGCCGCCCCTTCGCAAACATCTTCTCCCTCAGCGACGGCCCCCCCGGGCCCTCCCGCGGCAGCGGCGTGCCCTACCTGTACCTCACCGATATGGAGATCTCCGTGCAGGACCTGCAGGTGAGCGCTGGCAACAGTGCACGGCGCGCTCGGAGAGGCGCCTGGGTATTATGGCAGCGCCGTGTTTTGCTTGGTTTCCTCTGCTTTTTCATCTCGCTGGCAAGTGGTGTTGGAGTCCGTTTTTACAGCGGTCGCGGTTTACACCAGCCTCAGCAAGGCACTGAGCTCCCAGAATCCTTAGGTCTGGCAGGGACCTCTGGGCATCATCCTGATGCCAAGGCAGGGTCACCTGGAGCAGGTGACACAGGAGTGTGTCCTGGAATGGTTTGGAATGTCCCCAGAGAGGGACAGACCCCACGACATCCCTGGGCAGATGTTCAGTGCTCTGCGACCCTCGGGGCAAAGCTCTCCCGGTGTTCAGGTGGAACTTAATGCAAAGTTCTGCCTTATGTTCAGGTGAAACAATGCAAAGCCCTCCCTGTGTTCAGGTGAAACTTAATGCAAAGTTCTTCTCGTGTTCAGGTGGAACTTAATACAGAGTTCTCACAGAATCACAGACTATTCTGAGTTGGAAGGGACCCACAAGGTTCTCCTTATGTTCTTGGTGGAAATGCAAAGTTATTCCTTATGTTCAGGTGAAACTTAATGCAAAGTTCTCCCTTATGTTCAGGTGAAACTTAATGCAAAGTTCTCCCTTATGTTCAGGTGAAACTTAATGCAAAGTTCTCCCTTATGTTCAGGTGAAACTTAATGCAAAGTTCTCCCTTATGTTCAGGTGAAACTTAATGCAAAGTTCTCCCTTATGTTCAGGTGAAACTTAATGCAAAGTTCTCCCTTATGTTCAGGTGAAACTTAATGCAAAGTTCTCCCTTATGTTCAGGTGAAACTTAATGCAAAGTTCTCCCTTATGTTCAGGTGAAACTTAATGCAAAGTTCTCCCTTATGTTCAGGTGAAACTTAATGCAAAGTTCTCCCTTATGTTCAGGTGAAACTTATTGCAAAGTTCTCCCTATGTTCTTGGTGAAAATACAAAGTTCTCCTTTATGTTCCTATGAAATTTAATGCAAAGTTCTGCCTCGTATCCAGGTGAAACTTGTGTTTTAGTTTGTGGCTGTTCCATGGATGTCACCTCATTTTCCAGCAATTATTAGCCCTTGAACAGCTGAGTAAAAGTGGTGTTGAAGCTCAACAGGCCTCCTGAGAAGTTCCTTCTGGTTGTGGTCTTGAACAGCACTGGATAAAGGAAGTGGCTGGAGCTTCCAGAACCACCGAGCAGAGAAATGAGGGGCCACAGAATGCCACAAAAAAAAAATCAGAAGAACTGGAAATTGGCTCTGAGTGTGTGTAATGGGCCTTGTCACAGATATTTTGCTTGACAGTGGCCAAGAGAGTTGGCTAAAAAGTTAGGGAAATAGCAGTTGTGTGCCTCCTTTACAAGAAAACCCTTTTGTTCCAGTAGCTGTTGTGGTATTAGTAAAACAAACAAAAAATACAAGTTTTTCAGACATTGTTTTATTATAAACCTTTCTTGTTTGTTCCCTGTTGTTGCATTAAAATGCTTTAATTATGTATCTAAGTGCTGTAGAAAGCCTAGTGTGTCTTGTGTAGCATCTCCCTCTCCACCCACAGCCTTTTGTTGTCAGAATAACATAAAAATTATGGCGTGGACTGTCATGGACATTTCCCTTGGGAAGGCTCCTCAACAGATCCTTGTTTTGCTGTTCCAGAGGAGAAACAGTGACATGTGACAGTCACGTGCCAGGGAGAAGGTGCTGAGTAATCCTGAATCAGCTTGTTTTGGTAATTAAGCAACTTCTCATGCGTCAGGTGGTGGCTCCTGTTTCATGACTTCACTGTTACTCTGTGTCGTGCTTGAGTGACTCTTGAGGGTTTCATTTGGACATGAATTTTATTGAACTTTCTCAAAGCAGATGAATTTTCCTCACTGGGAGATCATGGACTTCAGCATGTGAATTCTGCCTGTTTTGCACCAACACTTCTCAAGCTAATTTACCAAGTTAGTTTTAGAAAAACAATCTTTAATTCTTTAATTTTTAAAGTTAGGTATTTCTCTTAAGTTCCAAGAGTATTTCTAAAATTCACTTTAAACTTCAAAATTTCAAACCAGCTGACTGGTTTAGGCTTGTTTTGAAGGGAGGAGTTGCTTTTGTTTTAATTAGTTTTATTAACAGATGTGAAACTCAGTTGGTTCATTTCTCAGTTACTCTTTATCCTTCCAGCAGAATTAATGAAGTTCACTCTGTCCTTTTTCTCTCTATTGTCCTGTACTTACATAATTGGAATATGTCATCATTTGAATGTGAAACAGCTGGACTGTATATTGAATTTAGAGTTTTGAGGGGTGCTGTTATGTGCCATTTGCATTTTATGCTAACAAGCTTTAACACATTTCTAAACTTGGAATTCTTTCAGATTCAGAGCTCATCTGAGCAGCTTTGAGACAGGAAAAGGTGGTGACAGATTTATTCTTTTACCAGTTATACCAGGAGCTGAATAAAGTACCAGGAGCTGAATAAAGTACCAAGAGCTGAATAAAGTACCAAGAGCTGAAAATATGTCAGGGATGACATTTTTCTTGCAAAAATGTGTAACCCTCTTACCTTATTTCTTGCATTTCAGGTCAATTCAAATGCCTCCTTAACTGTGTCCCTGGCACAGACTCCCTACTGCAGGAAGCACAAATACGACCCCCAGAACCCCCTCTGTGCCCACATAATCTTTGCTGGGAGTATTGTCAAGGTAAGGAGTTGTCACTGGGCAAAGTTGCAGGCAGCAAATAGTGGTGTTTAGTGGGAGGGGAGGAGGAAGGTTGGAAATTCTGTGGAAAAGCATATAAAGACATGTTGTGTGCTGTGATACCCAAAGGCTGGTTCAGAATTTTGTGTGAAGAAAATGAAATTAACCCTTGATTTTTACAGGAGCTTTGTTGATATGTCTTTAACAAGGGATTTGTAAATATAATACTGTAATGTAGGAAGTCTCCCTCACTCCCCTAGATGTGTCCTGAAACTAAGAATTCTAAGACAACAGTCTTGGAAAAACCTTGATATTTCATTCACATCTCTTGGTCCATGCAGTGTGACAAGTGCTTCTGAAACTTTGTTAAAGTAAATATTAGCCTGAGCAATAAAGTGACAGTATTAAAGCAATAAAGTTACAGTATTAGAGACAAAAAAGGTGCATCTGGTGGCACTGCTGCCAGGACAATATTCTTTTGTGTACCAGCACTTTGGTGTCTCATAGAAGCAATTTAGAACTGCATGTGTTAATTCATTGAAGATCTCAGTCCCATTATTGAGGATGAGAAATAGTCCTCATTACTCTCTCTCATATGATAGTCTACATTCTCTTTGGTGTTTTCACACCTCTGATATTTGTACGTTGCACTCAGCAGTCTTTTAATTTTTCTGAGTTCCTCATTTGATAATGGAGTTAGGGGTTTTTTAGGTAGTTTTTCTTGTGCCATACCCAGAGCTCTAACTTGTTAATTTAACTCTTTAAACATTTGCCCATTTCACACTATCTATTAAATGCTGTCACACTTTTCAGCTTCCCTTCTCTTTAGATTCTGCTATACCATCCAATCTGGGGGTGTGTTTGAAAGAGATCACAGACTATTCTGAGTTGGAAGGGACCCACAAGGATCATCGAGTCCAACTCTTAAGTCAATGGCCCACACAGGGGATTGAACCCATGACCTTGGCATTATTATAGCCAAGTTTTAACCAACTGAGCTAAACATCTGAACACAGTTAGATCTGTTTGTGTCAGTTTGACTGAGCAGGGAAAATTACACCTAAGACATCACTTTGTAATAACAGCAAGAATCCATACATCTCTGTTTTGTGGTTTGTTGAAAGATTTATTCTTATGTCTGATGAAGTATTTTATTGCTCATGCTAATTTTAGAAGCACCTTTTTGATTTAATGTTAAAATCAACTCCCTTGTATTGTTTGTGTGTCCCACATACAGTTGTACTCACACTGAAGGTGAGTGGATTCTCTCACAGTAAGAGCCCCCTGAGACAAGGCATGGCCAGACTGCAGCCAGCAGTGGTTTTTCAGCTAAAATTTCTTTTTATGTGACTATCTCACTGTAATATTTTGCTGGTTTTGTTTAGGTGAATGATTCAGAAGCAGTCCTGGCAAAAAAAGCTTTATTCAGTCGCCACCCTGAAATGGAAACTTGGCCTAAGGATCACAATTGGTTCTTTGCCAAATTCAACATCACCAATATCTGGGTCCTTGACTACTTTGGTGGACTGAAAATCGTGACACCAGAAGAATATTACAGTGTCAAACCTTAGTAAGTACTAGAGGTTTTCATGCCTAACTCTTGTTATACTTGAAACCTGTAAAACTTGGTAACAATATGTACTCTATACTACCTATCTCTGGTTTTTATATGCACTTATGTCTTTTCCCTAAGTAGTCTGCTGGATGCAGTGTCTGAAATTGTAAGATCTGTTAGAATAGAGGATCCAACTATGCAACAATATCAAGTACAGTGTCT
Organism: Pithys albifrons albifrons; assembly: GCF_047495875.1. Classification (NCBI taxonomy): domain Eukaryota; kingdom Metazoa; phylum Chordata; class Aves; order Passeriformes; family Thamnophilidae; genus Pithys; species Pithys albifrons. The sequence continues at coordinate 113,446,086 of NC_092458.1, read as the reverse complement.
GTAGAACTGATTAACTGCACTCGTACCTCAGCTTGTGTAGTTTCTTGGGAGGAGGGACAGTGGGCACAGTCACTGTCCTCTCAATTAACTGCAAGACAGATGATGATTTGGTGCAATAATTAAAAGCAGTGAGACTATATGACAGTAATACATTTATGACTCTGTATTAATGAGATTGCAGCAATATTTCTAATATTCTCAAACCAAAATTGCTGTTGAATCTATCATTATGATACTATAGAGAAATCATGCTCTATTGTCTACATAAAACTAAGTCTTCAACACTTTCAGATATATTTCAACAAGTCAGCAGCTGTGCATTCATTTCATTTCTTGTAGGTGGAAGAAGATCCCTGGTGATGCTGACACGGAAATGAATTACTTTGGCTGTTTTATGAAGGATTTATTTTTCTATGTATTGTAGAGCTGAACTGATGATACAGTAAATCAAACACTTCACATTGTTAATAAGCATATAAAGCAGATATAAATTCTCACTAACCTGAATCATGTCATACTAAAAAACCTTTGTGCATAAGCCATAACTAAATTTTATTCACTGGATGTGATTCTGGGAAGGTGTCTGACAGTCTGCATTCAGAAATTTACTGGAGTCTAAAGGATGAGTCCAGTTCTAAAGCTTGCAGTGCCTTAGTTAAATAACATCTGTTTGTGAGCACTCTCCAATTCTATTTTATTTTTAATACCAGTTTAGTTTAGAATTTCATGGCAAAACACCACAGGATGGCTAAGTGGAATGGAAAGCACTGCTTGCATTACAATGGTAAATGATGTGCTGAGTTCCCAAATCCTGTTAGGAATTTTTTTTTTGCTTGCCATTGTTTAATTTTGGTGCCTCCATTGAATGTGGTGTAGAACACAGTTGTATTTATGCAAGCTGTGTGTTTACCTCAGGATGAGCTCTTGTAACTCTCCAGCTTTCAGAGAAGCAGGTTGGTAATACCTCAAGTACCTGACTTGAATATCAGAAGAGTGGCTTGTGAATTCAGTGAGACTGTTTTAAGGGACAAACATTTCCTGATTAGGATTCTGCAGTCTTCAGCTTTGTTACTCTGACCCAAGGCAGTGTTGTAGCAGCTTTTATTACCCTCAGCAGCAGAACTGAGCAGAATTTTGGGTTTAGGAGCCTTACAGTTTTGGGTTAGTAACGCAGAAGGGAAAAAGAAGCAATACAGTACATGATTCATGATTTGTAGAGAATGAAAATTAGTGAAAGGTGTGCATAATTAATTCTGTGTTAAATTAAGTGGCACACAACCACAAAAAATCCAAATTAACACCTCTTTACATCCTCTCTCATCTGCTGTGTGTTTAGTTCACAAACACTAAAAAGTGTTTATGAACATTTAAGTTGATTTTACAATGAGCAGATACTACCTAGTTGTAATATTACCTAGAGGAAAGAATGTGAGAATTTAGACTCCTTAGAGCCAGATTAATATATAGAACAGTGGGATTTCTCATGTAAAATCCCTGCATCTTAATTTTGTTTTATCAATCCAAATACTGGAATGATTGTGAAAATATTTGTTATGTAACTTATTTTCTTTCTCTGTAAGGGGAAGGTACTTTTTACTGTTCTACTATTTGAAAACTAATTTAGGATAATAAAAAACTTATAATATGGAAACAATTTATGTTAAACAGGTAACACGTGTAGTTAATATAAAATCGAAAAATATTTTTATATAAGGCATGACAGTTGTGGAAACTCATACGAATCTCTGACATGGACTCAATCCTGACTGTGAGAACACCTGAATGCATTACATGTCACCCTGTAACTTCTCATGTGTGTCTGATGATGCTGGGCTTTTGTTAAAATTAAAATATTTTTTGACAAGTGGTGTCAAGTGGTTGTTTATTGCACGTTAGAGAATCCTTCTCTCCCTCCTGCTCTCTCTCACACAGGCCCTCTCTCCTCAGCATTCTTGTTTTGTTGTTGCTCTTGAGTCTTTGATGCTTGCAGGGATAAAGGGGGGAACATCCCTATTTACACCTGGATGAAAAAAGCATCTTTGTGTTTCCCTTTCTTTCCTGTACTAACCCTGTGAAAAGGAACACAATAACAGTGGAGTGAAGGTGAACACAGGGAAGCCTTATTGGATTATCCTTTCTGGCTGGAGCTCCTGCATTTTGACACAACCATAGGCAGGTTTTCAGCCATCTCCAGGAAGGCTCCATCACATCTTAACAATTAATGGAAGAGACAAATGCCATAATTGTGAACATTCCTGCTTCTTTTTCCAGCAGTTTTAATTGCTGAGCATGACATCCTGTGGCCTGGGATGTTCCTCTGGTCACTTGGGGGCAGCTATTCCAGCTCCTGCATCTCCAGACTCCTTCCTGGTAGGGCAGGGCCTAAACAATAACTAAAGCATTGGGGTGTTATCAGGGCTGTTTAAAGCACAAATTCAAAACACAGCCCCAAACAAGCTGCTCTGAAAAAAACCCCCAAACAGCTCCATCCCAGCCAAAACCAGCACACCACCCTCAAAAGCACCACTTTAATAAGGCTTGCTTTGTTCCTGATTGTCTTGTCTCTCTAGTACAAATTCCCCAAGCTTTTCTGATTGTGACTGGAAGGGCTTTTTGTCAGTAACAATCTTACACAGTTTTGTCACACTACTGCATTTTCTTGGAACAATTTTAGATCACCCAAATCTCTTCACATTTGGGATTTGAGAGGACCCCAACCAGGTGTTTTTTGGGGGAAGTGGTGCACAACAGAATGGTTAAACTATGTGTACAGACCTGGATTTGAGGTTTTGATCAGACAAGAACTACATGAAGTTGTATCTGTGCATCTCATTGAACATTTTTTGTGTGTTTTTATGTGTAGAAGTGGAATATAAGGCAGATGAGGGTATCACCTTCCCCTAGTGATAGGTGTGTAAATATTAACATTACCAATTCAGGAAAGCCATCAGCTTGTCCTGCTTTTCCTCTCCTCCTGTGTTGTGTTTGGCTCATTGAGGAATTTGCTTGTGAGCATATTTCCTTTTTTCCTAATATCCAGAAGCAAAAGAGTGGCCTAGAAGAGAAGAGGGTCAGTATAAGAAGTTAATAAAGCTGTAAACAATAAATCAGTGTTTCAGCTTCTGGCTGTGTATCCTGTCCCATGGCACCCATGGAGTGTCAGAGCATGTTCTGGATAGCAGGGAGGTCAGCACCATTCCTGGGGAGTTGAGTACCTGCATTCATGGATGGGAATCACACCCAGGATAACTGTGGGCACCTCACTAAGTCACAGGATGTTTGATTATCTAATAAGGATAATCACAGCCTGTCTCCAATGATAGTCATGCTGCTCCTCCTTCCTCCTCCAAGTTCTTCCATCTACTAATTGACATGTTTGTGTTTCTACTTCCTGATTTTCAGTTCTTGATTTTCAGTTTCTTTCTTATGTTTTAATGTAAGTGTGGTGCCCCACAGGTTTTTGCAACATGCTACACCATTATAAACTAAATCTTAAGTGTATCAGGTATCCATTTAATCCTTTATTCAGTTCTCTCTGGATTTAAAATCTTACCTATTTAATGTTGTGCCTGTGATCTCCCCAATAAAAGAGAGGTAGCTCAGTCAGAGTATCAGATTAACACAAAAAGTATTAATCACAAGTTAATGGATTAATTTGTTTTCAAAAGGTTTTTCCTGAGTAAAAGCACTGAACATAGATTAAAAATCCAATAAACTGATATATTATCGTTGAACACAAGAGGGTGCCACAGACTTACACTCGGCTTGAGTGTTAAATGTTTAATACTTAAAAGTGGTTATTGAATTCATCGTAACTCAAAGATGCTGGAAAAGCAAACGGCGGGGGCATAATATGAACAAATTCTTTTTCTACAGTGCTTTACATTATGAATGCTTCCCTCCATAAACACAGCAGCCTGCTGGCTGTGGGGAAAAAGGAAGCATTCATCACCTTTTTGTGTTTTGTAATCATTTTGTGCTATGGAGAGCCAGAAGTAATATCCATGAAAATGATTTAAAGGGTTTTAAATTAAGAAACTCTGTACCTGTCTCCATTTCCTTTAATGGAGACAGGTACAGAAAGCCTCAAACATCAGCTGGGAGCAGCAGCCACCTCCAGACACAACAGTGCTTATTTCTGCCAGCATAAGAACCCAAAGAGAGAGTGTTCATCAGCGTGACAGTGCTTTGGCTCAGGCTCATTGTCAGCTGAATTAAACCACTTGACTCTGATTTGTAATTCCCAACAGCTGATTAATCTTGGACTCTTCACGTGCCCCCTGGGCCCTCTGCAGTGATTGGGGCTGCCTGTGCTGATGATGTGCAGGTGTTTGGGTGCTGAGGGGGAGCTGGGGAAAGCCTGGAGCTTTACCTCTGTCTGGGGATTGTGTCAGAGCTTGAGCTTTCGCTGCTTATCTGGTTCGACTGACCTGACCTGACCTGGCCTGGCCTGGCCTCAGATCTGCCTCAGCTGTGGTTCACCCTGACTGCTGTGACACAAACTGCTCTTGTTGTCCAGGTAGTGTGAGATTGTGTATCTTGGTGTTAAGGTGCCTGCTCTGCTCTTCCTGCCAGTCTCTGTAATTGTGTTTTGCCTGTTGAGAAGCTCAGCCCATGAGTTCCTCATGCAGGACTCCTGGAGTTGCTCCCAGGCCTTTTTCACTTAAGAACTTTTGTGTCTAGAGGCTTCCTTGGGGTTTCTGAGTTGAGTTACTGTGTAAGACAATTAGGCTGTCAGAGTAACTCATCCTGGGTACAGTGGTTAATGGTCTTCATAGCCTGGTTTTCTGTGGAATTAAAGCTTAGGTAACATTGTCTGGATACTTGTTTTTGTCAGGTTTGTTTTTACTCAGTTGGATTCAGGTTTGAAATGGGAAATCTGACCTTGGAGACACCAAGGCCCTCTACATGCCATGACAATGGGGAGCTCAGGAGAGGAAACAAAGCCCCGTTTATGTCTATGAAAGTTATAAAAGCCATGAGTTTTAAAAATCTGTTTCATTAGTTGTGCTGATTGTAGAGCTGGAGTCTTCTGGTTGAGTGCAAGCAGATATTCTTTTAGTATCTGAACAGGTGAAATTTGGTATAATTCAGTGGATGGTGGGTTTTAATCAAAGAACCTGATGGCTGGAATAATAATTACATTTTATCGATTATGATAAAATAGTTCTGAACTATTTTTTCCCTCTAGCCCTTAATATCCCATAGAAAATCCTTACCAATTCCCCACTACTATTTACTTCTGATTCCTGCAGCTGTTAGGATTATTTTGCACAGAATTTCTCCAGCTTAAAGAAAAGAGAGGCCACATTCATGGCTGTTTCTAGATTGAGAGGCAGCAATTGCTTAGAGATAAGAAACTGAGAAATAATTGCAGTGTATGATTATAAGGACATTGTGCACTCCTTTCCTGTTGTCATTTAGCTAAAAGCAGCTGCCCAATCAAGCGTGAATTGGATTTTTGATTTGTTTTAAAAGCTTAAATGAATTTCAGTTAATTTGGTTAAGTTTTCCCCCCATGAGCACTGGAAAAATGCAGCGTTAGGGGTGAAGAGGGAAAGAAAACAAAGGAAATTAAGATACTTGTCACAGACCTTGAAATCTGGCTTCACAATACTTCTATATTCATAAAAGGCATAACCTTACTGATGAGTTACATTCTGTACAGCCAGGCAAGGAAATACTGAAGGTGCTCTACAATTACAAAGAGTGTTTCCAGAAGGCATTTAGTGGCAAAGTCCCAGAATTTTTCTATGTATGCTGTAATGCAACTGGGGAAATTCGCCTGCAATTAACAGGTGAAAATGATGATGCGAGAGTGAATAGTTTGAGTAGCCTAAAGGAAAAGAAGCTCATTCTTCCTTCATAAGATATGACTTAAGCAGTGGTCTCATGAGTGCGTTAAAAACCAAAATACTCCAGAACAGATCATAAAGGCTTCACTGGGGAGGAAAAATTGGGCAGTACAGATGCAGTAGTCTCAAAATTGAGCATTCAAAGAGCATATATTTTAACTTTCCACTAACAACTCCTTTATAGGTTTCCAAACCCCTTGTTGCACTGAAAATTTTAAGACCAGGAAACAGCTAGTCACAAAAATCCCCAAAACAATGCACAGCAACTTGTTCTTGCACCCCACCAGGGGCTGTTTATTGTCTCCCATAGGAAACGTGCTCATGTTTATGGACCTGCACAGGTGTTCCTTTTCGTGTTTGGTTGGGGCTTTTTAACCTCTTGTTGCACGTGTCAGGGTTTCTATCTGCAAGGAGTGGTGACAGTCAAGTGGATTGTCCTTGGAAAAGTAGTATTTTCATACACAGAGGGGAGCAGCTCTAAGACCAACTTCTCTTGCCTCCCTGTTGGGAGCTGCAAAGCCAGACCTGTATTTGGACCCTGCCTTCTTCCCAGCTCTCCCTTTGCAACGCTGGCAAAAGTGCAGGGCAGCGACTAATCCTCTTGGAATGCAGCAATTACCACTAAATAAGTATTAATTGCTGCATTCCGAGGGGATTAGCGCACTTGAACCCAATTACGGCAAATCGAAGCTACGGTGTGAGGCCGGGCAGTGCATTGAGATGCAGTGAAGCAGAGCAGGGCTGTCACTCTGCAACGTTTTGTCAATAAAAATTGTGGGCTTACACACTATAAACAGCAGACTCTTTCTTTTCAGGGCATTAAGTCTCCTGCATGAATGGCAAGCCTGGCTGGAGGCTACAGGTTGCTCACCAGTGAAAATTGTTGCTTATTTAACACCCATTATCTTTGTGTGAACATTAACACCCATTATCTTTGTGTGAGCATCTCCAACAATGTTTTTACTACCTGTTGGGTTAGTTACGGCGCTGCCGAGTGTCCCTCCCTGCTGGAGCAGGGGCAAAATGCTCTGCAGTCTGTCTGGATTCTCCCACTCCCAGAACTGTCCAGCTCCTCCATCAGGTGAAGAAGGAATTAATTTTGCCTAACTGTATCCAACAGGTTTAGGAGAGCTGCTGATAACCGACCTGTTCTCAATCCCAGCGGTCTGCAGTGGTGATTACAGGCGTATCCTTGTGGTAGCAACACAGGAGCCAGAGGGCAGTGTGTAGTTATTTTTTTAATCCTCAGCTTGACTGTGGAGTGGGTTTGTTTTTTAGTTTTCATTTATTTCCTGCTAAAACTGCAAACCCTGCTGCTTTTTTATTTATTTTTTTAACAGCACAGTCAAAGCATAAGCAGTAAGCATGAAAAGGGAGTGCTTCAGGGGATGAACCAAGCCCCTTGCATTAGAGCTGTTCCAGCGTTTCTTGTGTCCAGAGAAAGAATGGCATAAGGATGCACAAATCCAGCTGAATGTGTACCTTGACTATTTCATGAAAGGCGTTATCCTTACAGATAATGAGCTGCACCTTAACCAGCATTAAACACACCGAGTTGTACTTGGGGACCACTTCAGTTCCCTGACCCCATTCTGTTTCAGCAAGCACAGATCAAATGTTTGCAGTCTTCCCAGCGCAGGTAATTCTTGAAAATGCACTTTCCTCCACCCGTATGTTTAGATAAAGAGTCAGGTTTAGCTGAGAGCTTTTTCGGGTTTTTTTGTAACACAGCAGGGAGGGTTTTATGTTTCTGCTGTGGCCTTGTCTGAATTGAGAGAAATAGCTGCTGGTTCAGCTGCACTGAGCTTGGCATTCATTTGTAGCCCAGGGTTAACAAAGTTCTTAGATCTGAGTGAAGGGAGTAAACTGAAACATCAGTCTGGTTTAAACTGTAAAAACACACATGTAAGATTGTCCAACACAGAGTGTGGCAGGAGGTGCTGAAAGGTTTACTGTGTTGTGGAGTTCCTAGAGATACCAACACTAGATAGGTGGAAAGAAGGTGACTCGCTAAGCAAGTAATTGCAAGCTGTGTGAACACAGAAAAGCTTTTTCCCAGAGACCACTTCCCCTTTATCTCTTCCTGTACTGCTCGGCTGCGTGTGATTTGCATCTCCCATGCCATGCTCGTTGTGTGAATACCTCATCATACAGGGATGAGTGCTCTTCTGTGCACTTCCATTGTATTTAAATCATAATGATCAGCTTGCCTTATTTCAAAAGCTTAGGGATGGGGAGGTGAGAATTTCTAGGGGCACTGTCATGCAAAGCCGTTTTCTGACTCTGCCCACACTTCCAACTGAAGTCCATACACTCCATTTCTCTGACCTTTCCCTATCCAGACATCAAAACTCACTGGCCCAACTGCTGTTCTCCCAGTGTGCCTGCTGTTGCCATTAATCTCCCTTTCTTACACAGCTCTTCATTTCTTTTCCTTACCTTTGGCCCCAGCTCTTTATTCAAAGTGATAATTTGCTGCCTTTCTGCCGAGGGAGAAGCCATGATCAATAACAGGATGAGACAGGGGTCAGCAGACTAGTGATGAGCAGTGCCACCTGCTCCTCTGGAAATGCCCTTACCCAAAAATATCAATAACTAGGATGAGATTATTTTAGCTTTTGGATAAGGTGTCTGTGAGATTTTGGCAGCCTGCAGTGAGACCGGGGGTCTTTTTCTGCTCACTAATTCCTTGTTTCAGCCAATCCTCTGTTAGAGGTGGACAGAAAGGGCATTATCCAGCCTGTATTGGAATACTGAAGGTGTACCTGAGCACAGCCATTTCTGGGGCTAATAGCACCTCTTTCAGGTTCAGTGCATGGCAGCTCTCATGGGCTGTGCTTTGCTTTCTGTCTGGTGGGCAGAGCCCATCTCCACCCTCTCCTTGTAGCTTTTGGGGGAAAAGAGCCACAAAGCAAGCCCTCCCCAAGGCTGGGAGAGAGCAGAGGCTCAGCAGTGCTGTGTGGGTATCATAAATGGCATGTTGCACTTGGGTTTGGGTGCTGGAGTAACAGTAGTTACTCAGTAGTTAGCTGGGTGGTGGTTTATTTCCAGTAATTTTTGCATTGACTGGCACAATACATATAATAATTACTAAATAAAAGACTGATTTCAATGTATTACCCTTCATTACTACAGACAGCAAAGATGATTTTTCCCCCCAATAACTTCAATTTCCTTTGCTTTTAAAAGATTTTAAATTCTTTCGTGATGTAGATATAATAACTCTCAGCCTGCCATGCTCTTGGGAAATAGTTATCACCAACCCTGTTCCTGTACCTGCTGGGGATGTATTTTAATGGGAGTGACACTGAACTTTAGGCCTTAAGGTTCATCTGAGTCATGTTTTCAAGCTTTTCTGATTTACAGTTGCTTAAAATTAACTTGTTAATAAAAGTGCAAAATTTTATTTGTCCACACTGGAAAAGAGCACATTTGAAGAGATTTCTTGCAGAGTGGGAGTTGGCACCAGTGTCCATTTGTATGATTTTCATGTAAACACCCTCATGCTTTGCTGAGAAATTACTTGTCTAATACCTCCCTCTCAGGAAGGTTTAGGAAAAAACTCCAGATTTCACTTTTCTTAGTTTGCTTTTGGTTGTGCAGGGATATTTCTGTGCTCTAAATGAATCCCACAGGGATGACAGAGGCTCCAGACAAAACTGGAGCTCTGCAGGTGCTGACACCCTTTGGAAACACAAAGATGCCACGTGTTAACATTGCTGCTGCAGTAAGCCAGGCAGGGCCAGCTGAGCGGGTTTTTGTATCCTGGGGATGTTGTCTGCAAGGACAGAGCCCAACTCCCCCTGGTCTGTCCCCCCACAACCACTTCAGTTCCATTAGATTAGAAATGGAGCTTTACATCCACACCAGTTCAGCCAGTTCAAGAGTGACTACAACTTAGTTTTAAACTGCTGTTTTACACCGTGTGCTGCACAGAGGGAGCAGTTTCACAGATCCCTTTTGAAGTCAGGCCAAGCTGGATACCAGACACAGAAATGAGCAGCTGATGCCTGGGGGTGACCTGGGAATCATCAGACAAAGTTGGGGGAAGGAAAAAAAAAAAACAACAGCCCACTGAAAACCATCTTGCAAAGAGGAAGAGGGTGAATAAAAATACAAAAGGAAACCCCAACCATCACTACCAAGAACGCAAACCTCAGTGGCAGAGGAAGCCAGCAGGTGGACTCCCAAAGCCCTCGTAGGAGGTGAGCAGCTTCCTGTGACAGCAGCAGCACACGAGCAGAGCTGTGGAGGAGCCTCTTCTCCTCCCTGCCTGTGTCCTCCCGCTCCCCAGCACCATGAAGTGGAGGAGCATCACCATCCTCGCCGCCCTGCAGGCACAGCTCCCAGCCACAGGTAAGGCAGGCTTTGCTTTTCTGAGGAGCTGCCTCAAAACCCCCTCCAGGAACGGACACGATGCCTCTGGGGTGGATTCACCACCATTTTGGCAGCAGGGGGGTATCTGCAGGAGCACCTCAGCCATGTCTGTCCTCCTCCTGCTCCTCCTCCTCCTCGTGGCTGGAATTGTTGCCAAGGTGGAGGATTTGCTGTGTGGAACTGCCCTGGGGCTGAGGGACCCTCTGGAGGGCTGGGATGAGGTGCCTTTCTCCTCCTGGACAGCAGCTCGTGGTTAAATCCGGCTCAGCCCTCACCTGGCAGCCTTCCTTGCAGTTTAGAAGGGGAAATTTGAGACAACAATGAAAAAGCAGAAACCTGTGCAGAAACCTGAGGCTTTTAATTTCGTTAGGCACGATGAGAGCCGTGCTGGTGGCTGGTTTGCAGCCCTTGGCAAGCGGGAAATGGAGACACAGGTGGTGACAAAAAGATCAGCGACCCTCCTTTTGTGTCCCTACACCAGGCACGGCACAAAGCAAAGCCATTTTTACCTTGGTGAGTTCACTCCTGTGTGGTGGCCCCCCTCGGGCACAAAGAGAAGCAACTTCAGTGTGCGCAAACCTTTGAGAGCCACGTTAAGTTTGGGAGGGAGAAATTTACTTTTTAGCACCAGAGTAGAACAAAACAGCAACAAAATTCACCTCTGGAAAAGGCCTCAGGCAGAGGAGTCAGGCCGGGTTTGAGGATGCATTAAAGCGAAATCCACCGGAAGAGTTTCACCCAGGACCCACACCCTAAACTGAGCAGCTTTGGTGACCGCCACAGGCTTTGCTTCAGAGTTTTCTGGAAATGAGAAAAGAATTTTGCAGCAATTTAGCACCAATTCAGGTAATCTGTGGAGGTTCTGTTTCAAAGGAGTTTTGAGTGGGCTTTTGTGCTCTGTGGGTGCCCCTTCTGATCTTCTGTTCCACCTCTGGGGCCTCTGTCCCTTCCTGGCACCCAAATATGATGCTGTGCTTAAACACACTTTGTGCTGTTTATATCCTGGACATTGCTCTGTGTCTGCAGATGCACACAGGGCTATAAAGGCACAGAAATTACTTCAGGTCTGCAAAAACCCCTTCCTGCCTCTCCCCCTTTGGATCTGTCACAGCTTGAGCAGCTCAGGCCCCTGTTTATACTTTTTCAGCAGAAAAAATTGACTGAAAAATACATAATATATATTGCAGGTGGGTCAAGCCAACCCCACAGGGTTCACCCTCCTAAACAATATTGGGGTCACGTTTCTAAACAGATACTCTTGGCACTGATTTGTAAATTGTTGCCTGTGGATTTGAGGGAAAGCATTTTTGATGGGATACATGAAATGGCTCGAAGAATAGTTTAGCCTGAGAGTGTAGGTAGAATGGAAGAAATATAGGCCAAAACATGTGGGATTGTTGCTACATTAGTGATGCAAAATAGGAACATAAATGTAAAATTGCCATGGATTTAGTTCAAAGATGAGACCAAAAAAAAGGGGGGTTCTGCTCAGAGCTGTGAACAGAAACAAAGATTTTTCTGCTGCCTGGAGTGTTTTCAGTCTTCCTTAGAGCTCACTTCTAGAGAAATAAGTTGGGGTTTTTTTCATAAAACAAGCTCAGAGTGGACAGATTCAAGGCTGCCTGTCATTCCACTTCCCTGTGGTGTGTCTTATTCCTCAAATGGTTGGGAGAAGATTAGCCAAGATCACCATAATTAGCAGCGATGAACTCACAAAGCCTTTCTTTTTGAGCTTTTCAGTACTGAAGTAAATATGTCATGCATGAAAAAAAATATTTTAAAATAAGTAGTTCTAGAGATGGACCATGAGTTCTGGTACAGATTTTGAGTTATTGACACCAGGCCACAAATTTCAGAACACTCAAATTTGACTTTTGAGCAGTTACAGAAAGCAGCCATGTCATATACACATTTAATTTTTCTTATTTCCCCCTTCAAAGGCACAAAAGGTACATCTGGAAGTTTAGATGAAGTTCTTCTATAAGCTCGGTTAAAAAGTGAATAAAAATTAATAATTTGAATTTCTGAGCAGATGACTCTGTTATCACGTTATTCATTGAGGTATAAGGAGAATATTAAAATATTTCTACCCAAATATCACAATTAAAGTGGCAAAACCTTCATCCCATTTACAGAGCTTTGATAGCAATAAATCAATACTGTGGAGTTGCTCCCCTGGCGTTTTTTAGGCTGAGATGGCCCTTTGGTTTGTACAAACACCCACCACATTATGCATATAAACAGAGTTTAAGAGCAGCCCTTCCCTGCTTTTCACTTCTTTACAACCCCACTTTTCTCAGAACTCTCTGCTGCCCAGAACTGGTCAGTGGCGTTTTTTGCCGACCTCATGGAAACTAAATCGTGTCAGATATGACTTGCAGGGGTTATTTTCACAGTGTTTTGCTGCTCTGCATGACTGTACCCTCTGCCCTCTGAGTGCCACGGTGCCTTTTTGCAGCTACTTCACAGAAAGGTGATGGGTCTTGGTGTTGATTTGGTCCTTCCCTTCCATCAGCAGATTTCACTGCTCTACAAACTACAAGATTTTTAAACCAGAAGTTGTTTAGGAGCTTGTCTGAGAAATCCAAACAAGTAAATTCAGAGTATTTTCACTCCCATCCCCACGTCCTGCTGTGCTATCTGGAGTTCTAGCTGATTTCTTCTTACACCTAGGGGGAAAAAAATTTAAAAGCTTAGTTTTACATGTTTTATTTCCTTTTTATAGTGCATGTTCACAATGATTCATTAATAATTCATGGTGAAAAACCCTATGAAGTGGCACATTAACAAGTGGAACAGAATGTGGCAATGTGGCCTCTCTCTGCAAAGGGACATTTGCTGAGCTCTTGCAGTGCCATGTCCAGTTCTGTAATTCTTGTTACAGAGTAAGTGCTTTCTATCAGAACCTTTCTGAGCAAAATCCCTAATTAGTGAAGTAACAAACTACGGGTGCTTTCCTTTTGGAGTTTAATGTGTGCTGGATTGGGAGGATAAACAAAATAGACAGAGCTACCTGCAAAATATATTTATATTTAGGATATATAAAATAGACAGAGGTACCTGCAAAATATATTTATATTTCTCCTGTTCATGTCCTGCTATGTGGCTAAAAGCACAGTGGGGTTAAAAAGGAGGTTCTGTGGCAGCCTAAAGGGGGTGAGAATTTAATTTATAAATGAATGTTCACACGAGAAACATTTTTGACAGCCGTTTTCTGGGTCTTTCCACACTGAACTTGAATTGTGACTAGAACGATGAGTAAAACCCCAAAGTAAGGAAAAATACATATCTAGAAATAAATTAATTGTTTTGTATCTCCAAACTTTGGCCAAATTCCCTTTAAAAAAGAAAGAAAAATTAGTTGTTTGCACAGTTGCAACCATCGAATCCCCCTCTCCTTCTCCAGTTCATCACTTATTTGAATGTCTGTATTTACACAGCACTGTAAGATGCATCAGCTATTCTGGCAGGGAAATGGAGCACATTCCCAGGGGAGCGTGAATAGAAGACACAACTTCTTAAAAATACTACTTAAAATATATACCCTGTTAAAGGCACCTGCTCTCTCCATGCTCATTTGTACTCATAAGTGTTTTGTTGATTTTCACTGTTCTACTGCCACGATTTCAGCCAACAGATAAATTACAGTTTCACTGCTGTTTCTTCTTAAAATTGAGGAAATTTATGCTATTCCAGAGTCTGTGAGAAGCTGAAACGTGGCAGATTTTTCTGATTTGCACCGTTATATGAGGTAACATTTTAAGAATGGATTTGAATATTGTTTCCTTGATCAAATTTAACTCTGGTCCTTTAAAAAAATACAGTGTTTTTAGCTTTTCAACCATGACAGTTCAAACTAGATTTGGTTTGGGGTTTTTTTTCAGGAAAGTAATGAGTGTGTTTATTTTTACTTTGTCCTGTGCAAATGATTTATAATGGCCTGCCCAGAGAGGGGGTGGATTCCCCATCCCTGGAGGTTTTTCAACTGAGATTGGCCGTGGCACTGAGTGCCATGATCTGGTAAAGGGACTGGAGTTGGACCAAGGGTTGGACTTGATGATCTCCGAGGTCTTTTCCAACCCAATCCATTCTATGATTCTATAATTCTATGATATATAAAAGTGCAGGCAAATGAAAGGCTCAGTTTGCAGTTCTCGATCTGCTCACTGGAACGCAGCGATCTCGGGAGACACTGGAAATTCCTGTATTTATCCACAGACAGGGAATATTTCCATCAAAGCCAGACTTAGCAACAGGTGGTTCTTTCAGCCCTTTGGCCATTTAGATATTAAAATCAGAAGTAAAACCAAAAAGCTCCCAAGCCTCAGGGATCACCACCATGCAAGTTCTGTTTGGGTGACAGAAGCCATCCCAGTTTTTGAACTGTGTAAACTGGAAATATTTAATTCCCCACGAATTCCCTAGAAATAGACCACCAACCTTTGGAATTCTTTCATGCATTTTGCTCTCAATCTTTTGTTATGTGTCTGTTAAGTCTTACAAGAAGAAGAACAGCAAGTTTGGCGTTTTCCATCTTTATTTACTTTCAGTATATGAGTGTATGTTGTATGTTAAACTGTAATTCTGGCAAGAAGTTTGTGGAGCCTCAGGAAATTCTCAAATTTTAGGTCCCCATTTCTTTATGAGATGTATCTGGAGTGAAAATTTCATCTCTATCCAGACTCTTGTCAAGTAGCAGAATGTTCTTTTTAGTTCGTTGTATTTCTGAGCGAAGGAGAAGCCACAATGACAACACAACGCTCTGAAAGCTTGGATAGGATGGAGGTGAAATACATTCCAAACTGGAATTTGATGGAAGCCGACATGAGGAAAGAGTTGGGAATGTTTCAACAAGTGATGGTGTCAACTGTAGAAGGACAGACTAAGTCCAGCGGGTGGCTCGTTATCAATACTTGTGAGGTTAGTTAGTTATTTTTGTTGGTTGGTTGATTGGTTGGTTATTTATTATTCATTCATTTTTATTTATTTTTATATATTTATCTATGAATGAAATCTCACCATGTAGGATCTACTTAAAATTCAAGATACCGTCTCGGCTGGAAATCTTTAATTTCACCATAAATAAACTTTTTTTTTTTTAGTTTCCTAGTAAAATTTTATGGCTTGTAAAGCGACCCTTGAAAATACAAGCCTGTTGCAGAAACAAGAAAAATAGAGAAAACCTGCTGTGTAACCTGTGGCTTATAATTTATTGGTTTTTTTAAGGCAATTGCTGTTTTGGGGGGGGTGACAGGCCAGCACCGAAAATAGTTTTCTCATCACAAAGAAAAGCACATCAAATATTTTGAACCAGAGGACACTTAAAAAAGCTTTCCTAAAACCCGCCCCCAAAATTTGTATAATAAAAATGAGTCAGCAAATTTTATTACTTAAATCAGAGTAATGTCTGAAACACTTTCCTAATGGGCTAAGATGGTGTATCCAGGAAGTTAATGAGGGAATGCTAATTTGGGTGGTGTTTTATTTCAAGTAAGTGTACATTGGTCATTGCATAAAAACCTGTGTGCTAAAAAAACCCCTTTTTCTGGCTGTTCATCCCAGTTTTACAATCAGTGTGTTGCAGCCACGGGTGTTTTACATTCATTTCTCTATCAGAATGTTGCGACAACCAAACCTGGAACAGATGGAGCCAAATATTTATCAAAATTGTGTCCCAAATATCCAACATACGTGGGGTTTGGATGAGTTTACTTCTCACAAGGCAAACTGAGGCTTGGGAAGGGCAGACCAGAAGAATCTGGAGCTGGTGGCCATGAGATGGGTGGGAACAATCCCTGACACAGGCAGGTCACGGATCTTCGCACGGACATGTGAGAGCAGGGCCCAAACTCAGCAGGTGCTTGGCTTGCAAAGCATCTATTTAGAATTACTTCATACAGAAACTCAGCTCAAACTAAAATTTAACATCTAATAATTTACTTCTGCTTAGATCAATCTGAAACAAGAGTTTGGTGTAGTCTGACAGCGTCACTTTTTAAATACTCTCCGTAAATGTCATTTCAGTCAGAGATCAACTTCCTAACAGTGGATATTGCACATTCCCAGTTAGCAAATGTTTGTGTTGCTCTTCAGAAACAGCTGAATGGCTTGAAGGACTCCTTTAAAAATTATACATAAACTGGATTCCCTGCTTGGATGGTTGGGACCTTGCAGCTCTCTGTTAATGCAGCAGATTTTAAACCTTTGCAAAGAAAAAAATTGTGACTCGTATCACATTATATGTTGCAGCTGTACAATTATTTGGTTGGTCACTTATCAGCAACCTTCAGTCACAGAACCCAAAGCCAAGTCTTTGGGAGAAGTAATTTCTGTGTTTTGAGAAGTAATTTCTGTGTTTTGAGAAGTAATTTCTGTGTTTTGAGAAGCAGTTTCTGTGTTTGAAGAAATAATTTCTGTGTTTGGAGAAATAATTTCTGTGTTTTGAGAAGTAATTTCTGTGTTTATCCTCTGTTGTTGTAGCAATTTCTGTTGTTTGCCACCCAGCCATGTGAAAGCTGGAAAGAATTCTTGCCAGAATGATGTGGATCCCTCTCTTTCTGCCTCTGTTTCTCTCTTCATGCTGTGAATTTGTACAGATTCATTACTTTGGGCTTTTATGTAAGGTGATTTCAGCAGCACTTTGTGTTTCTAAAGTTTGCAAAAATAGAGTAACACCTTGAAAGTTGGTTCATAATCACACTGTGAAGGAAGGAAGGAAGGTGGAATACAGAGGGAGGGAAATACTCCATCACTGCTGACTTATAAAAACCTCTCCCCAAACTACAGACAGTTTCTAAGAAGCAAATAAACAATTCTGTGAATTACTCCGAGAGCAGTTGCCCTGCTCATAAAATGTCCTGTAGCAAATTAGTGTCTTTTGAGAAGGTTTGAAAGAATATTATTTACATTCTGCAGATTTCTTTCTAACGACTTGCTGCTAATTTTCAGAGTTCATTTGTTATTTTATGGTCTGTTATTTCTGACTCAGTGTCCACAGGTGAGATCATTCTTAAAGCCTTAACCATTATAGACTGTGGAGGGAATTTATAATGAAAGATTTCCAGAGGAAGTTTCTGGGAGAGATACTGTACAAAGTAATGTAAGTGTGCATTTTTCTGTTTGATTTTTTAATATTTTTTTATGTTCATATTCCTCAGGAAATGCAAAAATACTTGAAATTAATTCAGCACTGAATAGTCTGTTGGAATTTGAAGAGTTACAGATGCAACACAAGCAAAACAATCCATGTGATAATGAACTAACTTTGGAAACTCAGAACAGGGATAGATTTGACCTCATTCTTGTTTATTACCTGCCATTTTTTCCCTCATTTTTCTTTGTTAGTAACAAACTTCTGGTTCTTTCAATCTCTTTATGCACATGTAAATTCCCTGCCTAATTTTTTTTGAGGCTGTTTCTCTGATGAATGAATTATAAGAATTAAAATTTGCAAGTGGTAAACTTGAAGAGAATTAATTAAATAGGAAAAAAACCATAATTTTCAACAACTTCTGGAGAAGGAAAGGGAATTATTGCATCTCATCACTAACTGTCTAATTTTTAACCTCTTGAAACTATCACATGTAAAATTGAGCATTAATATGTTGGGACCAGAACAATAATAGTGGACCAGAGAGTTCACACATCTGGATTTCAAGCAGAATATCAAACACCAAAAAAACCCACTAAAAAAAAGAGCAGCTAATACAGGCCAGAAAGGTTTTCTGGAGTTCAGCCTCTCAGAAAAAGCACCTAAATAGGAAAGGAAAAAATATCTATCAATCTTTCTGTGAAATTAGTGTTGATTTTGTGCTCAGGAGGTCCTGTTCTTGCTTTTCTGGGGGGAGCTTTGCCTGAACATGCCTCTTGCTCAATACAGTTTGCTGAGAATGTCTTTCTTTTTCCTAAGCAAATTAGGAATAATTTTATTGAAAATAGCAGGACACGGTCCATTTTCTTTATACAGAAGTTTTGCAAGAGAACTTGGAGGGTTTTTGGTTTTTTTTAAGGCAACCCCTTCCCAGATAATTAGCAATTTGATCTAAAGGTCTGATGAAAACTCTTTGTAGCTTCAAAATTATGGTCTACTCCCAAAGTTTGGAAAGAACAACCGATCTTCAAGAGTTTTGCTTTTTCTTTCCAAAATGGTTTGCCTAAAATATGATGAAATATTCAAAGCTGTGCTAACTGGGCTCGTTATTTCACTTTTTTCCATTTCCAAAATGTGAGCTGCTTTGATCACATCTCCAAGTGTTTCTCCTTGACGCAAATGCTGGAAAACCCAAATTCTCTCACAAAATTACTTCTCCCTAAAAGAAGCAGCTTTAGTTTACCTTACTTTGAGTTATCTCTTAAATTTCAGATGTCTCTAGTGTTAACTTGAACTAGGCAGAACTGCAATTTTCCATATTTAATCTATTCATACAACTAAAATAATCTCTTTTTTTCCCTAATAACTCGATGTTATTTTATTACTTGACTCAAACCCAGCAGTGCTAATTTTCAGGCTTTAGACAATTTTTTTTTCTTCTTCTTTTTAGAACCATCTTAAAGAAGTTATAGCTACGAACCTTCAGCCCTATCTTGTTGTAACATCTTTTCCAGGTTGTTTTTATCAGATTTTATCAGTCTCAGCTGCGAAGAAGTAGTGAACAAGTTTGCCCCTTTTTTTTTCTTGCTCTTCTTTTTACATCTTGGGCCAAATATCTATTTGTGAGACATGGTGGCTTTAGCAGAACAAATATCAGGTTTAAAATAGAGCTGAAAGGGCAGCAAAGTTCTGCAAAACCTTGAAATATTTTCAATACTTCCCCCCCTTTTTTCCATCCAAACTCTTCCAAAGTATTTTTGTGAGACACCAAACAGCCTGTGAGCAATTTGTGTTCTGCATTTTGGGAAGAGGAAACTCAGATTAACTCCCGTTTCTGTCTGATTTGGAGCAGGGATGGGACTGACCTGTGCTCAGCCACGTGAGAGATGGTGAGAAATATTTTGGTGAGAAATTTCAATGCAGTCCAGAAATATTCCCCAGAATTTATGCTGGGAAATGCTCCTGATGACCTTGACAACCCGGTATTTAAAAAGATTTGGCGAGTGGCAGCACCTCTAAACGTTCTGCCTACGTGGGGATGCTCATTAGCTTCTGTCGAGCTTTCCCCTCTTAATTAGGTCCCGCCAATGTTTTAGTAAATGCCATTCATTTCAACATAGCTAATTAACAACTAATTTAGCTGTCTTGTTTAGACAGTGGTGTCGGCAGAGTTTTACTTCACACAAACTGCCTGGGCATTGGCCAAGCTGCTCAGCCTGATTTCTGCAGCTCTACAAAGATCTCCGCTGAAGGAAGGGCTGTTACCAGGTAGTTAAAACCCAATTTAGCGATGATTTTTTGAGCCGCTGCAGGGTATACAAACATTTTGGAAAGGAGAAAGTTTCTCATTCTCTGCCTTCGAGTTCCGCGGGGTCTTCACCTCTCGGTGAAGCTTCAGAAACACAGCGATGTTCAGTTCCATCCATGGTTGGAGGTCTCTCATACCCTCGGAAATGGGTGCCTGCACGTAGTTATATTATCCGGCTTTTATTTGTCAGATTGCTCCTATAAATGATTTTACAAAGCAGCTCTAATGAGATCTGTAGTTAACTAACCGTGTAATTCCTACAGCTGTTTTGTTTTGAGGTTTCCATCTCTCTTTAACTCCTTATCTTGTTTTGTTGTAGTTCTGATTGTTTTTAAAGTATCTTCTCACGCTTTTAAATCTGATTAGGAAGATCGTTATTAAGATACTGAGAAAAAAATCAATATGAATGAAATGTAACGTTTTTAAATTGGGCGGTTTGAACTTTGGGATCCTTTCTGAAGGATTTGTAGATAATTCTGACAATTCCAATCATCCTCAATGCTCTGCAAGGTCGTTCTCCCCCCGGTGAAACGGTGCGGGTTTTTAGATAAAGGGAGAAAATGGAAAACTGGGGGTGCAGTTTTTTTTACTTATGACTGATTTATTGTGTGATCTTTAGAAACCCACTAGAATATACCTGGGCTTTCCAATAAACCAGTGTCCAAGCTGAATCAAAGATGAGCCACGCTCTTGGCTTTTTTTTGGTAACTCTACATTACTTATCTGATTGTTGATACACAAATAACTCTTAGGAAGTGTTACCACTCCTCAACCTGAAGGCTACATCCTATTTCATTACCAACACACAGGTTTGTTTGTCTTTTTAATGATGGTGTTTTGAAAACTGAGCTTATCAAGCATCCTTTAGAACCTCCAATGTAATATGTTTATATATGGGGAATTAAAATAGTGCCTGTATCCAATTTGCTGCCACATTCCCACATACAGTGACTCTTAGCCTGGGGAAAATTGCCAGCCTGTTCCCTTCCCACTCTGTAAAAATCTTTTATCATTCAAGGTTTTAGACTAGTTAAAATGTGATACTTTTAATGGGAGTAGTAGTTGTTTCAGCAGATGCTGAAGTTCAGCTCTGAGCTGTCTGTCACTGCATCTGTGATTGGAGAGGCTTATTGATTAGTAATGTTATTAATCGATATATCTATCATATAATTTGCTTAATAGTTATTATAAAAATCACTTTGTATAAAGTAGCTTAGCATATGGCAAAAATCATAAGGTACAGATGTGTAGGACCTGTCCTTGAAGCTTCTACACTAAGGGGCTTTAGGGATTTCTTGTACTAACTAAACTAGACTGGACACCACATGAAACATGGTCTACAAGTCCATTGACTCTAAGTCCATGGCCCTTCCCTGTTTTCTGTGTCATGTGTGTGAATCAGAGGAGTGGGATCTTCTCTGAAAGCTACTTCAAATTTTTTTGTTTGTTTGTTTCCCCAAAGCCTTTCAGTCTTGGGGTCTCAAACTGAGAAGTGTGAAATATTTGGCAACAGAGCCCTTAAGTCAAGTGGCACTTTGAGTGGAGTTTATATATAACATCCAAAACGTTGCCTCTCCAACATCTGTATGTAGCATGTGAAAGGGCACCCACTTAAGTGTTGATGCAGGAACTGAGATCAGCTCAGTTGGTTAAAACTTGGTTGTAATAATGCCAAGGCCATGGGTTCAATCCCCTGTGTGGGCCATTGACTGAAGAGTTGGACTCGATGACCCTTGGGGGTCCCTTCCAACTCAGAATAGGCTGGGATTCTGTGACTTGAGGCAGGTGATGGTTGCTGTCTAAATGCACTGGGGGAGAGAAGATTAAATGAAAATAAAACCCACCTTTTATATACATATAAAATCCCCAACTATGACCTATGTTTGCTGAATCACCTCAGGAGAATCAAAAGAAAGAGTCACACTATCCCAATAGTTTGGCATACATATTGTCAGGGCAAAGGAGATAAAACCCAAATTCTTATTTGGGAGCAGTTTGAGTTTATGGAATGGGCTTTTTCAGATGGTTGGTTGGAGGAGCAAAAGTTTGCCAGGGAGAGGTCCCAAATGTGTAAATTAGACACAGAACTTCGGGTGGTGCAATAATAGCAATGTCTGATCAATGACATTATAGACATATTTGTGCTGTATAAGTTAATGGCTACATACAAACAGCTCGTGTTGGTGTTGCACCAATGCGTGTGCAGAGAGCAGGACAGAGATGCCTGCAGGTGTTTGTGTGTATGTGTTCAAGCAGCTCTGTGCAAAACCATGTAGTTCATGGGTGTTGTTTGGTGAAAATGTGTTTCACTTCCATTACTGAAGCCCTTTTTAAGTGTCTAGAATTATAGAATCGATTGGGTTGGAAAAGACCTCCGAGATCATCAAGTCCAACCCTTGGTCCAACTCCAGTCCCTTTACCAGATCATGGCACTCAGTGCCACAGCCAAGCTCAGTTGAAAAACCTCCAGGGATGGGGAATCCACCCCCTCTCTGGGCAGCCCATTCCAATGCCTGAGCACTCTCTCTGCAAAGAAGTTTTTCTGCTCTCCAGCTTCAATTTCCCCTGGCAGAGCTTGAGCCCATCGTGCCCCCTTGTCCTATTGCTGAGTGCCTGGGAGAAGAGACCAACCCCCACCTGGCCAGAACTTCCCTTCAGGCAGTTCTAGACAGTGCTGAGGTAGATTTCGTCAGGTTGGTCTTTAATGTTTGTTTACCACAGTCCACATACATACTAAACTTACAAAATCTACTGATTTTATCTTATTTAATCAGATAAACAGCAGCTTTCTGTGAGAAAGTGAAGTTGTACTCTCAGATACCTGCAACATGGAGGAAATGTTTTCCAGCAGGTGTCAGGAATAATGGAATATTTCCTTTTTTAAGCTTGACATGACTATTTCAAATGCAGTAAGGGCTGTCACTGCTGGGATCTCCTGTTTCTGTCCTGCTTTTTCCCTTCCTGAGTCCTACCTGGATTTTGTTTTCCATAAGCAAATAGTGTAGGTATATCTTTCTAGTTATTCCCCACCAGTGACACATCTGAGATTTATTATCATTTCTGTAATAGTAAATGGTTTGAAAATATGAACAGAAATCGGGAAATCCAGAAATGTGAGTTCATAAATAGCTTTTAAGTTTCATTCTATTTGTCTTTTTCTGACCCCACTCTGTGTGTATCCCTGGATGTTCTATACACACATGTTTCCATATGTATGCCTGCCTGCCACCTTTTAGAGTTACATTATTGGAAGTTAAGGGTTGGCAAATTTCCTGTCTTTAAAATATTGATTTTGTTGAATAAGAGGAGCCTGTTAAGAGTTAACCCCTTTGATATTATTTGAGAGAAGTGAATTTCCCTGCTGTGAGAAAGCTTTGATTAAAACTGCTGCTGCTTCAAGTGAATTTTAAAGTGAGTGGAGAAAGGAATAGCACAGACCCTTTTAATGGAATTGTGAGGCACAAGTGGGTTTTTCCCCCTGTGTATACCTTACATATACAAGCTATCTGAACTCTGTGGTGTGGGAGGAGCAATAGTAGCTACAACTAAGTTTAAAGGAAGGGCTTTTCAACAGCATTCTTGCTTGGATTCATCAGGCAATAATAGATATGAATATGTTTAATTTCTGAATTTTTGTTGACAACCTTTTTAGGCAGCTTTCCAGTATGAACATAATGCAGTTCTGTGACATGCAGGTTCTACCATTTACATCAAACCCTTGTTTTCTAAATCATAAAGAGTCTGAAGTCTCTGGCACAGCAATAGCTGCCTCTGTATTTAGAGTGCAGACATCTTGCCCATTGAGTTAAAGACTGAAAAAAGAATATAAAGTTTTATTTAGATAAAGAAGCCAAGGCAGGAAACTATTCAGGCAGCACCACAATCTGTGTGGCTGTCTGTGAGAGTGAGACATGCTGGGCTGCAAGGGGGAGACAACTCTGTGCCATCTGACAAGGGAGGGGTAGGGGTGATGCTCTGCTAGAAGGAAAGCACAAGTCCTATGGGGAGAGGCTGAGGGAGCTGGGGGTGTTTAGCCTGGAGAAGAGGAGGCTCAGAGGTGACCTCAGCACTGTCTGGAACTGCCTGAAGGGAAGTTCTGGCCAGGTGGGGGTTGGTCTCTTCTCCCAGGCACTCAGCAATAGGACAAGGGGGCACGATGGGCTCAAGCTCTGCCAGGGGAAATTGAAGTTGGAGAGCAGAAAAAAATTCTTTGCAGAGAGAGTGCTCAGGCATTGGAATGGGCTGCCCAGAGAGGGGGTGGATTTCCCATTCCTGGAGGTTTTTCAGCTGAGCTTGGCCGTGGCACTGAGTGCCATGATCTGGTAAAGGGACTGGAGTTGGACCAAGGGTTGGACTTGATGATCTCGGAGGTCTTTTCCAACCCAATCCATTCTATGATTCTATAAATACACCTTTCAGATGTCTTTGTGGTTTGGAGAGGCTCATTCACGCTGCTTATCCCAAGGTTCAGGTCATTGCCACAGTCACGTTCCTGCTCTCCAAGCAAAGCACTGCTGGTGGTGTGGAATGGGGGAGGGACACATGAGATTAGCTCAGTTAATTAAAACTTGGCTGTAATAATGCCCAGGTCATGGGTTCAATCCCCTGTGTGGGCCATTGACTTAAGAGTTGGACTCTATGATCCTTGTGGGCCCCTTCCAACCCAGAATAGTCTGTGAGTCTGTGACAGAGGCCTTAGTGCTGTGTTGCTTGGTGTGCGAGATGTTGCCTCCACACCCAGCATCATGTGGCTGATGATACAGATGAAACAGCCACAGAAACTGGCTGTGTGAGTGCTGGGATTGGTCTAGTTGGCTACACCAGACTTTTGGCTACCATTAGCACCTCAACAGGCATCAGTGTTACTGGAAAATCTCCTGAAAGCACCATTGCAGAGGGACTTACAGACTATTCTGAGTTGGAAGTGGCCCACAAGGATCATCAAGTCCAACTCTTAAGTCAATGGCCCACACAGGGGATTGAACCCATGACCTTGGCATTATTACAGCCAAGTTTTAACCAACTGAGCTGATCTCAGGGTCTCACTGTGTTGTGCAGGCAGACAGAAGGAAGCCATGGTGCAAATTAGTCAAGCCACGTTGTAAAATTAGCACTTTGGGAGTTGCCATTACAGTGGCACTAACACATTTTGGCCTGGCAGCGCAGACAGGGCTGTGATTTGTGTCTTTACCTTGTCCCTGAGTTATGTGAGAGCCTGTGGTTTTGGCTGGGCTATAATGTGATTTGGAAATGTGGCTTGACACCATCTCCAGCTCAGAATAAAGTGTTTCCAGCCCTCTTGAGCAATTATCAGCACAAGAGTACTTATCCTCACCCACTGAAGATTCTTTTAATCTTTTAATGAATCAGCACTTGTTACTAACCTCCCTGCTTTTATTAACCTAATGATTTCTTGGAAATTGGAAGTGCTTCATAACCAGTAGTAGGTCCTTACACTGCTCTCCTGAAGTAGTAAGTTCTTATAATTTCCATTCCAGTGGGGTAAACCAAAGCACAGAATAGTTAATTGCCTTTCAGAAGGTCTCTGGCAAAGTCAACAATAGAACTCCCAATTGCTTCAGCCATCAGCTATAATATCTTTCCATGTCTGAATTCTTGATGGAGTAATAGAATAGAACACTAGACTAGAGAGGGCAAGAAACTGTGCAAAAGTGTATTTCAGGACCCACATTTATGAGCTACCAGCTAAAGCAAGGGGCAGTAATTTCATGTTGCTCTTTGTGAATAAAAAATATAAATATTTTTCTATAAATAGAAACTCATAGTAACATAAGGCAAGTATCTCCACACAAGCTGTTGCAGCAGGAATGAAAAGGCCTGGAAGACAAATGTGGGGCTGAAGCATGTGGTAGATGAGTTGTAAGATACTCCACATACATTTGCAACCAGCAAATTAAAAGAAATTTGAAAACCATCAGCCAAAACAAAACGTGATGGACAGCAAATAAGTGCCACGTTCAGATGCAAAGGCCCAGGCACAGCATCATGGCACGGGATGTGGATAAAATCCATTTGGTGACTGATAACAGGTGCTGGGAATGCTGAAAGGTTATAAACAGCAGAGTCCTAAAGGACATTTGCAAAGAAGAGAAGGAGTCAGTGAGATGTATCAGCATTTAGGTTAAGACAGAAAGGACATCAGAAGTCCTAACTGATATGAGATACAAGGTTTGAGAGTGGTTGTTGAAATGATAATGGCTTTCTATGATAGCACCCTTGTTACTGGGAGTGCCACAGATGTGCTGGAAACCACAGGAATAAGGCAGCAGGATTTCCCTCTGTTGGATGGAAAGGGCAGAGTTGGCTGGACATCAACAGCTGGCAGGAGAAGGGGGGTCACAATGAATACAAGCACCAAAAACCTGCCATGACTGTGTGTTCTGCAGCAAACTTATGGCCAGAAGGGAAATCTCCTTGCTTTGAGTCTCTGTCTTGAAAAGGCAATTCTGCAACTGCTGTATTGAATTAAGGCCTCAGTGGGGACAGTGTATTGGTCCATCTTCTTGATTTGCTTCTTATTTCTGGCAGCATTTTAATGGAGAATTGCATTTTCTTTGGGTGTCAGGCAAAATACATATGAAGAGCCATAATAAGGTCTTTAATTCCCAGGGGATTGCCCTGAGATTGGACAGTGTGTCTCCATCAACCCAGATGTCCCAGGACTGCTGCTGGGTGGCAAACCTTCAGCTGGGCCCCTGCTGGTCTTGGCAAAGCAGCAGGATGAGGAAAATTTGGCTTCCTCCAAACATTGGCATCTGTAACTGGAAAAGTATGTAAATTTATGTAAATTTGAAACAGCAGGGGTTTTCCAAGGTGTTGAAAAGGAATGGGGAGAGTGGGTGGCAGAGGAGCCACCATAAATTTTCTCCAGGTATACAGAGGCTGAAAATGTTTTGAATTCTTCCCCTTTAGACTTGCAAGAACCAGAGGGGCTTTCAGGAAAGCCGTGTGTGGGCGTAGAAAATGAAAATATCGTATGACCAGAGTCTTCAAATTCATGCAATGAATAAGTTCAATAATGTCACGGGGTCTGAAGTTGTGATATTAATTTACCTCTTGCACAGGAAATCCCTGGTGCCTCTCACATTGATGCTGTCGCATACTTTTCCCACTTGTGGTGTTTTTGGATCCAGGACTGTCACTGATTTGCCACAGGAACTTCAAAGGCCATTGCCTCTTTCTGTGCCTTTTACCAGCCTTTGTTGCTTGTTTATTGAGGTCTGGCTGTGTTGCACCTCATGCAGTGCAGAAATTATTGCACTAATTGAAAAGAGGATTAAACAGAAACACAAGTCTTTGCAGGACTGAGTAACTTCCCAGACTGTGCAGTCTTTGGCTGTATTTGAGCAGGTACCACCACAAACAGCATCATCCAAACCCGTGGTGATTGATGGCTGGGCCCTCCAGACTATTAAATGATTTACAATGGCAATCAAGCCGTGCTGTTATCACTTTATGGGCACTGAACACTCATCAATGAGCAAAGCACAGCCCTGATAGTAAAGCAGGGAATTTCATGTGAAAGTCACAGGTAATTTAAAGCCAGAGAGCTCAGTGTGTTTGTGGGGTTGGTTTGGGGTTTTTGTTTAAAGTTTTCTGTCCATCTCCAGAGACAGGGGTGTTTTCCTGCCAAAGCATCTTAGAAAGCAGGTCCCCTCCACAGCTGAGTTGTTTGGGGTCAGAGGGGAGCTCCGACACTGAGTCTGACTCCCTTTGTTTTCAAGTGCCCAAGTTTCCCCTCAACTCAGCAGAAAATGTGAGCACTGCTCTGTCTGTGACAGAGCAAGGGGTGACAAACTACCTTGTCATTTCAATCACAGCCACCCACACTTGTCATTAGATTTACCCGGGGTTGAGCTGCTCATTCTGCACCGGCGTGGCTGTTTCTCTTAATCTCTTGTCATGACTG
Source organism: Pithys albifrons albifrons (assembly GCF_047495875.1). Lineage (NCBI taxonomy): Eukaryota > Metazoa > Chordata > Aves > Passeriformes > Thamnophilidae > Pithys > Pithys albifrons. The sequence continues at coordinate 113,418,526 of NC_092458.1, read as the reverse complement.
GTGTGGGTTGGAAGTACCTCCTGGCTGAGGTGGCAGCGTCATTTTGGGAGCTGCAGGTTCAGCTGGGAGGGAAAACAAACGGGAACACGAGTTCCTGGGTCTGCAGTTCACAGGGATAATGCACTTTGGAGGATTGGGGGTTTGTTTAAATGGAATTACACAGCAGTTCTCGTCTCTTCCTACTTCCTAATTTTCTATTTTTCTCTTTGGTCCTTCTCTCACCCAAACCTGCTTGTTGTTGTTATGGTTTGTTCGGGGGTTTTTTAAGAGTCTTTGATGTTTTAACTGGAATATATTCAACAAAGTTCATTACCAATCCTTATGCCAGTTTTTGGTTTAAAAAATGCAAATATATAAGAAGAGATTATGTGGACTCAGCTGGTGCAACACATTTCACATTCTGACAGCACAACCCCAAATAGATTTTATTTTTATTTCTGTTATGTCCCAGTGTGTTAACTGTCTCTGGATTATAAACTTATTTTTCTTCACCTTGTCCCTGTGGCTTAGGGTAATACTGTCCAGTGCCTTCTCTCTTTAAAATACGAATCTTATTTTGAGTCTGACTCTGACTTGCTTTGCCTGCCACTTATTACAGCTGAGTGGGAATAGAATTGTTTTAAATTTTTCACTAAATACCCTGCTATTTTGTGGTAAAAAGCTCCCCTGTGCTTCTGGGGACAGCTGCTCCCTGAACAGCCAAGGGAGAGGAGAACAATTAGATCTGTGTTTATTTTTATCCAACCACTGGAAAGAAAATATTTGTGTTTGAGTTATTTTAAATAAATGCAATAGATTTTTTGGTATGATAACACTTGCTGCAGGTGCATTAACCCTTTGATTTCATTTTTGTAGTATGTTCAACCCTTAAATGGTGCATGTGCAGTTTTTTATAACTTAAACCACCTAAATCCTGGCAATTCTGCAAACTCTTCTTTGCTACTGGATAACTTTGAGTGACTCAAATATCTTAAGCAATTTTAATGACCTGAGCTTTAAACAAATATAACCTTGGATATCAGAAAAAAACTCTTTCCAGAGAGAGTGCTCAGGCATTGGAATGGGCTGCCCAGAGAGGGGGTGGATTCCCCATTCCTGGAGGTTTTTCAACTGAGCTTGGCCGTGGCACTGAGTGCCATGATCTGGTAAAGGGGATGGAGTTGGACCAAGCGTTGGACTTGATGATCTCAGTAGTCTTTTCCAACCCAGTCCATTCTATGATTCTATTACAGCAGGTTTTCTTATTCCCTCCTGGTTTAGTCAACCCTATATAGAGAAAAGAAGCATTTAAAATACTATATATATAATTATATATTATCTTTATTTGACACCTCTTTTATATTCCCTTTAATATATGGTTGATACTGCCTCTTCCTCAGGCAGCAAACACTCCATGGGGAGGGACAAACCAAGGCTGCTGGGCAGGAATTCTGCAATGGAGTGTGCCAAAAGTGACCATTATAGCCCCTCTTTTTTACCAGGACAGAACTTGTATGAGGACTGTCAGGGAGGAAGCAAAGAGCAGAGTAACCTCAAAGGGTTTGTAGTGAGTTTGCTGAGAAAACAGAAGCAGAAAGCACACAAATGTGGGGAGGTGGATGGTTCTGAGGCACAATGGGTGCCATCAGACACCCATTAAATTGCTTATTTAATAGCAATTAAATAGCAGCAGATGAATCTTTTGGCCTGACACTGGGAGGGACATGGACCTAGACCTTCCATTGGGATGGATAAGAGCAGGGAGACCTCAACAGCTGCCCAAAACGAGGCCTTCTGTTTTTGGGTTGGGATTTTGTGGTTCCTGATGGCCTGTTTGGGGTTTGATTGTAATTTATTAGTGGGTGATTCAAAGTTGGAGAGCTCTTCTGTAGGACAGATGTGGAGGGCAGGATTAAGAGGAGGGGAGGAGAGAGGCAAATATTCTGTAAAGGTTAAACTGCTTGCAGGGAACAAAAGGGAAAGCAGCAAAGCACAGGGTTAACAGAATTGTAGATTTAATGGTCCAGTAACTTTGTACCATCCTCCTCATGTCAGGAATGACCCTGGGAAGCCAAGCTGTGGTTCAGAGGCCAAATGCAATTCAAACACTGCCTTGATTGGGACCTTCCATAGGCAGAGATGACCTTCCTAAAGTTTTGCTTACATAGGTGAGGAAGAGCAAAGGTCCCCAGAGAGAACTCTGATTCACCTCCTGAGGTTTGTGGGGGTTGAATCTCCACAGCACAAAGCTGTGATTGCAGGAAAGTTTGGATACACATCTGTGATATCCTTCTGAACTGTTTGGATAAACATCTATGATATGATATCCTTCTGAACTGTCCATACCAGAGTTTGTTTTCCCACCTTTTAACACTTTGTGTCCTCACATATTTCAAGTGGTTTTATGTAAATAATCCTTGCTGTGCCTTCACTGGCTGCCAAAATTGGGATGGAGCCATCACAGGGTCAGTTCTGCTCATGACAGAAGAATAGTGAGTGAGCTGCTGATGCTTTGGGAACAGAAAAATCAGGATCAGTTATAGACCTGTTCACCTTGAACCTCGGTGGGCTGAGATGCCTCAGGGTAAATTCTCTGGGAAAAGGCAGGAGAGAAGCATGGAAAGCTGAAATGCAGAGCAGTTTTACCAAAGATTGGGAGGATAACTACACTGATTACCCTGTAAAACATTATTAATCATCTCCACAGAGGAATGGATGGTGGATTCATCTGGATTGTTTTCCATGGTGCTACTTGGAATGGAGAGGAGGGAAGTCTTATTAAGTGCCTGTTGGAGGTCTTGTAAAGAGCACAGTGGCTCAAAAGAACGATCTGCAGATGAAAATTTGGGTCTGAAGAGATGATTAGTGAGGATATGCAAGAACTGAAATGGATGTTACTACTTAATATCATGTTTAATAACAGTGGCAGAAGAAGTAGGAGTGTGTGAGTAAAATTTACTGATGGCACAAGTTAGGAAAGTGCCTTCAAAATATCAGACAGAATTTCATGGACTGTAGTACAGACAGGCCAGATATTCTGTGGGAATGGATAACAAATTTCTGCCCACAGCAGTTGGGCACAGAGCAAAGGAAAAGGATTAGTATGTTGACTCTGTGTGGTATCAAAACTAGCAGTGAAACAAGCCCTGTAAAAGGCAATTCCAGGATTTATTAAAAGCTGTATGTGCTATAATTCAGAATGAAATTTATGTCACGGCATAAAAGATTGGTGAGACCAAATTTTGTGCTGTGTTTTGATCACCCAAATGCAAAATGAAATCATTAAATTGGAATAGCTATGGGCAATAGCTGCTAGGAGGACCAGGGAAATGGATGCCCTGTTGTGCCCTTTCTGCAACGAGTGCTTTGTAAATGCAGGAGAGAGAGGTTAAAGCCTCTGAGAGCCAAAGGGAGCAGGAGCAGCTGCTTATTGAGGGGGCATTGCCACTGTGTCCCTTAGAGCAACTCAAGCTGCCAGGGAGCAGGTTGTCTGAGCTGTGTAGGTGCAGCCACAGCAGTCCTAAAATGGAACATTAACTGTGCTTTGTGCCCCTCTGGGATGGGGGGACTGGAAGGTATTTTTAAGTCAGATAAAATACTCACCCAGTGAGCCCCATTTATATTTGTTTTAAAATTCCACACCTTATTTCCCTGCCAATGACTGCTTTAAAATTAACAAAACAGCCATAAACTGGTTAGGTCATGGCTCCCCTTCCCTCCTGTCAGAAATATGAGAAAAAATGAGATGTTAGTTGGTGCCTGAAGTTCAGTGGAAGTTTCTAGCAGCTCTGATGGTGTTTGAATTCACCCACTACTGTGTGAAGTGACATAATATTTAAATTTCATTTCAATTGAATGCAAGTATTGCATCTTTAGCTGCATTTCACTCAATAAAAAGGCATTCAGATGGGTGTAATTCAGATATATCACAAATCTCATGCTTGTTGCTTGAATGTGCCTCCTTCTGCCTCGGCAAACAAGAGGAGGGGACTGTTGGCTTTTTAAAACAAAAACAGGAAAGTGTTTGCCCCACTTTAAGCCTATTGCCAGTTTAATCTGGATTTCTGTGCCCTGCTCAGTGTTTCCCCTTGTGATTTTCACTGGATAAATCAAGCATTCATTTGCTTTCAATGTGTTTTACTGCATATCAAAAGAAGCTCATTGATGGTATCAGATATGAAATACTTAAGTGTCAGTAATACATCAATATTGGATCCTGTTCTTTGAGTGTACTGTGAAATTCAGAGGGAGCAGGATAAGGACTTCAGTCAAAATCAGTATGTGTGATTTTTTTTTCCGTATTTCTCTTCTGTGCTAAAGGCACAGTAAGTTGGCAGGAAAATGTGGCTCTCGGAGGGAAGGTGAGAGGTTAAAGATTGGCTTTCTGTCAGAGTGCCTGAGATGGACAGTTCTGTACCAAACAGAACTGAGCCAAGGTGTTTTGCAGCACTGAGTTTGGTTATGCGGGTAGAGGGGCAGGGATTAATGCCAATATGTCCTATTTTCCTCACGTATCCTGTTGGTAACAAGCAAAGCTGATGATGGCTTAGCTGATGGCACCTTGCCCTGCTGAGTTGGAGGGAGGTGATAAGCCCAGGCACTCAGCAACAGGACAAGGGGGCACAATGGGCTCAACCTCTGCCAGGGGAAATTGAAGTTGGAGATCAGAAAAAAATTCTTTGCAGAGAGAGTGCTCAGGCATTGGAATGGGCTGCCCAGAGAGGGGGTGGATTCCCCATTCCTGGAGGTTTTTCAACTGAGCTTGGCCGTGGCACTGAGTGCCATGATCTGGTGAAGGGACTGGAGTTGGACCAAGGGTTGGACTTGATGATCTCGGAGGTCTTTTCCAACCCAATCCCTTCTATGGTTCTATGATTCTAATATTTGTTCTGCCTGTTTAGCTAGAAATGTCTTAGAAACACCAGTTAATAACTGGTTCTGTTTTAGTTACCTGGACCAAAGTCTTCTCATTACAGAAGATATTATGGAGTATATACAAGAGACCACTGGGCTATGAATCACATCACTCAGATGTTTAAATTAGATACAGGAGACTCAGAGCCAGGACTTTGTATGCTTGAAGCAGCTGGATCAGCAAACACAGAAAAGTAAAGAATTGGTTAATATGTGTAATTCAGTGTTGTAACCAGGCTTCTGAAATGTATAAAATGGCTCACTTTGTATCCTCAGGTCAGGCTGGTGTGTCCAGGGAGAGCTGCAATAAATACCTTTGCTGCTTAAAACCTTTGCTGCTTAAAGAGAAATTGTCTATAAGCAGTTCCTTATTCTGAGGTTTCTCAGCTTCACTGTGCTTTTGCTTTTTACTTTTGAGTGCAACCTAATTATTTATATAACCCTGATTTTGGGTGTTTTTTGGGGGCATGTAAGTGTTGCCTGTTCCTGTGAAAACAGACACTCAAAACCAGTTTTAATGGAGAAAGATACACAGGTTGCCTTTATTAGAAGCCTCTGAGGTGCACACCAGAAGGTCTGTGACCCCGTGCCCAGGAATGTTACAGCTTTTACAACCTCTCCAGTAATTTACATGTGAGATATTAACAACCAACCATGATTCTCATTTGCCTCTGTGCCCCATCCATGGGGGTCTTCAGGATAGCCCACTGCAGATCTTCAAGGACCTTTAGGCTTTCTTTTTATATTTTGTCTTCTTGCTGTCTACAAGTGGCTTCTCACAAACACCATGGCCTTGGCAGGGCATGAGAAAACTCACAATTTGTGAGGAAGAGCTTTAGTAACTGACTTTAGGATTTGAGCAATCTAGAAGAATCTGTGTACCTTATGTGGTTCTAAAATTACGTAAAACCACACTGAATCCTTAGTCGTCATAAGGTTGGCAGTTCTGTGGCTCAGCTGCTTCCACCACATCACACTTAAATTTACTTGTGTCTTGTCCACAGCCACATGAACATTGCCTACCCCTGGAATTTTCCTTGTGCCCTCCTGCAGCAGGACCAGGAGCTTTGGCTGTGTGAGCAGCTTTAGGAGCTGCTGAATGCTCATTGAGGGCCACCTGTGCTGTCTCCTCCTGCCCTGCTGTGTGAGCAGCTTTAGGAGCTGCTGAATGCTCATTGATGGCCACCTGTGCTGTCTCCTCCTGCCCTGCTGTGTCAGCAGCTTTAGGAGCTGCTGAATGCTCATTGATGGCCACCTGTGCTGTCTCCTCCTGCCCTGCTGTGTCAGCAGCTTTAGGAGCTGCTGAATGCTCATTGATGGCCACCTGTGCCGTCTCTTCCCATGCTGGTGCTCGATCTGGAACTTGCTGATGCTCCAGGAGGATTTGCTGCGGTGGAAGGGCAGGACTTGGGTGGAAGGAGCTCTTGGTCACCAGAGCTTTGTGTGAGCTGCTGTGGTGGGAAGGGCAGGACTCGGGTGGAAGGAGCTCCTGAGCACCAGAGCTTTGCGTGAGCTGCTGTGGTGGAAGGGCAGGACTCGGCTAGAAGGAGATCCTGAGCACCAGAGCTTTGTGTGAGTTGCTGTCGTAGGAAGGGAAGGGCAGGACTTAGGTGGAAGGAGACCCTGAGCACCAGAGCTTTGTGTGAGCTGCTGTGGTGGAAGAGGAGGACTCGGCTAGAAGGAGATCCCAAGCACCAGAGCTTTGTGTGAGCTGCTGTGGTAGAAGGGCAGGAGTTGGGTGGAAGGAGATCCCAAGCACCAGAGCTTTGTGTGAGCTGCTGTGGTGGGAAGGGCAGGACTTGGGTGGAAGGAGATCCCAAGCACCAGAGCTTTGTGTGAGCTGCTGTGGTGGAAGGGCAGGACTCGGGTGGAAGGAGCTCCTGAGCATCAGAACTTTGTGTGAGCTCCTCTGGGCATCACCAGGTTGTGGCTCTGGGTTGGTGGAACTGCAAACAAGCAGCAAAAAACCCCGAGCAGGGTCAGAGGGACGATGAGTTCTGCGAACGAGCCCCGTGGGGTCCTTTGCCTTTCATTGTAATGAGTTGAGAAACAATTAAATCCAATAGAATAGAATAAAATTCTTGCTTTTATTCAGCGCTGGGAACTTGGGGGACAATTCTCATGTTCAATGAGACTGTTGTGTTTCCAGGTTTATATTCTTAGTTACAACTCATAACCCTCCCCAAAGTTAAGCAGTTATTTAGGGTGACTTTTAACAGATCTAATGGGCTGCTTTTATCTCTGCAGCCCTATATTTCCTTTTAACTAAACAATGTTACAGCTTGAAATCAACCTGGACAGATTTTCTGATTTATTTCTTGCAGCTTGGCCTTTAATCTAAACAAGGTTTTGGTTTATTTCTTAAAGTTCAGCTTACAGGGTTAAATTCCTCTTTGTCTAAAGCTCTGCATGGTTAAGATCACTGACAAACTAAAACCAAGCTAAAATCAAAAATTAATATAAAATACAAAGTTAGTACAGTTCTGATTAGAAATTAGTAAAGACTTTATGATTTTATGGAGGAGGGCTGCAAGGAGAGGGTTTATATCCCTCAGAAGCTCCTGGTGGACTAAACCAGAGAAATTTTTTTTTTTAAAAAAAGAGTTTTGCCATTCAATTGTTGTATTTTCTCCATCTGAAACTGCATATACTAAATTTAAAGTTTAGGATGCTACAAAGGTTCATGTGTAACTATAGCAAATTAAATTGATCAATGCTGATCTTTTAATACCAATATAGCAAAGAGATGCTATTGAATGTACCACAACTTAGATCCCAGAATAGAGAGATTTAAAAACTCTTTAACTGGAAATCTTTTGTCTGTTTTCTTTTTTTTCCCTCTTTTTTTCTTTTTTTTTCCTTTTTTCCTTTTTTCCTTTTTCCCTTTTTTCCTTTTTCCCTTTTTCCCTTTTCCCCTTTTTTCCTTTTTTCCTTTTTTCCCTTTTTTCCTTTTTTCCTTTTTTCCTTTTTTCCTTTTTTTTTTTCCTTTTTTCCTTTTTTTCCTTTTTTCCTTTTTTTCCTTTATTTCCTTTTTTCCCCTTTTTTCCTTTTTTCCTTTTTTCCTTTTTTTCCTTTATTTCCTTTTTTCCCCTTTTTTCCTTTTTTCCTTTTTTCCTTTTTTCCTTTTTTCCTTTTTTTCCTTTTTTTCTTTTTTTTCCTTTTTTCCATTTTTCCATTTTTCTCCTTTTTTTGCCTTTTTTGCCTTTTTTTGCCTTTTTTTCCCTTTTTTCCCTTTTTTCCCTTTTTTCCCTTTTTTCCCTTTTTTCCCTTATTCCTTTTCTTCCCTTTTTTCCCTTTTTTCCCTTTTTTTCCCTTTTTTTCCCTTTTTTTCCCTTTTTTTCCCTTTTTTCCCTTTTTTCCTTTTTCCCTTTTTTTCCCTTTTTTCCCTTTTTTCCCTTTTTTTCCCTTTTTTCCCTTTTTTTTCCCTTTTTTTTCCCTTTTTTTTCCCTTTTTTTCCCTTTTTTCCCTTTTTTCCCTTTTTTTCCCTTTTTTTCCCTTTTTTTTCCCTTTTTTTCCCTTTTTTCCCTTTTTTCCCTTTTTTCCCTTTTTTCCCTTTTTTCCCTTTTTTTCCCTTTTTTTCCCTTTTTTTCCCTTTTTTCCCCTTTTTCCCCTTTTTTCCCCTTTTTCCCCTTTTTTCCCTTTTTTCCCTTTTTTCCCTTTTTTCCCTTTTTTCCCTTTTTTCCCTTTTTTCCCTTTTTTCCCTTTTTCCCTTTTTTTCCCTTTTTTCCCTTTTTCCCTTTTTCCCTTTTTCCCTTTTTCCCTTTTTTCCTTTTTTCCCTTTTTTCCCTTTTTCCCTTTTTTCCCTTTTTTCCTTTTTTCCCTTTTTTCCTTTTTTCCTTTTTTCCTTTTTTCCTTTTTTCCTTTTTTTCCTTTTTTTCCTTTTTTTCCTTTTTTTTCCTTTTTTCCTTTTTTCCTTTTTTTTTCCTTTTTTCCTTTTTTTTCCTTTTTTTCCCTTTTTTCCCTTTTTTCCCTTTTTTCCCTTTTTTCCCTTTTTTCCCTTTTTTCCCTTTTTCCCCTTTTTCCCCTTTTTCCCCTTTTTCCCCTTTTTCCCCTTTTTCCCCTTTTTCCCCTTTTTCCCCTTTTTCCCCTTTTTCCCCTTTTTCCCCTTTTTCCCCTTTTTCCCCTTTTTCCCCTTTTTCCCCTTTTTCCCCTTTTTCCCCTTTTTCCCCTTTTTCCCCTTTTTCCCCTTTTTCCCCTTTTTCCCCTTTTTCCCTTTTTCCCCTTTTTCCCCTTTTTCCCCTTTTTTCTTTTTTTCCTTTTTTCTTTTTTTCCCTTTTCCCCCCCGTTTTTCCCCTTTTTTCCTTTTCTTTTTTTCCTTTTTTCCTTTTTTCTTTTTTCTTTTTTTTCTTATTCCCAATGATTTTCTTATAATCTCATATTCTTTGATTTAGAAAAGGCCTGTTCCTTGATATTTAAAAAAGAGACTTCATGAGAATTAAAAGTGAAACATTACAAGAAAGTGTACATGAGTTTATTTCTCCTTCTGATAGTTCAGAAAACCAACCCAAAAGTTATAACAGCAAAAAAAAATTTGTTTTAGTTTTTCAGAAAGAAAATGCTTCTAAATTGTAATCTCCTCCAAACTGGTGCTCTGAGCTGTTGTGCTTTATGAGATTTTAATTAAAGACAGAGCTTTCCCTTTTCTTTGATAACTTGAAGGGTACAAATCAGCACGAAGTATTAAAACTGTAATTTTGCCACCTTTTAGTGCTGTAAGATCTTGTTTCTTTAAAATAAATCCAACAGGAGTGTTACGACTGAAAACATTTTTATTTATAGCACTTTGATAAATGCAGTTGAACATTTTAGATGCAAACTCAGCCTACAGTCTGGGGCACCTGAAGAAATGAATTTACATCCCCAGAGCAGTTTAGAGCAACATCCCAATGTCTTCAAAATAAGGCAAAATAATTCAGCTTTTCACCTTTTTGGAGGGAGTTACCTGGTTTGTCTCAAGGTTGAAAAGGATATTCAAGCAGGCAATTAACTTCCCAGTGTAAGTTAAATGTTTGGTTTGCTGCTTTTTGTAATCTGGGTCCTGGGCAGTTACTTCTCCTTCAGCATAAGTGAACACATTGAGTATGAAATTCAGAGTGTTCTTGGTTTTGCAAAAAAAAACCAATCCCTGTGATAATTTGGTGTAAATACCAAGTGGGACACAACATGCTCACAATCGAAGACTTTGTGATCAAAACAAAGTAGAGAAATAATGTGTAAATTCTTTTTAAACAACATTTATTATTTAAAAGTCCTTTACTCTCATTAACAAGTTAGTCCTTTTCATGACAAACATTAGTTTAATGTAGTTTCTGTCCTTTATCACCTTGTTTTCTCATGCTCTGTAACTAAATTTTGCTGTCTGGGCTCTGCTGTCTCCTGACTATCCCAGTGCAGTATTTTGAAGAAGAGACTTTGCTTTTGGCTTATTGATTAACTTCTTAACTTTTGGGTGACTGGGCTTTGAGAAGTACCCAGAACTCAGGAATATTGTAAATAAACTCCAGCAAAGGAAGCAAACAGCTGAGTTTGCATCTCTTTTCTCCATGCCACTGAAGTGACAACTCTCTGTAAAGCACCACACAAACTCCTTAATAACCTTATGCTGAGTTCATTTACTAACCCAATTTTTTTAGCCTCTGAAGAACTCACTCCTGACCTGTCATTAATTTCTCACCTGTCTCAAGAGGTGATGATTTTTCTTCAGACCTTTTCTGCTGGGGTTCCTGTGATCAAACACATAGTGAGTGCTTTTCTTCAGAAAAATACATATATAACCTATTTTGACTGCTCAGTGACAGGAAAACATGGAAGTGTGAACAGCAAAGCTGATGATTGGAAAGCAAACAGGGTTTGCTGCTCTCTCTGCTGTGATCCTGGGGTGGGAAATGATGTAGTTTGCAGCATTTCTGGTTGCCCATGATAACAGATGTCCCAGACAACAGGCTGTTGAAATAAATAGTGAATTAGACAGAGCTGGCATGTGGAGTTGAGCACCAACAAGTGCATGTTGTTTTAAGCATTAACATCATCCCTGATGTAGCTGAGTTGGCACTTCATGAGTGCTGGCAAAGCCCGGACTGTGTGTAAGGAAACATCCCACTCTCCCCCAGGAAATGAGAGGCTTTGGCCAGGGAGAACAGCCCTGCCCCTCTCTGTGTCCTCACTGTGCCTTGGTGTGGTCGCCAGCTGCTTCCTGACTGTGCCAGGGATGCTCCCAGAGCTGGAAGCAGGCCTGGCCCACTGGCAGGGCTGTTTACCACTGCAAGAACAGAACAGAAAATGCTGAACACATAACACACTTTAATTTTCCGCTGTTTTGACTGTGTTTCTTATGTCTCTTCCTTTAAATACAGGAGTCAAATTATAAATGAATCTGCAGTTCCTCTCCACTCAAGTGGAAAATATGTTATTGTCTGTTTTTATGAATCCATTTAAAGCTGCTTACTCTTCTTTTTGGTAACTGTCTTCTGACTCTTTCTCCTGCTGTTATCCAGCTTTTTATTGCCCTTCCCCAGGCTCCTCCCACTCCGCTCCTACCAGGAATGATGTGAAAGGAGGCAAGAGTGGCACAGCAGTAAAGTCAGACTGTCTGGATGAGGAAAGTGGCTTCATGTCAGTGACATCCACACCTTTCCAGCCCAGGTGGGAAGGGACCCTGCAGGAGGAAACTCTTTGGGGATTCTCTTGGCTGAGCATCCTCCCTGCTCTGCTTTGTAACCCACCTGGGCAGTGAGAGGAAAGGGCTTGGGAGAGGGTATAAGGGATATCTACATATACACATGCCACATACCCCTCACATATATATATATTATATTTGCATCTGGTACATGGTATTGCACAGTTGTTGATGTGCAAGTGAGAGCAAACAGCAATGAGTGAACCAAAAAGTCTGAGGTGCCCAGTTCAGCTCCACAGTATCTCTGATTTAACCAAGTCCTGCAGCTCTGGAGTGTGGCATCCAAGCGGGATCCTATTATATATCTCTGTATTTCATTCAGCTTTTTGTCACTGGTTTATCAATAGTCACTTCAGGGGCAGAATGGTCTGAGGCAACATATATGCAAAATAACAGGGAAAAGGCAAACCCAGCATTTTTTAATTGAAGATGTTTGTAAAAAGTTTGGTATAGATTTTTATTTTGGTTATTCCAGCCCCACCACCTCTTTGGAATGAAGTGGTGTAATCCTGGATAAGTAGAAAACCTTCAAATACAAATATTTTGGTGCCTTTGCATTTCTGACTGCAACTAAAGCCAGAAGTTCTGAAATCCCACAGCTCTGACATTGCTGTGTTGTGTGGCTACCTAGAATTTGTATTTCTTATGAGAAAGATACAGCCCAACTTCATAACACTTGAATTTAAACTCCTGGATGTTATTTTGCCTTCTGAATGACAGTGTTTTGTTGCTTGCTCATGGGAACCAGTAAAGTCCAGAGAGCACAAATAGGGCTTTTTTTGCCCTCTGACATAGTAACTTGACTTGATTTTTCCCTAAATCTATAAAGTCATTTATTCAGATTGAAACTTTCCAGTTGCTCATTATGAGGGAGTGGGAGTTGGCAAGAAATATTCAGAAAATTCATGCTGCCGTTTGGGGGTGCCTCTTACATAAGAGGAGAGAATTTGTGTACCAGTGGTTAATCTGCATGAGTGTGAATTTGCTTTTCCCTCTGGCAATTTTGATTCCAGAGTCAAAACTGCCTTCTGTAGAAAGATCTGTATTTTGACTTTTATAAAAAAATATAAGAAATAGCAGTGTTGTCACCTTCCCTTTCTGCCTCAGCCCATCTGGCAGCATTTGTGCTCACACTGCCCTGTTGCACCCCGAGTCTGGTTCTACAACACAACATCATTTAGTGCTGTGGTTTTTTCCCCCTAAGCTCCCAGATGTGCTGAGAGACCAATTTTTCAGCTCAGGCAGCATTTGAGCTCTCCAGCAATATCCCATTTTGCAGGAAATCCTGCAAAGACACTTTGAAAGCAAACAACCAACCAACCCACTGCCATCAACTTGTTGCTTAGGAAAAAAAGAAGTGTTTGTGTGTAAGAATGTGTCATACACGTGTTGCCTTGAGAGTGTCAGAAGGACTTTCTTTGGAGCGAGAAACATCAAAGGACAAGCAGTCCCTGCTTGTGCTGTGCCGTGGGGTTGGCACCGTGTCTGTTGGGCTGGCTGGGGACCTGTGCAGTCCTTCTCGAGGGTCTGGCACGGAGCAGAGGTGGGACACACCTTGAGTGTTGTGTTCAGTTCTGGGCCCCTCAGTTCAGGCAAGAGCTTGAGGGGCTGGAGCAGGTCCAGAGAAGAGCAACGAGGCTGGAGAAGGGACTGGAGCACAAGTGCTGTGGGGAGAGACTGAGGGAGCTGGGGGTGTTTAGCCTGGAGAAGAGGAGGCTCAGAGGTGACCTCAGCACTGTCTAGAACTCCCTGAAGGGAAGTTCTAGCCAGGTGGGGGTTGGTCTCTTCTCCCAGGCACTCAGCAATAGGACAAGGGGGCACGATGGGCTCAAGCTCTGCCAGGGGAAATTGAAGTTGGAGAGCAGAAGGCAATTCTTTGCAGAGAGAGTGCTCAGGCATTGGAATGGGCTGCCCAGAGAGGGGGTGGATTCCCCATCCCTGGAGGTTTTTCAACTGAGCTTGGCCGTGGCACTGAGTGCCATGATCTGGTAAAGGGACTGGAGCTGGACCAAGGGTTGGACTTGATGATCTTGGAGGTCTTTTCTAACCCAATCGATTCTATGATTCTATGACACCGATCCCAGGTGGGACACCGATCCCATGTGTTACTTCTTGGGGTCACCTGGGTGACTCATGTTTCTCAGGGGATTCCTCTGTTTACACAGAATCCCAGACTGTTCTGAGTTGGAAGGGACCCACAAGGATCATCGAGTCCAACTCTTAAGTCAATGGCCCACACAGGCGGTTGAACCCATGACCTTGGCGTTATTACAACCAAGTGTCTTGTTCACTTCTCCTTCAGGTCCCTCTTTTGGGAAAAGGATTCCTGTGACCCAGATTTTAAGATGCCACCCTGTTTTAGTCAAGCACTTCTTTGTGAGAGAGAGGCTGAAGAGCACTGCAATTTTATAAAGCTTTCTCCTGCACTGACTTTATTTTGAGGTAACAATTTCTGCCTCAGTTGCAGCAGCTCTGTGAGCTGCTCTGAGCACGTGCTCTCTAGGGCGCACCTGGTGTTGCCTCTGAGCGGGAGAGCCTCAGATGTGTGTTTGCTGGGGCGGGTGTGTGGGGGGAGCAGATCGGTATCTGCCTCGCCCTGAGGCTCCGGAGGGGCTGGGGGGGGTGCGAGGGAGGGACCAGGAGCTGTTTTGGTGCTGCAGCTCATGAGTGAAAGGCACTCGGTGGGGATGGACGGTGTGATCGCTGCCAGGCAAACCCTTGGTTCTCTCAGGGCAAAAAGTGTGTTCAAGCCATTTCATAATCAGCTTCGTGGGCAGGTCTTGGAAATACTGTGAGAACTCAAGGAAATCGGTTGTTTGGAATAAGGAGAAAAGGCTGAAGAAAAGGAATGGAAAAAAGTAAACATGAGCTTATTGCTCCCAACCTAATCCAAGGGCCAAGGAGGAGGGAGATTTGTGGCAGAAGAAGCCAAGCTGTGCCAGGGCAGTGGGGCAGAGATGAAGGGGAGCAGGGAGTGAGCCCGTGTCCTGCCCACTGGCAGGAGAAGGGAAACCAGAAAGGTCTGATGGTCTCTTAGGAACAGCTCCTGAGGAGTTCCCGAGATGTCCCTGGCTGGCCTGGCACTGGTTTTGTTCAGCTGCTCCCTGTGGGACACAGTGGGGCATTTTCTGAGGCTGTGCTGGGGTGCAAGAAAATCCATTTGGTTTTCAGAGAGTGTGGCATCAGGCTCTGATTTGTATGGAAAACACTGATGTGGTCCTTTCTGATCCAAGCACAGCATACCTGGAATATAAAAGGGCAAACAGAAGCCGTGCAATATCCACAGTATTGCCCAGGATCTTACAGAGAGAGGGGTATCATTAACAAAACCCGATAAAAGGACAATTAGTGCTCGGGATGGAAGGCTGTAACACAGAGGTGAGCCAGTCGTGTAGGTGTCAGAAACGTGATTTTTCTGTCTGTAGAGGGTAATAAAGTAGTAATTCTCTGCTTAACTATGGCTATAAAACTGTTATTAAACCAGCCTGGAGAGTGCCTGGTGTGCAGTGCCCAGGGAGCAGCAAACTGAGAGTGTCTGTCCTTGGCTGATGTCGTGGTTCTGTGTTTTCTGTTCCTCTCTGAACTTTCCTGCATTAACTGCAACTACTTTTATGTGCTGAAAGTCCTATTTTGTCTAACTTTTTACAGTGCAGAGTAATTTTTACAACAGTACAAACAACGAACAGTCTGTAAGTGACTATAGAAAATGTGATGGCATCACTTTGTTTTTGATCATTTTCCACCATTTTCTGCATAAAATGCACTTTCTTGGCCTTTGGACAGAAACTCAGGAAGTTTGTGCATCAGTTGTTTGAGTAGGGTCATTCTGATTTCAACATATTGTCATCACCTCGATGCTTGTGCTGTAGAGTTTGGTTCCCATGTGACCTAATAAGGTTATAAAGTATATTTTAAAATAAAGACAGGCTTGGTTTTACAGAAACTGCTCTTTTGACTTAGTGCTGTGTTTGCCATTTGAGGAACTCGGAGAAAAACAACTGTGAGGGTAATGCCAAATTCTCTGTAATGCTGGAAAAGCAGCGTGTGGAACTGACCTCTTTCATTTTTACACTTCTGCTCAATAATAAAACAAAACTGCAAACAGATTCATTTTGCTTTATCAGTTGTAAAGTGAGTAATTATTGAACAAAATTACTATAAATTATTTCCATGAAAGTGCTGATGCCATCACACACCATCAGACCAGAATAAGCACAAAACATTTCTGTGGAAATCTGCAGAATCACTCGGGGTTTCTGGAAGTCAAGAGCTCACAAGTTGACCCACATGTGTTAATAACTTTATTTAGAACTTTTATCATTGATTTCAACACTGCTGGGTAAATTCATGGGTGGTAAAATTTAAGCTGGGATTTGATCTTTCCGAGTTTGCAAAAGGGGAATATGTAGAATATATTCCTTATTAAAAGCAAGTCTGTATGCAGAGAAATGTACTCCCTTCACTAGAACTGCAGCAATCTGCTAAGATAGATTCAAATGGCAGAGCTTAATTTGTTTTTAAAATATAATTTACTGACATCCCATAAAAATTGAAAGTACAACTGACTTTGGAACAAGATTTTTTTTAAAAAATCTTAATTATACAGCTATGCCTTGAATTACAAATTGGTTGTGCACGAGTTCTAATCCTGCCTGGTATCTGATACAGGTTATTCTGCAGACAGCACAACCATCATTTAATCTCTGAAAAGCATCATTTAATCTCTGAAAAGCTTCAGAAATAATCCCTGAGCAGCCTGTCTGGAGGGTATTTCTCTGTAAGAGCCAGCTGAGAATTTCAAGTGAAGCTCTTTATTTAGCTTTACCTGAGTTATAAATAGCCCCACAAAACTGTCATTCAGTTGCTCCTTCTAAAGAGCACATCAGAGTTTTGAGCAGGGTTTGCTGAGTATTTTTTTCCCTTATGTTTTTCCAGCATTATCACAGTGCCAGAAATGTGGAGGGAAAAAGCAAAAATGTTGCTTTGGTGCTGGTAAACTGTGTCTTAAACCCACAGGGTTTGGATCACCAGCTGTTCTTGGTAATAAATAACTGAACAGGCACTTCCTCTGCCCCAGCTGGTCAGATTTTTTTCTCTTTTAGGCACTTTAATTATTCTGATCATAAACTCACAAGAGTGAGAAACATCACAGTGGGGCACTGGGAGGGCAGAGCTTGTGGCAGAGAAATTTAAATTGGATATCAGTAAGAAATTCTTTGCAGAGAGAGTGCTCAGGCATTGGAATGGGCTGTCCAGAGAGGGGGTGGATTCCCCATCCCTGGAGGTTTTTCAAGTGAGCTTGGCCGTGGCACTGAGTGCCATGATCTGGTAAAGGGACTGGAGTTGGACCAAGGGTTGGACTTGATGATCTCGGAGGTCTTTTCCAACCCAATCTATTCTATTCTATTTTATTCTAAATTTGGCTTGTGGGGGCTTAGGCAACAGTTTGGTGAAATAAAATCATCTGAGGTCTGTGCAGTTGTATTTATTATTTTCCTGTTTAAATTTTATTCATTGTTTTTTTCCAGCATACGGAAAATTTAATTTAAATCTTTTTAACTTAAAAGAACATTTGCTCTGTAGCTGCATCTGCATCGCTATGTAGGTATTAATTTAGATAAAAACCTCAGTGTGTGACAGCAGGTCCCTTTACAGTCTACAGATTCCAGATTCCAGATGGAATCTGTTAGGGAATGACTTTTTCAGTCATGTCCAAGCAGAAACTCGACTGGCAGGACAAATACAGAGTGAATTTTTATCCACTGTTTTTGTGACTTGGTTTTCTATCCTAAGCAGTGTCAGGGAGAGCAGGAAACAACCCCAAACTTCTCTGGTTTTGTGCACATGGACTTTTCCCTTAGACCTCTGTACTTTGTGCCTGTGCTGGGCTCTGTTTCAGAGTTAAATAGACATATTTGGTCCTGTGCAATGAGCTGAACTCTCCAGTCCCTTCTGACTCTTTTGCCTTGTAGTAAATCACTCTGATCTAGCTCTTGGAATGGACTTGGAGTAAATCATTGGTAATTTTTGTTGATGAAGTAGAAATTCAGCTTTGGGATGTATCTCTAGAAAAATAATGCTGTTTAAATTGAAGGGTTCTGAGGGAACTGGGTTTTTTTTACTGTGAAAATGAATTGCAGAAGAACAACCTGCTCTGAAAGCAGAGTGGAATTCAGTGGATCTGAAGAGTAATGAAAAGTTTTATTTTCCAGGAAAAAATACTGTAGCATCATACTCACCAAACTTCAATTTGATACAGTAAGTAAAGATTTCTTGGGTAATTTTTTTTGAGGAAAAAACATTTGTATCTCTCCTTTAATTCTTGACCATCACTCCCTGTTTCTTGTGTGTCCTTGAGGATGTGTGAGTGTCTCTTTGGGGCTAAACTCCTTCTCACTGAGCTCAGTGGCCTGTGCTGACTTCTGTTGAAATCAGTGATGTGAAGAGTGAATTCCCCCACTGCTAAATCTGGTCTTTAGTGGGAAGAGAGTTGGGCCATTTATTTACTCTCACTTGTGTTTATTCCTCTATTTAAACCTCAATATAACCCCCCTGAGTGCTGTTGGTTTGAACAGCTTGACTTTTTTCTGTCTGTACAAACAGGGCACCTTCTCCAAACAGCTGTCAAGGGGTAGATTGAGATAATTAATGTGATGGCTAATTTTATGGGATAACACTTTGCTTAATGGGATTAAATCCAGGCTTGCCTATGCATGAAACTCCTGGAGGCAAAAATGAGGCCACGGCCCCTCAAAGTGATTTTTGTCCTCAGTACATTCCCTTTCTCACACTGGGAATACACACCAAGCCCAGATGTGGGTGAATTATGGATTAATCCAAGCCAAGCTCAGAAAAGCATTTGTATTAAAGGAGGAAAGTGTTTGGGTCTATACAAGCCCGTGCATTATCTGGGCAGCCCAGCTTTGTGTTCAGTATTTTGGGTGGTACAAAATACAATAAATGGTTCTGTGGCAAGAAGGAATTGTAATGGACAGAAGTAGAAGAAAGATTTTCATAGAGAGCACACGGTAAAAGTAAATGAAACGCTGAGGATCCTTTTCACATTTAGGAGAAAATTTATTTTCTGTGGACATTTGATCAGTGGGCAATTTTTCACACAATCCTGACTGCACTTCCCAACTCTGTGCTTTGAAAAAAGCTTACTAAGCTCCCAGTGCTGTGAAAAATGGAGCTCATATATAAATTTCCTTTGCATTTCTAACTCCATCTCAGCTGCACATAGAGAGCAAACAGTTTCCATGCAGCCTTTTTATCTCCCTGCACATCTCAGAGGCTTCCCAGTTTGTGGGGAGACAGGAGGTGTTTAAAGTCAACATGATTTCAGAATTTTCATCCATTTTAGAAGCAGCATTAAAAGGCTTTAAAAGGAACATGTTTTATGAGAGTAACAAGCAATTAGATGAGTGCAGTGCATGGTTCTACACTGACAGAATTAGTTAGAGACAACATAATATCCCATCTCAAGTGGCTGCTTCAGGTCGGTGCTCTCAGACTCCAAGGTATGAATGGAATTTTTCTGTAAAATACACCTGCTAAGTGGCTGAGAGCTGCTTGTCTACATTAAGATGCAAAGAATAAACACAAGGAATCTGAATCCTCTGAAACAGCTGTGACATTCCTCCTGGAAAACTAAACTAAATCCAGCCATAAGCAATGAATTGGGATTTCTGTGTGCAGAACGCCTGGAAAACCTTCTAGAAGAAAAAAACAATAAGATAAAATTAGTGCTGTGGATGCAATTAGTTTAAATTACTCATGATATCTCACCTAGCCAGGTTTCCAGGGCATATACTGATTACTGGAATTAACTTGCTAAATGTTAATATTAGTTGCATGCAGTGTAAATATGGGTAAACCATAATTGTTTCATCCTGACATAGGATGGTTTGAACTCGTACTGTAAATATAGAGGAAATTTTCTTTGTGTTGAAAGATTGGAGTCCTTTTTGTTTTTATTTTTCCCCACAAGTCCATCTTGAGAGCAATGAAGAAGGTACCAGCTTCTGAAGTCTGAGGTTTTGAGAGCACTCCAGCACATCTGACAATTAACACACCACTTTTGTTATCTTATGCTGGTGATATAAAGGTATTGCATAAAGTCATCAATGATAAGGAAATTCTTTCCTCCTATTTCCCCCACCCTGCACAGGAATGTATTGCTTTTTAACAACCTTTAATTCAGTCAAAATTTATATAGATATTCTTCCTATTTGCTGTTTTTTACCTATGGATGAGAAGGTATTTTTCAAAATAAAGACTTTCTCCGCCTTTATCCTGTAATGCCATTGGAGAAGATTTTCTAAAATTGAGTGGCTTGTAATAAAATGCAGTGATGGAGGTGCAGCAGCCACGGATTTATCCCCTGGCAGAGGAGCAGAGGCCTCAGCAGGGAGGTGTTAATGGGGATAGATAAACCCTGTGCCCTCCTCGCAGCTCCAGGAGCAAAGCCCTTTCTCCTTAGCAGCGTTTCACTTCACCGTAAAACTTTAGCTGTGTAGTTGCCACATGCTCTGAAAATGGGAACGCCCCAAATCAGGGGAAGAACTTTACACAGGTGGAAAAGAAATTCCTCCTTTTATCAAGTGGGATTCATGAGGGTCCATGGAGTCAGTTTGTTCTGAGCCCCTTTGCTGAAGGACTTCATTAGGACTCCATTACGGTCACGACAAGGTTTGTCGTGATATTTCCATTTTGTGACAGGTCATCCATTGGCTCTTTTTATATGAGGCCCATGAAATGCTTCATGTTCAGAGTGCAATATTCCCCAGTATTCTTACTATTGTTGCCAAGCAAAAGGAACAGGCAGGGAATTAATATTAAACCAAATCCTTAATCAACCCTTCCCTTGACTCGGTACACAATTACTGGTGTGTGGTGGGTTTTTTTATCTGTGCATCTTCCCCCAGAGGCAGGACATGACACAAACGGCTCTCCACTAAGTGGGTCAGCAACAGGGGCTGCTCTCAACCCTCTCCCTCCCTGGTGTGTGTAGCTACTACAAGGTGTGGAGCCACAGCCGTTGGGGAAGGTCTAACCTTCTTCCTGCCTGATAACCCGAGGCCGCCGCTGCCTCTGTAGGTGATTTAACTGTTTCTCTGCCTCGCACCAAAGCTTCATTAATAGTTTTTTCACCCTCAGAAGCCTTCTTGGAAGTGGATGTCTATACAGGGACCTCTAGGAAAACACCTTGAAGCTTTGGAACTCTTAAAACAATCAGCTCCTACTTGTCCTGCTAAAGTAAATCTCACAACCTTTCCATACCTTTTCCTTCATTACGATTTAGTAATGATATTTATTTGGTGAAACACATTTTATGAGGAATAGGTTGAAAGCCTTGGATGACATGAGTTTTGAAAAATGTTGCTATAGGCTTAACTTAAAAATGTGGGTGGCTTTCATTATTGGGGGTTTGGAGCCCTTCCTGACTCTGGTTCTTCTGGCACTGATCAGATCTGGTGCTGTCAGCAAGTTTGGGTGGAGGAGGAGAGGAGAGGGGGAAGGGAAAGAGGAAGGAAAGGAAGGGAAAGGGAAATGAAGGGGAGGGAGAGGGAAAGGGAAACTGGTTCCATTCATGTAGGATTAGCTGTCATGAGTGTACAGTCCTGGTTTTAGCCATACCTCCTGTGACTGTCCCAGCTTTGGTCCATGTTGGCAGCAAGGGAAGGAGCTGCTCATGGGCTGACTCTTCTCTGTAAACAGCCTTGTAGCTGCAATTCTCTCTCCAGCACCTCCCAACGTTGTCATGGATTTCTTACCTTTCTTCTCAACTCAAGGGAGTTGCAGTTGAGCTCAGTCTGAGACAAAACAGCCTTGCTGAGAGTCCTGTTGAGATTGTGCATCTCTACACTTAGTTTGACATGAGCTGTGAAATCAGAGCAGTCCCTCCTTTCACTAACTCTGAGACAAGAAGAAAACACCCTGATGTGTCTGTGCTTGCTGACAAGACTCTGAATATTTTGGGCATGGATATTTCTATTACTGTATTACCCAGCTGTTAGAAAGCCATTTCCCACCAATAATGATTGGTGGGAAATAATGACTTTTAGAAGTCTGCAACTAGGATAAAAGGGAGTGGGGATGCCTTATAAATCTCCTGGTTGGGAATTGTTCTTCATGTTATCAGTGATCACACTGATAACATGAAGAACAATTACTGATTATTGGAGCCATTGGCACTGAGTGAGCTGCAAGCTGTTCAGCATCACCCCACTTCCAGTGCTTGCTGTAAAGTCAAACTTCAAAGTGCTAATTTAAAATGCTTAAGAGAAACGTCTGCCACATCTGATTGTGATCAACAGGATCTTGTGTCTGTCTTGGTGTCTGTTCCTTCAGCCTTGCAGTCTCTCTGGGATTCCCAGTGAGATATGTAGGCTGAACTCTTTTAAGTGGTCCTTCATCGCATGCACTGGGTTGTAGAAGCTAAACATGAAAAGGGCACCCGATAGTAAATCAGTCTGGGGTGAGTTACTGCTGTGGGACACAACTGGTAGGGGCAGGGAAGGGCTGAGAAACAGCCATTTGTATAATAAGTCTTTGCCTCTTTCCACACTTCACAGCAGATTGGATTAGGCAACAGAAAATTTACAGCAGGACACACCTTTTGTATTAACTAGATTAAATTTTTGCTGTCCCTGATGAAGATGGGTCTGTAAAGGCACATGTGTCCAACCCAAACCCCTCCAAAAGAGCTG
Source organism: Pithys albifrons albifrons (assembly GCF_047495875.1). Lineage (NCBI taxonomy): Eukaryota > Metazoa > Chordata > Aves > Passeriformes > Thamnophilidae > Pithys > Pithys albifrons. Next base: position 113,396,245 of record NC_092458.1, on the reverse strand, counting down.
CACTTCTCTCACCTGAGCTCATCAATATCCAGGCTCTGCATCACCCCACGCAGGGGTTGCTGTCCCTGGGAGGCAACAGCAGCTTTGCTTCAGGAAAGCCCTTTGCACCGAGTTCTTGCTAAACTGAGAAGTGAAAGCAATTGCTTTTTCTGAGAGTGACTGACTGTTTTGATGAAGGAAGGAGTCCCCTTCCAGAGATGAGCAAGGCACTGCCCTCCTTTCTGTTTCTGAGGAGGCTCTGGAAGGATTTGGAGGGTGAAATATTACCTTATTTAATTACATAGTCAAAGTTAATCTTGTTCATCTTCAGGCTGACAAAGTGGATCATTTATGGTTGTTTTCTGCACACAGGGATCCCTCTTCCCACAAATCAAACAGCTGTTGGAGATCTGCCCGTCTTGTCCCTGGTACAGTACCCTGGACTTTTTATTAGTCTTTATTCCATGATGTGACAGAAAACCAGAGAATAGTTTGGGTTGGAAGGGACCTTAAAGGTCACATAATTCTAATCCCCCTGCCATGGGCACAGGTACCAATGTTTGGCCCTTTGTAGCATTATAATATTATCTATTTCTTCCCAAATAAATCAGAGGGAGGCTTGGATTATTTGAATTTTGTGGTAGGACCTCCCTGAAAGGGATCCTAACAGAAGCATGAAGGGCTCACAAGGATCATGAAGTACCTTAACTTGACTTACCACAGTGTTAACATTCCTTGGTGTAAGAAAGTGAAGGATAATGACCTAAACCACTTTCCGTTTTAAATGTAATTATTTGGGCTGCCTAACATCTGGTATTGTAACCTTGGTCCTGATCATATCAGCAGTTTCCTCCTTGCTTTAAAGCTGAGAACAACAAACCCTAATTCTGAACTTCATGGGCACGAGCTCTGCTTTGGGTCATGTTGTGTTTCATAAATTTTATAAATATATCATGGAGAATTGATGACAAAGACAAGAGTTTTCCTCAGCACTAATGGAACTGGGGGTGAGGAAAAAACCCCCAACAACCCAGTAATGTAAATACTTTTTAGCTTTTTTTGCACAGGCAAGTGGCTGGTATGAGAAGACAATCCCAGAAATTTTTTTCAGGCATCAAATTCAATGCCATTTTGCTGTGGTGGAGTTATTGTGTCTTTCTGCTGCCTTTCCTTGAGTGTAGGTTGGTTTTGCAGATATGGTAGTGGGGAAGTTTTATGTTGAAAGTCTTATTTGACCCTGTGTTCTTAATATAACTTAGTGATCAGCAGGACTATCTTTTGTCCCTCCTGCCTTCACCTGCTGGGTTTGATGCAAGGGACACCTTTCCATTCACTTATTTCTCTTAACTAGTGCACATCAGAGCTGTTAATATCCCATGCCTGGTGTAATCCAGCCTTTTTCTTCTCTCAGTTGTTTTTGCTCAGATTTTTCCATCAATATGCCCAAACAATGTTGGAGGAGCCTCTTCCTTCTGAGCCTGAAGGAGGAATTGGCCTCTCCTTCTTCAGTCTGGGAGTGTCACAGGTTTGTTTGTTACATGAGTAAAAAACATAGAGATAGATAAGCAAAACCCAGGATAGACACATTCCTTAGGAACAGGATTCTTTCATAGTTTTATCTGGCTGAGTTTCAGGCATTTGGTCTGGGCCGTCAGGTGGTGGCATCACCCTGGTGTGTAGCTGTGGCACCTCTTGGTTGTTGGGAAAAGGCACTACAGGATCTGCCTTTAAACACCTTTATATGTAACCACAGTTGCATCCATAAATCTCCTGGGCAGGGATTGGTTCTCACAGACTTTACTGAGAAACTCCGTTTTTGGGAAGATAAAACGCTTCATTTATAGCTGTGTTACTGAATTTTGGAACCCCAAAAAGTAAAACTCTTAAATGAATCACTTAATGAGAGCCACGGGAGAGGGAAAATTTTATGGTAAATGGATTTAATCCAGATTTACAAGTAGTTCAGCTTTTAAAGGATCTCTTAAACTATCACCAGGAATCATGGCCTGAATCAATCCAGATGCACACTAAAAAAATGTTGGAGGGGGAAAATCCTATTAAAAAGGAATGTTTTGAGGCTCCAGGCCACCTTTCAGGGATTCACTTCAGGAGATGCCCATGCAGTGAGGCAGCAGTGGGGCCAGCCCAACATCCCTGCCCTGTGCCATGCTTGGGAGCGGGGCAGTGTGTCTGGATGGGGATGTTGGCACTCCCTGGCTCTCTCCAAGCCTGGAGAAGGGGGTGGCCAGTGGTGCACACAGGTGGGCACATGGCTGAAGACACATCCAGGGCCACGTGCAGGAAAGGTGTTGCTGGGAGGCTGATGCCGTGAGAGAACCCCCACAAAGTAGGACTCTGAGCCAAGTTAGTGTAGGATAAGATAAAAAGTAAACGTCCTTTAATATCAGGTCAGAGACCCACAGGAATACATAGAATCATAGAATGGATTGGGTTGGAACAGACCTCCGAGATCATCAAGTCCAACCCTTGGTCCAGCTCCAGTCCCTTTACCAGATCATGGCACTCAGTGCCACGGCCAATCTCAGGTTCAAAACCTCCAGGGATGGGGAATCCACCCCCTCTCTGGGCAGCCCATTCCAATGCCTGAGCACTCTCTCTGCAAAGAATGATGACGTGCATGTGTTCCCCAGTTCTAGTTTCCATGGCTTTTATAATATGATTCCTCCAATCATTACTTTACACATTTCTCAGTCCAGCCCCAGTCCCACCCCTGTTCCACCCCCAGGATTTGGGTCTGGGGTCGGCAAGACCCTCTGTCTTCATCGGCTCCTCTTCCTTGGGCATACAAAGGTCTCCTGGAGTTCTTCTAGTTCTGACTTCTGGGTCACTCTGTCCTGTGTTCATGTCGTGTTCTGCAGGCCTTTCTGATAGTCGTCAGCATTCTACCTTGAATAGCGTCTAAATAACTAAAAGAATTTGAGCTACTGATCTGTGGTAGGGGTTGGGATACATAAACAATGAACTTGGGCTGCCAGAATACTGGCACATTAAATCTACATTTGCTACAGTTACTGTGTTCCTAAAATCTATAAAATGAAAAAATCAAAAATCGAAACCCCCTTCGGCATCAGGGCTGAAGCCGCTCTGAAACCACACCAGGCAGGGTTGGTAGCGCTGCTCCCTCCCCGCCCCGGGGCTTCCTCTGCCTCGGCTCACAGCACTGCTCCTGTCCTGCTACAGGGGCTTTTCTCACCTCCTTGTGAAAAGCGAAAGCCGCTGCAAAATTAACTGCTAAGAGAAAGGTTTGAATTCTAAGAGCAGCGAAGTATTTATTGACAACGTTGGAGGCACAGTCAGTTCATACTGGGCAAAAACTTGCCTAACTTGTTTGTGTAAAATAAGCCATTTACAGCCTTAAGTTCATAGTTAACACCCTCTAATTTCCATATTAATGACTGGGCGAAATCTCGGGCGGAACTTTCATTTTGGCTTCGAATTTGGGTGGTGGTCTCCTGACTTCATCCCTCCAGGTGGTCTTGAAGCATCTTCATCACTGTTGGACTTCTGCCTTTTCTTTGATCAGTGACATGACCTGTCAAACTGGTAAAACCTTGGCTCTGACTCTAAAATCTTGGATCTTTACCATTTCATCCTATTGAAATGTCCAGCTTAGTTTAATGTATGACTTCTAACCATGGTACCCTCGTTTCTGTAATTACCAGACAATTTGTCCTAGAACAAAGCGGTTCAGCGCTCCATGCTGTTCAGTGGCTGTGCTGTGCAAACAACATTTTGCAAAGCAGCATTAGAAAATTTCACAAAACTAGGGGTTTTTTGGTCTCTTTTCTCTTTCACTTGTCAGCAGCAGTTGTTCTGTATTGCCTTTTTCTTTCTCCTTTCCTTCCTTTTCCCCTTTCCCCTTTTCCTTCTTCCCCTTTCCCCTTTTTCCCCTTTCCCCTTTTCCTTCTTCCCCTTTCCCCTTCCCCTTCTTCTTTCCCTTTTCCCCTGTAGTTTAAAAAGTAAAAGGCTACAGAGGGTTTTTGCAGAGGTGCTGTGGAGGGGGGGAGAGTGTGGTGCAGGACAAGGAGGATGCCAGCCTGGGGTTCAGGGACCTGCAGAGGCAGGAGAGAGTGCCTGGGCACAGCCCAGAGCAGGGTTGCATTGCTGGGTGGGAACAGAGAACAGGAGGGGAAAAGTCCAGGATTCAGAAGGAGGTGCTGGGAAGAAACTTCTCAGCAGCAGAAGCAGAGCTTGTGAAGGAATTACTGATGTGGTGGCACTGACTGACTCCATCTCATCCTGTCACCTCATCTGCCATGGCCCTGCATGGCCCTACTCCTTGCACAAAGCTTTCCATAGTTTCTCCCACACAAACTCCTGAAAAAAAGAAAAGGTAACTACCATATGCTGTAAGTTGGCCAAGTTTGTTTCTGTTTGTCCTCAACCTCCACGTGGCCTGTCAGTAGATGTCACCCCTGCCATGTCATGGGTGCTGTGACTCTGCAGCAAGAGTAAACGCAAACTTTGTAATTGTTATTCCTTCAGGGCTTGCTTCCCTGTTAAGCAAGGGCACCAATTTGCCCTCACCTCTGGACCCTTGTGCCTCAGCTCCTTTTGGATATCTGGAGAGGGAGATTCTCTTTGTCTGAGGCACTTTGAAGCAGTGTTTGACATCATTTACCATGCAAGGTCACTGTTCCTCACTGCCCTGTGACCTGGCATTGCCATGCCCCGTGCCTGTACTTACACACCTTGCTTTCAAACCCTGCTCTGTTTCACTGGGCTGCCCAAACTTGGACTGGTAAAACACTGAGACATGAACATTGGAAAGGTGCTGTGCACTGTGAGGTTAAAAAAGTGGGAATTATCAATGCAAAGTTTACTGTTTGTGCCTTGCTCTGTGCGAGGCATCTCAGTGTGCTGCTCCCCCCAGCCTGGCAGGGTTGGCTCTGCCCAGCTCCCAGTGTTGCAGCCTTGGCCTCAGCCCCTCAGACCTTGCTCAGGGCTGTTGAGACACAGAACACACATTTTGGTGGTGCCTGAAGGACTGGCCTTCTGTTTGTGCACCTAAAGTGGTCCTGTTCACATGAATGGATGCAAACTGCTTTAACTGCTGCTTGTTATTGCGCTTCCTGTCTCTTTGACCTTTGTTTCAATAGGCTTTGTATCTACTGTCGGTTTCTGTCTCACTTTCTAATCCAGAAAACTATTGCAAAGGTTATTATTTAGGAAGTGCTCTGTATTTTTTGTTGTTGTTAATACAGAGGTCAAACATGTTAAGGAAAGAAATGACATGAACAAGCAGACAGGACGAGGGGCAGTAGCTTCAAACTGCTCCAGGGAAGGTTCAGGTTGGATATTAGGAAAACATTCTTCACTGGAAAGGTGGTTAACCATTGGAATAGGCTCCCAAGGGAGGAGGAACCATCCCTGGAAGTGTTAAAAAAATGAGTAGACAAGGCACTTCACAATATGGTTTAGTGGGCATGGTGGTCAAAGGTTGGACTTGAGCTCAGCAGTCTTTACAACCCTTATGACTCTATGATTTTAATTAATTTTCTTGGGTTTTTTATAAATGCTGGGCTTTATAATTGTCTCAAAACATGTTTTTCCAGGCAGCAGCACAGCCAGACTATGCCCAGCAGGATTTCCCTGACTGAGCAGCTTTAATCCATTCCCTGGGGGGTGGAGGTCAGGCTACCCCAGAAAAGCAGGTGCAGGTACTTGGGTGGCTCTGCGGAGTGAGCCAAGGCTGACCCTTATAATCCTGAAGAAAAGTGGTGAAGGTGATTGTTTATAAACTGCTATGAGCCAAATTTTTAAAATAATAAAAAAGAGGGGGGGAGAAGAAAAATCATGTAGGATTTGTTTAAAAAAAAAGAATATGAACTCCTAGTTCAGGCAAGCAAGCAAATTGACCCTTTGGATTTATCTTTTTTTTCTGGTTGTGTTGGGAACAGTCAGAACCTGCTTGAGAATTCATAATTAAATTGCCAGATATCGTTCAAGCTTTATTCAGATTACAGACTTGAGCAGTGCAACAGGCCACCACCTTTAACTATATCCCTGCAAAGGAGACTTTCTCCTGGTGTGAGTGTGTGACACCTGAATGTCACCTGCACATTTCCCTTGAAAATGCCCCACCAGTGTGACCCCAAGGGCTGGGGAGAAATCCCAGCATGCAGAATGGAGCTCTGGAGTGAGTTGGCACCTTCAAGAGCTGCTCTGAGTAGTCCAACCACTCTCCATCACCTGTGGTTAATAAGAATTGCCATACTTTGCTCACCTTAGGAGGGAGATGAATCATCCCAGTTCTTTTCAATTTCTCTTCATTGAAGGGCTTCACAGGCGATTGATCATTTTTGTCTCTCTCTTTTGAACTCCCTTGTATTCCTTGCACAACTCACATTCATTTCTAAGTGAAATTGTGATTTTTTTTGTTTGTTTTTGTTTTAATAACTGTGCAGTACAGCTTTTCCTCTGGGCATTGACCTGGAGCTGCATATTGGATTTATCCTTTGTTAGGCTTTGATTTGTTTAACTATACTTTGTGAACTTGCTATATTTTTACACACTGATCAAGGAGCATTTTCATCAGTTTTAGCTGCTAAAGCCCAGCAGTGTTACTGTGTCCTGATGGATACAGTGAGTGTATAAAAAGATGCATCACTGACAACTAAATGAACATCAACATCTGAGTAATAACTTTATGGAGCTCTCAGTTAGGGCAGTAGTAGACCTTGAAAATAAAGCAGAGTAGTGATTTCAGCCTTGGTCTCCCACTGAATAGAGTCAATCTTTCTTTACATTTAAGAGAAACCTTTTTCCCTAAGAAGCCCTTCCCTTAAACTTTTCCCAAACAGATGCATTTTCCCACACACTCTCAACTATTCCTTGATAAGGGAATCCCTAACCAGGAGATTCTTTTCAGAAATACAAAAGAAACCAGAAAACAGATGCTCTGTGTGAGGCTTTCTGGCAGTAACTGCAGCATTAGCAATCCTTGGTCTAACTTACCCTGTTTAAAGAGAGGGATGGACTTGCCATGGTCCTTTTCCACCTGATTATGATTCTTATTTTCAGAGTTCCATCTCATTTGCAAAGGGATGGTGTTGCCCTCACATTTGCTCTTTTTTCAAGCAGAGCCACACAGCAGTGCATGTCACCAAGCACCCTGTGGTACCAATGGCCTCGTTTGCTGATCTCTCTGATGCTTTTGTGCAGATGCTGTCTCAGTTTTGGGACTGACAGACCCCAGACTCTGCTACATTCTGGATGGATTCCTCTTCCTCTATGCAGTCATCATAACAGCGCTTTTTGTGAAAGCCAAGGTCAGTGTAACCAAACACAGGAGTCTTTCAACTGGTTGGGCTGATCTGGAAAGTGGGAATGAAGTATGTCTGTTAGAATGAGACCTTTGTATTGTTTTATTTTCTCTCTCTCTTTTTTTTTCTTTTGTTTTCCTTTGTTGGTGTTTATTTTGGGGTTAGGTTGGTTTGGATTTTTTAACCTTTCTCTGTTTCTGGTGTCCACTTGAGTAACCTGGGGAAGTTCTTCCCAAAGGTCCATGAATGGAAAGGAAGAGTAAATGAGAGTGTTTTGATGCTTATTATGGATACAACCAGAGATTCTGGATATTGTGCCTGGGAAGTGCCTGATCAACAGTGATGTGGATATTTTCTGCTGTTTTGTCATTGGAGAGGGAGGAGGGGATGTATAGACAATTCGGGATAAATGCCAAGCTTGTGAAGGATGTATTAAAATGTCTCAATGATTCCGACATCTTTGATAGCATGAGTGTGATTATGCAAATGATACAACCCAAACAACCAAGGGAGAAGAGTTTGTAATTGCTACAAACATGATTCTAGGCCTAAGTATAAAAATAAGTAGAGAATTACTTTTAATAAAGAATTTAACATGTGATAATAATTCAAGAAGGCTAAAACAATACAGAATGTAGTTTGACAGTGGTTTTTTTTAAGAGTAGAACAGAAAGTAGCTGCTCTCGCTGACCTAAAACTGCCCTTTTTACCTGCAAGTTTGGCTTAGCAATTGACTGCTCCTAAATATTGTGAGCAAGTACAGAAGGGAAATCCTTTACCTACCAGTTAATTGCTGATTTACCAGGGTGGCACCAGAACCCTGCCAGGCAGGTGCTGCTCCTGAGGGATTCCCAGCAGGACACACAGGAACTCTGCAGGCAGCACTTCTGCTGGAGAACTGAGGTGTCAGGAGTGTCTTTGCATGTTACAGACCCAGTTTTTCTTAACACAGGCTGTGATTTTATAGCTTGATGGGAGCTACTTTTGATAGCATAGGAACAGAATGGAGATGTCAAATCTGAGGGGGGAGTGTAGGGAACAAACCCAGCTGTCCTGAGCTGTGAGCTGGTGTCATGTGCGAGTAAAGTGACTTGGCAGCTGAGAGAGCAACCCGGTGTGAGGATCAAAGTGCCAGTGCAGCAGTGGCTGGTGTTGCCTGTAACCCCCTGGGTGCCACAGGGGGCTGCTTAGGGGTCACCCTGTTTCTGATGAGAGTAACTTGGAAAGAGAGAAAAAGGACTGAAAGGAGCCACTGTCCTCTGCTCATGGTTTTTGGTGTCTCTTCCAGCTTAGCCAGAGCTCTGACCCACAGCTGCAACCCGGCCAGGACGATGTGTACAATGTAAGTAACTGCTGCTCTTTGGTTTTAAACCTTCCACCCAGACAGACCTTTGTGGGCACTTGTAAAGCAGTGAATTGCCTGTGGGTTAGAAACAGGACCCAGCTCATGAGTAGGGTCTGCACTTGCAAGGGGCAAAGATAAAACCTCACAGGGGCAGCTTCTGCTGTCACCAGTCTGGTAGATATTTGGGCTGGAGGTTCCTGACTTGCAAGAGGACAGAGACAAGATCCTGTCTGTCCTTCCTAACTGAATTGCTCACTCATGGCAGCATTAAACTCCAGCTATTTTTGCCATGTCTGGTTGTCTTTTGATTTTAATTCTTTTTTTTCTCACGCTTTTGGCCATAGCCACATCCTGCTATGAGTTCTGTTTAACTGTGTAATGTATGAGCACTAATGCAATTTTATTTTCAGTTTAAGTGTAACCTATCACCTTTTCAGTAGCACCCTGTCAGCTATGTTATTCTGACCTGAAATCTCTCCTTTGCCCTTGTCCAAGGTAACTTTTCCCAGCTAAGAATTCTGCTGGCCCTAAAATTTCTGCAGCTTCTTGATACAAATTTAATGAGCTGCTCTGCAAGAAAAATGAAGCCTGTGGATCTTCACTCTCCAGTGGGAGAGAAAGCATGAAAGTCAGAGTCCATTCTCCTGGCAGTCTTTTATTTTCAACTAATTTCTTCTTAAGAAAGGTTCTTGATGCAACAACTTGCAGTTTTGTGCTGCACAGACCACTGTTGGTTTTATTTCCATGCCTTAGCTGTAGACATTTTTGTTGACAGTTGCAATAAGGAGTAAAAACAATTTCTGTCTCAGTTCAAGTAGTTGTGAACTAGGCTGGATTCCCTTTTTCTGTGCTGAGACCTATTTTGCCATTATCATGCTGTCCATCCACTGCTCCTGCTGTCCCGTTTCAGAAACTGTCTCATGGGCACCGGGATGATTACGATGTGCTGGGGGCAAAGCGCGGTGCAGACCCCGAGCTGGGCGGGAGACACCAGGTAACCTCCTCCCACACACACCTTTGTTCTGCTAATCTGGTGCGTCCCATCTCTCCTCCCGCCGCTGCCAGACACGCAGACAGGCACTCAACAGCCTTTGAAGTGCCTTCCTGGAGAGGGGACGACAAAATCTGTGTCGTAACTCGGGCGAGGGCAGCGCTGGGGGGGCAGAGGAGTAAACCTCCTCCTCCTCCTCTTTGATCTCTGCCCCCACTTCAGTTTTATTCTGTGTAGCTTCACTTTGCTGAGAGCTCTTGCAGCCTCCAGGGTAGGAAGTGCCACCAGCGCTGGGGCGGATGCGGAGAGGCGGCAGTGGGTGTTTCTCCAGCGCTCGCTGCGTGTGATGCCTCCAAACGAGCGCCCACAAAGTAGAGCAGCAGCCAAGAGTTGTTTCTGCTGCACAGCCCGTCAGATTCAAAGGGAAAGGGAGGGAAAACCTCCTGCATCGGCGTTCAAAGGCTTGCCTGCAGGTGGCAGCTGTAGAGTTGGGCAGGGAAGAACTGAGTTTTACCAATTATTAAAATGAAATGAAGTTTCCAGAGAACATGTTGTCTGAATAGAGCCTTGAGGGTGGAGGCGAGATGGGCTGGGCTGGGCAGGGCAAGTCCATCAGTGCCACAGAGCAAATGCACAGACAGGTACAAGGTGGGAGGGGGATGGTGGTGGTGAAATTGTGGAAAACTTTCTTCTTTTGTTTTACAGCAGAGAAGAAAGAACCCTCAGGATACTGTCTACACTGTGAGTAGAGAGCACTGGAGGGGTGGCTGGAAACAGGAGTTTCTGTTTCATGGGAGACGTTTTCCCCTATTTCCAATTTCAGCTTTGGTTCAAATTTAATGGCTGCTCTCAAAGACTTCTCTTACCCAAAATTTCTGCTCATTTCTCTGTGATGGGAGAAAAACAGTGGCTGTCTGGGGAGATGTGGAAAAGAATTTGGGCCAAGGGACCTGCTGGTCCCTTTGTGTTAGTCACCAGTGTCTAACCAGCCTTTATCCCCTGCCATCAGTGCTGCAGTATTTGATGTGCTTGTTCTCCAGCCTCTGTGACTACTCTCTGGCAAAGGCCCAGTGCATCTGAGTGGCTGCTTAGGAACCTCTTGATTTAATTGATTTGGCTTTGGCTGGATGGGTGGTCTGTGCTCCAAAGGGTTGATACATGAATGTTAGTGCTCATGTCTTAACTCAGGTCTTTCTGGGTGTCCGATGCTTGCTGAGAAATGAGCTTGTTCCCAAGGCTGGCCTTCATCATTATTGAGTCAGACACTGCTCACAACTGGTTGTAAGAATTGGGGAACTGTTTCCCCAGATGGAGGAAGAAAGGAAGAGCTCCTTTTTCTTCATCTTCAACCTGCAGTGTCAAGAATTCCCTTTTTTCTGGGCCTGAGCTGCATGTTCGGGTTTGTCTCCTGAACAAAATGCTGTTTAAAGCTTTTCTTTGGAGAGCTTTGCTTGTAGTGTCTGGCACTTGTCTAGATAAATAACTTGGCTGAGAGTAGAGATACAGTCAAGTGTTTGGAGGCGAGGTGGCATCGATATGCTACACAGACTTGATCATAGGTAGCATCTATTTATATGCACATCAGACAAGTCCCACTGAGGAACAGCCTGAAGTTTCATAGGCAAGGCAGCCCCAGGGGCGGGGGGTTGGAGTGTGGTCCCCCAGGGGCTGGCTTGGCTTTTCTAGAAACAAGCTGACTCTCCCCCTCTCTGCTTGCAGTCACTGCAGAAGGACAAGATGGGCGAGGCATACAGTGAAATCGGAAAGAAAGGAGAGGTGAGTTTTACTTTCCAGTGAAAGCCTGGGATGAGAAATTCTTCACTGCTGTTCCCTTTTGGAGCCCAAGGCAGTGTCGGTGCAGCACAGCACCCACAGGCACACCTGGGAGCAGCTGCCTCTTTCCTGCAGTAACCAGAGTGTCCAGGGCAGCAGCAGGACAGAGACAGCTCTGCTCCTCGAGAAGCCACAGCTGGAGGTTCCCGGTTTCCCTTCCAGGGGCTGCCGAGGCTGGATGGCCACACAGGGAAGTGTGTGCAAGCTCCTCCTTGTGCCTGCCTTCAGGCAACGAGTGGGGTACACATTCTCCTTCCCCCAGCTCCCCCTCAAACGTTTAAGGCATGCACCAGGCATGTCTCCAGCTGCAGCAAAGGGAAGGATGAGAACACCAAAACCCTTGTCCCATCCTAGATATATGATCATTTAATAGGTTGCTGCAGTTTTAACTGTAGCAGGCATTACTCCTTGCCACATGTTTTTGATAGTCTAATACTAAATAATCAGTGTCATAGGAATGCCTCCAAATCTCTATACACACAGTAAATCAAGGAAATAGCAGCCTTGTAACAGTATGACAGGAAAATATATCAGCAAACCAAAATAATTTCCTTTTATTTTCAATCTTCATTTTTTCTCCTTTACAGCCCTTGCAGCATGCCTGGGCTGGTCCAGACTCAGCAGGTGTTTTCCCTTTTGTGAGGAGCAGGTCCAGGCCAAGCACAGCTGCCAACCCTCAGTGCAGAATGGGGGCAGCAAGGGGGTTCTTTCTCTTTGCATGGTAACAAAAACACACATTAACCTGTGCTTGTTCTTCTTTCCCAAAGCAGCAGAGGCGGCGAGGCAAAGGCCATGAGGGTGTCTACCAGGTAGGTAACAGATCCAGCAGCTGCTCCTCTCATCTGTCTTCATGGGCTCCTTGTAGCCTGTAGTTACACATCCAGCTGCACTGTCAGTGGGGGTGATGAAGTGGAGCTTTCAAAGCATCTTTCTGGGGATAGTTACTGGGATTCAGGGCAGAGACCACACTGATGGCACTTTGATAAAGTGGCTGCACATTCTAAATACACCTGCTGCCCTGGTAGGAACCATTTCCATGGCCTTACACCTTGGAGAAGCACCTGTTGACTACAGTTCTGTCTCCAAATTCTTTATTGCTCAAATGGAACCCTTCAGGTTGCCAAGCAGCTGTACTAACTCAGGGCATCAGTGGTAACTCAGGGCATCACTATAGCACAGAGCACAAACTGGTCAGCACCTCCAGCCCCTTGGTGCACTGGGGGGTTTCAGTGGTGCACTCACCTGTCAGAGGGCAGGGGGTCCCCCAACAAGGCCCTAGATACCTAACTGTTCCAAAATGCATTTTACTTTGCAGAAGTCTGTACATTGCCACTGATGTCTCAAAAGAACAAAAATAAAGTACATGTGAAAAAGTTCTTCTGATGCAGCACATGGCAGGGAGTTCTCCTGTAACATGGCCCATCTGTAGCTGATGACACCTTTCTTCAAGCCCTGCTCTACTGAGACAGTCACAGCTGCCTGATGAGCAGCACCAACCTACCAGTGTTCTCAGTACACCACCAAACATGCATAGCAGGGAAAGAAGAGTAGCTGGAAGTGTTACAAGCAGGCAGCAGGTGTGTTACTGAATCCTCACTGCTGGAAGCCTGAGAGATCTCTGCTCTGGAAGGCACCTGGGCTAACCTGTAACTCTGCCACATCTCCTCCTGCCCTGCTCCTGGGGCAGTCAGTGCCACTGCTGCCACAGGGATCTGTAACACACAGGTCACAGCTGACTTACCAGGGCAGGCTGGCAGGAAAAGGACTCCTGCATTGCAGGAAGGGAGGTGAGGGGATGCTTCCCAGGGGTTCACAGCCACCTGAAGCTCTGCTGCTAACTTGCTTACCCAGAGTTGCATGATTTCCTTTCCAAATCAAAGAGACGTCCAGAGAACCAAATTTGTGATTTGATGTCTATCTGAACTCTATAATTCACTCTAGCATCAGTTAGGTCTTAATAATATGTAGATAAAATGTACTCCAAAGTGCTGCATAACCAGTTAGGATGAGTTGCTATAGCCATATCTTTGTAACAGTTACTCAGAATGTACCTTGCCTTCAGAAGTGACAGCTATTGGCACTGTATAAAAACTAAGGAATCACTCATTTTCTCTGCAGAGAAAAAAAAAATCATAATTATGCTGCAGAGTCCCAGCCATGCTGTGGCTGGCCAGTCAGCTAGGGAGCACTGAGGTAAATCCTAGGGAAAGCTCATCCCTCACCTGTGTTTCTCTTTTCCAGGGACTCAGTAAAGCGACCAAGGACACTTACGATGCTCTCCAGATGCAGGCGCTGCCCCCTCGCTAAGGGGGACCCACAGAGGGGTGGGCAACACTGGGAGATGCCCAAAGGCTTTGGGGAGGAGAGGGGAGCCTTTTCCAGCCAACACAAGCACTGGGTGTTTTCTCTGTGCAATAATTTACTTTGGTTGCTGCACAGAGGGAGCAGGTTTGGAAATGGCCAGTCCCTTCTCCCGTTCCTCCTGAATCATGTAACTGCAAGCTTTTGCTATTAAATTGTACATATCTGTAAAGTTGTTTCCAATTATAGTGGTTATTAGGCTGATTTTCTTTTTTTTGTTTTTTTTTGTAAGGTTTGTGTTGTGGGACCAGACCACACCTTTTACCAAACAAGCTGTTTCCATAGCTCTTCCTTGCCTTGCAGGGGTATCATGACGTGTAATTATGGTTTCATTGCATTTAATCAACTTGTGATGATAGGGCTGTAGTTATTTCCTGTGCTATTTATCTTAAGACTGACTTTTTTTTGCTTTAAATTTGCCTAAAAAAAACCAACCAAAACTGCTGCAGTTTTTAAAACTGTTCCAGGTGACTTTTTTCTTTAATTGTAAAAAGTGACATGATGTTACTGCAGTGAAGGACAGAGGCTGACAGGCAAGTTTTCAGCATGAAGAAAATGAGCACCAAGCTCTCAGAACAGACCAAGCAATGGCACTGCCACTCATCCAGCACCTGGAGCTAAATAGGAGCCAGGTAACCCGTGTGAGAGACTCCTCAGAGGGCAGAAGATACCCGTTATAAAGAAAAACAAGGAGAATGGACTCCCATATATCAGTTCTGGGCAACAGAGACTGTACAAAAGCCAATGTAAATGCAGTTTCCAAAGCATCTATCACCAGGTTACCTCTGAAAGATGCAGGTATGATACCAGAGTCAATAATGTAATAAAGGCAGTGCCAGACCTGTGCGTGCAGGAACAGCTCTGAGAATGCTCTGAGCTCGTCCTTCAGCCCTGCTGAACCAACTTGCACCCAAGCAGCATGAACTCCAGGGAAGGTGAGGAGGACAGAACTCAACAGGAGCTTCTAAACACACCCTGGGAGGTGAGATGGGATGTTGGAAGCAGAAAAGGGACACACCTGCTGCTGCTGCAGCCTCAGGTTTGCCTGTGGTTTACAAGGCTGCACAATCAAGGCTGTAAGAACTCAGCAAGGACAAAACCAGCCCACCGAAATAAAGCCTGTTTTAACCTCAGGGCAGGAGCTGACCAGCTCATTTCATCAGGGCTAAAGCAAGACTGTGGGAACAAAAGGTCTGCCCGGATGAGGTTATGTGTTCTTTGCAAGGACTGGGGTGGGTTAGCAGCAGAAAAACCCGTTGAAATTACTGATACTCAAGTTACAAGGTTGTTTTACTTCTTAGGCAGTAAAACTGTACATGCAGCAGGTGCCTGTGGATTTTAAAGAATGTTTCCAATAAATTAGAGCAAAAAAATAAGTAAACTGGGACATGGTAATGAATGTTTCTTGAAAAAATTTTCTAGATCCTTTACTGTTCTTCTGCAATGACAAGAAAAATCTGAGAGAACTGGGTGATTCCTCAGCCAGCTGATCTGACAATTAAAGTTATGCTGCAAAACACCACTGCAAGAACTAAGAGTGCTGAAAACAGCTTTCTCTTTTTAAATAACCACAACCATATTTGAGAGACTTAGAAGTCACAAGTTTTGGCAGCCATAAAAAACCAACCACTAGGAACTAAATTCTTGAGGGGAAATAAAAAAAAAAAAGCACATTTATGGTCTTTATTTATATAAATGGATAACTTGACTTCAAAAAGCATCCACCACTTGTTTCAAGGACACTCACCAGGTGTGAGCTGAGTCTCCTCTTTGCCTTCAGGAAGCAACTGAAGCTGTTTCTGCTTTTGGGAGAGGAGCCGATAGAGAAGTAGAACAAAAGCTCCAAGCAGAGTGCAAAAAACCTGGTCTGTCTCCTCCAGGTTGACAAGACAAAGGGCAGGAAGGACCAGCCTTCTGGCCCACCTTGATGCATGGAGGGAAGGGGAATCAGCCTCCCCTGACACACTTAAAAACTACAAACAAGTGCATACATGTTAAAACACTTGGAAAATGGTTTAATGATGTTTACAACAGAAATTAACTGTACAATTACAGTAAGTTTAATATATATAAAAAATTACAGCAGACAAATGCATCTACACAAAATCTACCTTTTCATTCTGATTTACTGTAATCTACACAATCTCTCAGTGCCTACAGCTATCTGTAGGCAACCACTGGGAAAATAATAATAATAATAATAATAACAATAATAATAATAATAAAGGACATCTTTAAAGAGACAGCATTTCGCCTTCCTCCTCACCTTTAGTGTGATCAGCAAGGGTTTGAAATGTGTGGGACTCTCACATTTCAGTCTCAAGGAAAGCTTGGGTTGCGTTTGGGTGGGGTACTCCCATATGGCCCTTGATTTCAAGTGTTCTGCTGACCCCAAGTGTATAAACGCAGTGTATGAGGAAGGGCAAGACTAAAAAACACCTCCCAGCCAGTGTAAGCAGGCAGTTGCACAGAGCAGTGAAACCATTAGGACCGAAAACTTGTCTTATTTAGGGAAAAAAAAATAAAAAGGGACTGCCCAGATGCTACAGACATTCACAAATCCTCATCTCTTTGAAAGCTACACCAGATTGAGAAGAAAGGGAGTGGTTTTCCACTCCCAATTCTTCATACAAAGGGGGACTTTTAGAGCTAACATGTTAAATATATTTTTTTAAAACAAAATTTAAGCTACTTCCTCTTTGGCCCATCCCTTAAAAACAGTGAAAACCCCTTTACACTGAGAAAGAACCTCAGGTCAATGGGGGAAAAAAAGAAAAGAACATGCTGTCTCTTTAAAAAGAAAGAAAGAATCCCAGTTGGGAGCGGCCATCAGTGAAAATGCGATCCAAATTGGCGGTCTGGTGGAAATTCCTCATGGAATATTATGTACAGTTTAAAAACCCTTTGTAGTTGGTTTTTTTTCATTATTATTTATGAACACCTAGGCAGTGAAAACTGTTATGTTAATACATACATAGACACACCCAAAACATACAAAAATACTATTATTTCAAACTACTAAGAATAGGACAAGTTCAGTTATCTCCATGCTATGACTTTAAGAGCATTACACTGAAACAAACAAGAATTTAAACGACAATTTTTTAATATCCCAGAAATATACCAAAATATACATCTAAGCTTTGGAATTACTGAGGTTAGACTAATGCAAGTGCTGGGTAATCGTACTTAATACACAAGTCTAAGGTTCTGCAGGAAAGAAATTATCTTTGGTATCTGCATCAGGCTAATAATATTAACATTTGGATTTTGCTTTGGGATAGAGCTTGTATGACCCTAGAACCAAACACCCCCCAATCAACTGAGATTAAAAAGATCCATGTAAAAAGTTCCTCCATTTGCAATCCCCCCCCAAAAGTTAAAAAGTCACAGGCATCTACCTAGCATAAAAGGTTGAGAAATACAATGCATAGTTGCACAGTGGTGCTGCAAAAATAAAAGAAATCTAGAAAAAAGGAACTAGAGGAGAAATGAAAAGCTGCTTCTTCTTCTTTCAGGGATTTCTCACAACAGGACAGCCTCTTCCAAGCAGTGAGGGGGGGGAAGCTCAGAAGTGCACCTCAGCGTGTATTAATCAACATCACCCAGCCCCCAGAGGGTTAAAGCACCCAGCAGAGCAGCCAATCCTGCACCCAAGTCTTCAGCTCCTCAACCCACCTGCGAAGCCCCCCGGAGTTCACCCTGGAGCAGGGAGTTTGTTCCTGGAGCCCCTGGCCCTGGCCAGCCCGGCCTCACAGATGGGCTTGGTGCTGAAGACGCCCTTTGTCTTTGGTTTGTTTGTTTGTTTTGAGTTTATACAATCATTAGGAAATCTTTGGTTTTGGCTGGAAATTTTAAAAGAACAAAACAAAACAAAGAAACCGCCCCCTCCCGACTTATAGCAGCCACCGTGACCTGACAAAGCTTCTCTTTCCCATGGGGGTAGGGGAACTACATTCAAATAAAGATGGACCGGGTTAAGGATGCAGCTTCTGGCCAGGTTGGGGAGTGGGGAAGGGATACAGGATTGTCAAATAATAAAGAAGAAAATTAAATATTTGGAGATTCCTATTTTTTACCTTTTTTTGGTCATGTTAAAAAGTGAGTAGCATGTAGGCAGCACTGGGCTGAGAGCATCTCCTGGCCCTGGAGTTCAGAGTGGCCCCAGGGTGGGAAAAAAGGCAGTACAGGCAGCCCTTTTCCTCAGAGAGTGGAGGGGAGGGGGTGGATATTCACAGACTAACCAAGAGGACCCCTTGTAACCAAAGGAAATAAGGTAAGATTGCAATTTGCCCTCACTTTGCAGTAGCTTTTAAGCAGCGACATTCAGAGGCATCAGGGGGTCAGTCCCCAGGTTGCAGGTCACGGGGTGCTATAGGCCAGAGTTCAGTGTTGAGCAAAGGAGGGAGGGCAGACTTGGCAACTCTGTGGGGTTCGGAGAAAAGTTAAAGCAAGTTACTCAGTTACGAGTTAGAAATGAGGTATACGACAGCTCCTGTACCTGTGGCGGATAAACACCCCACACCTACTCACACCTACAGCCTTTGCCACTACCACAGAGGAAGGAAATGGAACAGCAGCACTGGCGGGGACGGAGCAGCTGCTGCCCGGGTCCTTCCCACGCACCGCCTGGGACACCACGGGGACCGGTGCTGCTCCGGCCCTCCCCACACCACCCGGGGGTGGCTCTGCAGCGCTCCCTTCCCTTCCCTGGCTCCCTGGGAACTCGCAGGGAGCGGCCCTGATCTCCAAGTCTTTCGCTTTGGGTTCTCCCCTGGGACTCGTCAGGTGCAGGGAGCACCAGGGTCACAGAGCCGACACATGGAGAGTGAATGGGGGGAGAACTAAAGGGTTTGTCTCAACTGCCTTGTTCTCAGGACACTGCCATGGGTGCTCTTGTTCCTACATTGTTTCTCGAGGGGGTTGTGCCCCTTGGCATGCCATTCCTACGCCTTAGGATTGCTATGAATAAATAATTTCAGGTTCTTATAGCACCGCAACATGTCGGCTTTGAACGCACACAAAGTTACGACATTATTCAGGGAATGGGGTTTCAGTAGCTGCTGCTACAGAATTCAGCAAAGGCAGTCATGAATCCTGAAGTGGGGCTTACAACAGATAAGACAATTTTGGGAGGAAAGGGGAAACTAACGTGACAAATTAAGTATCTTACGGTATTATGTAAAGCTCTGCCAGAGACTATTCACCGGCAGTCCAACACAGATTTAAGACAGATCAGCATTTTGGTCTGAGCTACTTGACAATGTCCTGTTTGGTAGAGAGATGAAATAAGGCAGAGGGGGTATTGTTCCAGTTCTGGGGCTGAGCCTCAGCAGCACTAAGGAACACCAAAGGGTATCATCTTCCCTCGCCTCCCACAAGCTGTTTCATTTCCTTCCTCAGATTTGTTTTCCGTAAAGCACACCTTGTTTTCCACTTCTTTTGTTCCAAGTGCTCTTTTCTTTGAGAAGTCATTTCTTCAATATCCCTATTACCTATCTATAAATCTAACTAGCTCTTTGAAAAGTCACACAATATTAATACCACTTTTACATAATGTCAGAACAACAATTCTATTAGTAAAGCTTTCAGTGAAGTTCTGCAACCCGATTGGTGTCCGGAGGAAGAGTAGCTGGACAACCCACCTCTCCCCCTTCCTCCCTTCCTTTCTTCACAAGAGCTCACCACGTTCACCGATACAACAGCTCAGCCCAACAGCACGAGACATGAACATGTACAAGGCTGCTTTGGGGAGCAAAGAAAGGAGTCTTCAAGGTCCCCCCCTTAAGAGAAAGACCATATGCAAAAGCTGTTGAACAGACTCTGACCTTGGACTACACTGCTTCCACATTTGAAGGAAAGAAACAGTTTTCCCTGACTGTATCCCAACATCAGCCTAAGACCTGCAGCACTGGGCAAACCCCACACACTGTTTGTCTTCACAGAGCCAAAGCAACTCTGTGCAGAAAAGGTGGGAGTACCCGAAAGAGATGAGGTCCTTAGAGAAAGGGACACTGACCCAAAGCTCAAAAAACCCCCACCCAGCTTCTCCTCTTACCCGCTCTGAGAACAGCAGAGCTGACAACTTATCAGTGCCTTTGGTTCCCTACGAGGCCACTGGGAATTCTCCCGCCCCAGTGGAGTTGAGCTCCTTTAGAAACCCACCTCTCTGGATCTCTGCACACACACACTCGCACACACCCCCACGCACACCCCTCCCCTCCTTCCCTGCTCCGTCAGCCTGGCAGGGAAACGGGAAGGGAGCCTTGGAATCCAGACAGAGGGGGCTGCAACACCCTCCCAAGGCAACAACCACTCGCACCACAACACCAAGACGTAGGCCAGGAGAACGACCCACTCCCTCGCCAACAACACCTCAAAGCTCCTCTCCCACAACCGTCTCACAGTATTTCAACCCTTTCAGGCAGACCAGCCAGGTGTTAGGAGTAGGTTAGCTTTCACCTCTCAGTTTGGTTTTTTCTTTCATAGTTTTTGGTCTAGACAGGATTAGCATTGCTATTAGAAAAGGAAGTGTTTAAAAAGTTTTCCACCTATTATCAAGCACTACAAGCCCTACATTCAGTAACAAGACAAGGGGGATAAAAGGAACCTGTTTCACTTTTGCTCTCCCAGACAGATTAAGATGCGACAACCATTCTTGTCCCTTCCCGAAGTTGAACACAATGGACCCAGTTCAGCTCTGGAGCGACTCAACTGAAAGGGATTGACACCACCGAGGTTGACTCTCAGCCAGACCCATCTCCTTTTTTCCCCCGAGCCTCCCAGGTCGGTGCTGCCTCATCTTCAGATCCCAGCGATGGGCAAGGGAAGGCCGAGAGGGAGGGAAGTGTGCGCGCACTCGAAAGGACCCTGAACAGCAACCCCATCAGTAACCTGCATGCCACCACGTGCTGTGCTGCAGATTAGACCACAGATAAACCAACCAAACAACAATCCCAAACCCAGGAGCGACAAAATGTTTCCTTTGGCAAGACAGATACAAGGAAAAAAATTTATGAGCAAACATTTTCCTTCTAACACAGTCAAACCCCCCTTCTCTGCCCCCAACATCCACCCACCCCCACCCGACCCTATAAAGTTGTAACCTATAAACAGGATCTCAAATACATACAGCATAATCATGTTTATCAATCATAATAAACATCAGTTCAACTAAACTCTACAGCTAGAATTATCTCCACTATTTATAAAGTTTGCTTTTCTCTTCTGATTTTTTCAGTTTAAAACCAGTTCTGCGACAATGCTAAGCTATGCTGAGGTATTTTATGAAGGTGCCAGAAGCCAGCTGCTACCCACAAGTATTGTTCTCAGAGCTGTATGGTGCTACCTTTTGCTGAGGGAAGATGGGGAAGGAACAAGGAGAGAGAGGGGAGGAGGGAAGGAAGGAGAAGGGGGCCCAGATTATTCCAGTTATGGACGGTTCTTAGCGGGGTATCACTGACAGAGCCAAAAGCAGCCCCGAGACAAAGCTCAGGAGTTGCTCTGGGTTCAGGAATTTGGTCAGAAAAGAAGTACCTGATACGTTCTGTATGCTGATCCTATTTGTTCTACTTGATTGAAAGATGTCTTTTCTCCCACAGTTAAACTATTTGCAGTTCCAGTGCAATCTTTCTAATGCCCTCTATCCCATGGGGGTGAAAGCTCAGGGCGTGTACCTACTGGGAGTGTCCTGGGAGAAGTGGCAAACAGATCAAATGAAGACAGATAACCCAAAAAAATACCAAGGTTTTTTTCCATGTGTTACTCTATGTGTTCATATGTGAAATATGCAGAGGAATTGCTTTCCATCACTCCAAAAGCACTGAAATAACTTGCACTGACACAGAGGGAACTGGGTACTGTTCAGATCGTGGAGACAAAGATGTGAACTTTTTAAGAAATTGCAAGCCATGAGCCAACAACTTTCCCACAAATCTTCCCCTGTCAAATATCTTTAAAGTATTTCAGGGGACTTCCAGCTGAGAAGGAAAGAACAACTCAGGAGCAGCAACAGGAGGTTCAACAAATGAAAAGGGTAGAACTTGTGCAAGGCAGGGATCTTGAATTCTGTATTGCTATAGTACTTTGGGAGGGAGAGGTAAGATGTACTGGCTGCAAAAATATACAGGAATTTGAGTTGGCTGTGTGAGAACCAGCCACCCCTAAATGCAGTGGGGGGCAGCAGGCAGTTAATCCTTTGGTAACACTCCACCCCAGGCAACAGTCAGGTGTACATCCAACAGGGATACTCAGGCCCTGGGGATAAACATCCCTTCAGCCATCTGGAGCAGAACAGGAATAGGGAATAGTGATCCTTCATAAAGCTAACATGGCAATAGATATATATTTCAAACTTCCAGCTGGAAAACAAGTATTGAAAGTTTAGACTAGATGCACTACTTTGTCCTAAAACATTCAAATTACCATGAGAAGCTACTTGTCTCTCCATGATCCTTTTGTACAGTAAATCTTTATCTAAGAAAACATGAATTTATATTTAAGATAAACAAGATGGTGTTTTGGTTTAATATCTGTGGTATGGTTCCAGCTGTAAAAGTTGTGCTGGTCCATTTGTAACAAAAAAAGAGGGAATTTCTGTTTTAAAGGATGTTGCTTTGCAGGAATGTGCACAGAATTAAGGAATTAATGCCCCTATGTCCTTCACTAACTCAACTGCAGAAACAGGATAACTCAGTGGCATTTAAGCATTAGGTCACAGTTCCAAGAGAAGTGTGTATGTACCTACACACCATCTCAGAGTAACATGATAAAAATGTACTTAGGCTAATACACACTGTGCAGGAACTCAGAAACAAAGTAAATCCTCTTAAGGAAATTTAAACAGACAGATGTAACTATTGTAAGGAGCCACATCTGTGTGTACTTCCTATGGGCTGTTCATGAATCATTCCACAGTGACTACAGAGTGTTCTGAGGAGATCAAGTGTGCTAAAGCCAAACAGGTTTTCCTTAACATCAGAAAAAAATGTCATCACCAGGCTACACCTCCTCCTGAGCCCATTTTCTGATTTATTCCTGACCTTCTGCATTTGTGCCTCTGTAAACCTCTTGCTTTTTGAGCCAACTGTCCTCATCTGTAAAGAAAGTTTGTCACCTTCTCTTCTCCTGCATGTGTACTGTGACATGCTTGTAACTATGAAAAGCAACCCTCTCAGAGACACGGAGCTCTGAAAAAGAGATGCCATTATCCTGTTCCAACACACCATGACATTCCTTCTGATCATATTTACTGGCTCTGTATACAATTGTTACTGTTCTTTTCAGGTGCATCAATTTCTGCTGCCAGCATGATTATGATTTAAAAGGAAACATTTGCTAAGTTATAGCACATGATGGATTCTTTCCATGCTCTGAAGGAGCATTGTGCTCTAACCAGGCAGACGTGCACCCACTGCCAAGCTGATTCCAGTGTTTCACCAAAACACCAGAGGTAGCCAGCATCCATACGGAAAAACACTGACAGTGATGAAAAGCAGGCTCCAGGGACAACAGTCAGTCAGTCATAGGGATATTTTAGGACAGTCAATCAGAGCACACTGGCAATGGACACCATGGGATATGTGCTGCTTGGGTATTATGTCAGCTTCTGCAAGTAAAAACAAGCTGCTTCTCAGATATGTGGCTACTGAGTTTCCAGTTTCGCTCAGAAAAAGACTTGCTAAGAAATTCCCTGGAATCTGGGCCCCAGAGAGGGTGATGGGGTAGAGAGGAGGAGGGTAAGGGGGTATAAGGTGCTCACACCAAAGCCATGTGACCAATGCAAAGGTAGTCAGGAAAAAAAGCAGATTTTTATAATAAATAAACCATCCAAGCTGCATTAGTGTTCCAGATATGTACTCAACAAGACCCTCTCCCAACCACAAACCAGCAAGAATGGGACATGAAAACTCATTCAGACAGCTAATGGCACAGTCTCTTTGAACTTTGGAGAGAGGATTTTCCACTGATTTAAGGCCCACCTTTCTTTGTATTTCCTATATATACACAAGGACCACGCCCCCCACCCCACCACAACCCCTTAGGGAACAGAGGATACATCGGAGGAAAGACCAGTAGTATCCCTCCTTTAACAAAAAAGCTTCCTGATAAATCCTACTTCTGCACAGGCCTTGGAAGTTAAGCAGGAACTTTCAGAGCCAGGAATGAACGCTATAGCTGCAGTTCTCCCCATCCTCTTACTCCACTGAAAACAACTCCCAGGGACTTGGCATTCCTTTGGTAGAAACTATAGTCCATTCTATGGTCTCCAGACCAACATAGTGGGTACCAGCATCTCCTCTCCTACTTTTCCCTACCTCCCTGAAGCTCACCCAGCTATATCTGTTACTGCTCTGAAGATACTGCTGTAGGCCATTTCCATTTTTGCAGTATTATTCGTAGCCCTAAAAGTCTCCTGCACAGCCTGAAGACACAGAGACACACAAAAAATACTTAAGATTCATCCATACTGGGGGGGGTAAAGGTGGGACCTGTTGGATTAACAATCCTCTGACATTGCCATTCTATTTACACATCAAATAAAAGAAAACAAATTAAAATCAAGTTAAGAGTCTGCCCCAAGGATAACACAAATTACCAACCAAAAAAAATATTAAAAACAAGCAGCAACTTTTATATAAAATTAATAAAAACAAAAGACAAATGAAAAAGAAATTGTCAGTAGCATCTATCGCCTCTCTGCATCTGAACTGCACTTATACAAACTAGTCCATTAGTACAGCAGCTTGCTAGAAATTGACTTTGGTTCAAGCTTAGTTTTAAAAAAATAAAACATAAAAAAATCAAAAACACTTAAGAAACGGTGGACGGACATTTGTTAGTTTCCCTGCTTGCAGTTCACTAGTTTTGAAGTTTCAGGGGTAATTGGTTTAAATATCAGTAAAACAGGAAGGTGGAGAGCTAGAGATGAAGAGAGCAAAACCATGGCGGGGGGGAGAGATAAGGGGTTCTGCCACTTGAGTGCAAACACAAATCCCACATGCTCAGGTCACAAACCAGAGTATATGTAGAGTTTAAAGTTGCTGCCTTCTGGATCTTGGATGAGGAGCTCCAGGATCCCCCTGAATCATCAACATAATGAACAAAGCTGCGTCAGCTCATCAGTTTAGGACACTCTGGTGACAAAAGAAAATGGGGTGGGTGGGAAAGGGACTCTTCTAATATCCTCACTAGCTACAAGTAATTTAGTTTTATACACATGGCAGAAACCTTTAAATCCATCAGGAATGGAAAGTTCCAAGTGAACTGCATTGCAGTGATCCAGTCTTCTCTTCTTAAAAATCTTTTCTTTTTTTTGGTTCAGATACTAGATTGTATATTTAAGAATATACGGATCTAACTTCTGTACAGTTCATCCCTCTTCCTCATCCACAAAAACATCCTCTGCTACACAGATCAGAATCAATCCTACAAAGGTAGTTACAGTGCCAGGAAAGCCCCAACACTCCAGGCAGAGACACTTATTGCCATTTGTACTCAGTGAGTGGCACCACAGTGCAGAGACCACCCAAGATCACCCGGTGTGTGCAAAGCCCCAGTCAGTCCCTGTGGTGTTGGGATTAACAGTGGCAACTTCTGCTGCTGTGCTCTTGGCTTCTCTGTTTTGCAGCCAGAACCTCTTCTTTGCTAGGAAGTTTTTTCTCAATACAGCGTTGGAAGCATCAGAAAAGGAGTATTGCTATGAACAGGGAGAATTTGACCTTTTGGAATCCTGGACCAATTCCCCCGGTGGGAATTCAGGATTGTTGATGTTGCTTTACATACTGCCAATTAGCCTGGGTAACTTGATGGGGTTTTTAACATTTGTGTGCTGTTGCACAGCAAAACAAAACCACAGGAACAGAAGAGCCACTGGTATGTCACAGCTGACAGTCGGGAGGTCACATCCCGCTCTCTGAAGTGAAAGGAGCCAAGCACACAAAGCTAAGAGCAGAATTTGGCCATTTTGTCTGAATAATTGAGAGAACTGCAGTTCAGAAGTAATTCCTTGCAGAGACCAGTCTGGAAGTTTGCACACCGTGATCTCCACTGCTACACTGAGCTTCCTGCACAAAAGATGAACGTAAATTCTTCTGACCCCTACAAGTAGGCATTGGACAAATTCAAGGACGAGGAAACTGTTCAGAACATTCCCAGAAGATCAGGACAGAAAGTCTGTTTGTGCTCCATTCTTCCTCTCCACCCTCCCGCCCTCCCCCCGTGGTGTGGGAGCTCACTGAAAACAATCCAGGAGCAAAAGACAAACGCGTCCAAACTATATATATAAAAATAATAATAATAATAATCAATAATAATAATAGAGATACACCAGTAATACAGGCCTGCCTAAATTGTACCAGTTAAGAAAGGAACCCCCAACATGATTGATACGATTATAAACACCTTGTATGTCATAATGGCCTGTACAACAGACCTATAAAATGATAATTAAAAAAGAAAGATATTTAGACCAAAAAGAACCAAGAAATCCCCTTCCTATGTTTGAATTGATAACCCACCTTAACTTGTCATTGTGACTGCTGGAAATGATAAGTAGTCCTTTCACTTTTTTTGTGTTTTTGTGTTTTTGTGTTTTTTTGTGGTTTTTTTTTTTTTTTACATTTTTGGTTAGAAAGTTCTCCGATCCATGAAGCGATCCTGAAAAGACAGTGTTTATTATAAAATTAGGCAAATGTCTGTCCCAGCTTTAAATCCTTCCTGTTTTGCTTTTGTTTTTTGTTTCCTTTTTTTTTAGTATTTTTTTTTCCTTTATCCTTCTCTCTCTCTTGTCCCCAGCATCGCGGTGAGAGGATGCCCACGGCATTTTCAGTTCATAACCCTGCTGGCAGCCAATCCCACCGCACAGCGCCCTGGCGGGCAGCGCGGCCCAGCCCGGCTCACTGTGCCTTGGAGGCAGTGGTGGTGGTGGACGTGGCCCCGCTGGCAGAGGCCACGGTGAGGAGAGAGTTCTGGATGGACTCGGCTGAGGTGGAGGTGGCGTGAAGGCTGGCGACTGGTCCAGAGGCCCCTGCGGAGGCTGCAGCTGCAGAGACCAAGCTAACCGGGTTGCTGGTGAGCAGAGAAAGGTTCTGAGGGTTCAGGAACAGAGGGGCAGTTACGATGTTGGGGGTACCTCCAGCATTGGCAAACACCAAGTTTCCAGTTGCATCCAGTGATGTTATTGGAAGAGAGCCACCAGATGCAAGAGCTAAGAAAATGGGGAAATTGAGCAGGGAGGAGACAACATTAGCAGTAAGCAACAATGCAAAATGTGCCTAAAAGCAAAGGGTCTCTGCATTTTCCTTTCTCTGGTGTGTGTGCTCTCTACACCACTAATAGTTCACAGAATCATAGAATGGATTGGGTTGGAAAAGACCTCCGAGATCATCAAGTCCAACCCTTGGTCCAACTCCAGTCCCTTTACCAGATCATGGCACTCAGAGCCTTGGCCAAGCTCACCTTAAAAACCTCCAGGGATGGGGAATCCACCCCCTCTCTGGGCAGCCCATTCCAATGCCTGAGCACTCTCTCTGCAAAGAATTGCCTTCTGCTCTCCAACTTCAATTTCCCCTGGCAGAGCTTGAGCCCATCGTGCCCCCTTGTCCTATTGCTGAGTGCCTGGGAGAAGAGACCAACCCCCACCTGGCCAGAACTTCCCTTCAGGCAGTTCCAGACAGTGCTGAGGTCACCTCTGAGCCTCCTCTTCTCCAGGCTAAACACCCCCAGCTCCCTCAGCCTCTCCCCACAGCACTTGTGCTCCAGTCCCTTCTCCAGCCTTGCTACTCTTCTCATAGAAGATGTTGTCTCATCATAAGTTGTTGTTTTTTTTTTAATAACAATCACACAAGCCCTTGCAGATACTAAAATGCCTCTGTTGTTTGCTCCTAAAGTAATGCCATTGTGCCTTTCTTCAGATCTTTAAGCACAATAGTGGTCTGTGCTTCCTGCCACAGAGAGCTGGTATATTCAGGCAACCTGCACTGGGAAGGGTTGGGATGAGTGACCCTGTGCAGTGACAGCTCTCACTGGAAAGGGTTGGGAAGAGTGTTCCTGGGAGTGACAGCTCCCACTGGAAAGGGTTGGAACAGTGTCCCTGTGCAGTGACAGCTCCCACTGGAAAGGGTTGGAACAGTGTCCCTGTGCAGTGACAGCTCCCACTGGAAAGGGTTGGAACAGTGTCCCTGTGCAGTGACAGCTCCCACTGGAAAGGGTTGGGAAGAGTGTTCCTGGCAGTGACAGCTCCCACTGGAAAGGGTTGGGAAGAGTGTTCCTGGCAGTGACAGCTCCCACAGGATGGAGAAGGTCATGGAACCCTGAGCGTAACATTTTGAATGCTGACATATAACCAATCACTGTTACAACTTATTCTCACCTGTCTACAGTGCTCAGTCTGCCTTAGATTATGATCTCCTAAATTTATCTCTGACACTTTAGGGCAGGGTTCTTTCTTGTAACCTGGAAACAAGATTTGTTCAGCTAGTTTAGGGGATATTTGAACACACAGGGTAGGCACCACAACTATGACAGGCTATAACTGAGAACAACTCTGGCTGAAGTCAGTGGTAGCTTCTGGCCATGTCTGGCACTCCCAAAATAAATTTTTGGTCTTCTAAATGAGGATTTATGTATTTAAAGTTCTACATAATGACTTCAGGAGGCAGGATGTTTGTCATAGGTTCTTTTTAAATATATATGAGGGTAACAATTCAGGATCAAGACTTGCTGAGAACTGCCCTCCTGACAGACCTCAGAATGGTGCAAGTCTGCTCAAGCAGACTAGAGAAGACCTATAAAAAGCAGATCTCTGACCTGCTAGACATACAGGCCAATGAGGAGAGGATAACAAAATAAATTCAGATCACATTCAGTATCTTAAATGCCTCCTGCAAATCACTCTAAGATCACACACAGTTCTGATCCCCAATCTGTCGTTGTACCTGCTCTTATCTCTGTGATACACAAAATATATTTGCTCATTTAAATTTTGTAAAACCTTTACTCCTATAAAATTTATGTCCAGTGCTGAGGAGTCAGTGTTCTTCCTTAGTAGAGAAAAACAAAACACATAAACTGAAGCTGTATGAGGGAAATGCATTAATAGGAACACTACTGACCTTGAATAGTTGCCAGTGTACTGTTGCTCATCAGGGCTGGGCTGAGAGCACCACCTAATGTCCCTGGATTGAGACTGAGTAAGGCACCTCTGCAGGAAGCAGGATCATGGAAGAAGGGGAAAAGGGAAAGACAGTTACTTTTAAGGAAAGGTTATCACTGTTCAGAAATACACTATCATATTTAAAATTTTTCAAAAATTTTTCAGAGGGGCAGGGATGAAAGGAAGACCAGAGAGACTAAGTGCTATTTTTAGTTGGTTTTAGTTCTTGCTCCATTAATGGTTAGTGACAAGTACAGGCAATGCAAATACATGACTTGTATTGTTTCTATAAAATATTTTTGTAAAGTATTTTGGGGAAAGTGTAATTTGTTAGAGAGCTATCACCCTCTCCCAAATTCAGATAAAAAATATGTAAACGAGGAGGAATTAAAGAGACAAAGAACCATCTGTCTGAGCAACATTTTTAAAACTACAACTTCAACAACACATCATCACACATCTTTTACAATTTCTTGCTCGTGATGGAGAAGTGAATGCAGAGGAACAAAGTGGGTCTAGGCTCTCTCTGCACTTTGCAGTTAGTTGGACAGATTCTGTGACTCAGTGGTAAGTTGCAGCTCTTAAGTCAAGCTTTGCAGTGGGATGAATGACTTATCAAGTAATAACGTTGTTGCAACACAGCTTTTTTACTTTTAAAGAGAACACAATGTTTGTGTACGATGGTGGGAACAGCCAATTACCATCTATGAGTAAACCTTCA
Organism: Pithys albifrons albifrons; assembly: GCF_047495875.1. Lineage (NCBI taxonomy): Eukaryota > Metazoa > Chordata > Aves > Passeriformes > Thamnophilidae > Pithys > Pithys albifrons. The sequence goes on along the minus strand of NC_092458.1, from coordinate 113,366,575 downwards.
CAGTTTGAGATGAATGGCACCAGAATCACTGAAAACCAGTGACGACTAAAATCAATTTACCCCAAGAATCCTCCTCCCCTCTTCCGTTCACCTCACCCAGAAGGGTGTGCAAAGCTCCTCCTTACCCAGCTGCAAACTGTGAGGATGCCATCAAGCCTGGGTTCAGTCCTGCTGCAGCAGCCATGGCAGCAAGACTGGCATTTGCAGGCAACTGTGCAGCTCCTTGTAATGCAGCTGCCGCCGCTGTTTGCAACCCTGATGCCGTTACCATCACCTGGCTGGTCCCAAGAGGGGAGGACAAGGGAGTGGAGGTTGTCTGTGTTGTGCTGGTCTCACTGGCACTGGATGCCTCTGAAGTGGAGGCTGAAGCAGAAGGGGAAGGACTCAGGGAGGGTGATGTCACTGCTGAAGAAGCTGGAGGTGCTGTTGAAATTACTGTTGCCGTGTTGTTAGAGGTGGTTTCTGTTGTGCCTGGAAGGTTGACTCTGGTTAGAACAGACAGGGCTGAACAGAAACCCCTGCCCACCTGAACTGAGCTGCACACCCGCCTGAGAGAGACACAATTACATTTCTGCAGGCCCAAGAAGCACCAAGGGTTCAAATGAAAAGCCTGGACTACAATGGGGTGACATTCCCAGCAGAAGCCAGAAGGGGAATACAGTGCATTTCTGTTCAGCATCACCTGTGGTTTATCTCCAGAAAAGTCACCTCAGTGGTGACAAAGAGCAGAGTAACAAGGAACAGTGACAAGGATGTCCTGGGACACCAGAGCCCAACATTGAACGATTTTTTTAAGAATAAAATGGGGGAAATGGTAGAGGTTGATGCAGTGTCAGGAGCAATCAGCCCTTACCTGTGACTGACAGACTGGTTACAGCAGGACTGGCCAGCGGGAGTACGGGGTTGACAGTCAGGGTTGTAGCTGCACTGCTCGTCACAAGGCTTGGTGTGGTTGCCACCTGGAGGTCAAAGAGAATAAAACTGCTCAGCTGCTCAGGGTTAGCTGCTAGACCTGAATTTCTTTCTTCCCAGCCTCAGCTGAGGAAGTTATTGAGGAAAACGCTGCATATAAACTGACTTTTTCGTAATTCCATTATTTTATCATTCAGTGGAACAACCATAATACTGTCTCTAATTACCAGCAACATCTTTATTCTTCATAAATTGGTATTTGAAAGGAGATACATCCACATCGTCTCAAGACTGCAAGTTCTCTCTCTCTCTGCCTCCCCTTGAAGAGAGCACCTTGTTTTAATGGTGTCACTCATATAGAGTTACAAAATATACTATTTCTGTATGGTTTTTTTTTCTTGTTTCAACATTTTTGCAGCTCTACATCGCTTTCTTTGATAAAATTATGTAAATGTCCCAGCATTACCAAAGGTATTTAGGGTAACGTGTTTACATGGAGAAGCAGAATAACATTTCACTACAAGCTTTACTTTGATAAGTTTCCTTGGGCCAGAGGAAGGATCTCTGAATTATAAAACACACAAATGCAATTTTCATTTGTGGATGGCTTATTACAAGAAAGCTACAGTAAAACTGAAGATGTTACAGATAAACAGCAAAGATTTAAGGCTGGAGAAACCAGCTTATGGGGGAAAATGAAATATAAGGAGAGAAAGGACTTTTTATGGACAAGAAATGGTGTCCAACAGTAATATTTGAAGGCTGTTATACATCAATGAGAGAAATGAATGCTTTAGAGTTGCCCAAGAGAATATAGCCAAGGATATAGGCTAAAACATTCCTCCTTTGCCCTCTCTTACCTTAAGTTTATTATCAGAGAAATATCTCTCATGCTGCATATCCTGTTATAGGGAGTCAAATGCTTCATGCATTTTAAACAAGACTGGGGCAACTGGGACAGACCTGAAAGCTTCCTGCCTGTCTGGAATGGTGTGTGAGATAAAGAGGAGTGGATCCACAGCATGGCTCTCACTAAGGCAGCGCAGACGCCGCATCTGTCATCTGTCCAGCCAGCAGCTAAGGCCAAGGTCACAATCCATATTTCAGGGCAGTGAATGACCCAGAATTAATACAGCTCACCCAGTGGTCACAGTGAGTGCCTTCAGCCAATGCAAACCCAGGTTGCCACCAGAAGGAGCCTCCCCCTCCAATCCTGCTGCAGAGCCCAGACCCTCATGCAGCCAGGCTGCAAGGGACACTGGTTATCCAGCCACATGGAAAATTCATCACTGCTCCTCACATGGCTAATTTGCAGTCAAACAAGGAAACCGAGCCCAAGCATGCCATGGACACAATCTCCAGAGCTGACACAAGGAATCAACAAAGCACACAGTCAGTGAGGGCTGGGGCAGCAGGGCTGAAACATCCATTCCAGTGGCAGCACAGACTTAAGCTTACAATGAGTGAAAATGCTTGGTGAGACTGTGGGTAACACCTCCATTTCTTACAGACAACGGCAGATTGCAATAACAGGGACATTTGTGTAGGGAAGCTTCTTTAAGCTGCAGTCCCAGTGAACTTGCACAGTTACTAGAACACACTCATAAATCTAACTATGTTCTGCTGTGGCAGCAAGGCATGCAACCTTGCTTTGCAATTGGGGGAAAATAAACAGTAATAGGAAAAAAGACTAAGTACATTTAACACATCCCTTCCCCTGAAACAAAAGGCTGCATGCACACACCCTGAGACAAGGATGAGGGGAAAGATAACAAATCACCAAAAGTAATGGTTTAATGAAGTACTGGAAGATATTAGCTACTACGGTGATGAAGGTGGAATAAATACTACAAAAGGACCAGCTACAGGCTACATAAATTCCACCACATTCCTATTAGCATAGCTACTATGAAATCTAATAGCTACTGTTTCTATTTATGAAAACAGACCTCCATGGACATTGGTAGTAAAGGTGCTGAAGGAACCTTGATGCATGTGTTTTGTTACTCTTATTTTCATGAAGTTTGTGTTTACCTGAGGCAAATACAAGTGTGGGAAATTAATTACAAGAGTATTAGCTAAGCTGTTTCTATGTTCCATGTCTTTTTTTAATATAAATACTTTCTGCCTAAAAGTGACAACAGTGGTATCATTGGATTTGCACCCTGTAAGTCCTCAAATGATGCAGAATCAGAGAATGGGTCAGGCTGGAAGGGAGCACAGAGGGACGTCTGGTCCAACCCCCCTGCTCAAGCAGAATCATCCCAGAGCACATGGCACAGGATTGTGTCCAGACAGTTCTGGAATATCTCCAGTGAGGGAGACTCCACAACTTCTCTGGCCAATCTGTTCCAGTGCATGGCACGTTTTACAGCTGCTCACTGCCTTATGAGAGCAGCCAAAATAAGAGGGGGGGGTTGCAGTTGTTAAGCCTTTTTTACTGTTAATTTGCGAAAAATAGTTCAGGTAAGAAGGAAAGTCCAGACATAAACCAAAGGTACTACCTGAAATAAGTTCAAAGCAACAAACCCAAGTGCAAATTTGCTAGTCAGAATATTTGTCTAAATAAAACACCCACAACACTGAAGGCCTGACTAGTACCTGATTTATCTTACACAGTATGTAAGTGGAATATTTAAAATGCCAGTAAAATAGAAATATGTGAGAACAAATCTGCTACAGAGAAGGTGCAGCCCAGCTCGTGCCCCTGCCACAGTGAGCACAACAGGACTATCTCTTCAAGTGAACTTTGTCACCACAGTTCTTAACTCTTACCAGTGAGGTTGGGCAGGGGAAAATTGCTTTGATGGGTGAGCTGCTGGTTCCACCACTGCTGGGTGGGTTGATCCTTTTCTCCTTCTGGCGCCGGTTACAGAACCAAACGCGGATCACCTCCTTCTCCATGTTTAGCTGGTCAGCTATCATGGTGATCTCATCCGAGGTAGGCTTTTGGTTCTGAAGAAAGGAAACAGCACTTGAAAAGCTGGGAAATTACCTCCTCAAGTTTCACACTGTAGCTGATTCTTCGGTGGGCAGGAATCTGGATGGGTGATTTAGATCCAGAACCTGATCAGTGGTACAGCAAAGACAGACCACATTGGGTGCTTCTGCCTCCCAGATAAAAACCGCACATTATGTGTGTTTAGACTGTTGCCCCATTTATCCATCCTCAGAAGGGGCAATGTTTAGATCTACAGCTCAGGATACTGGAATGCAAAACCACAAAGTCAGTGAACTGCAAGAACCAGTGAGTTTGTTGGAAGGAGTTTGTGATTGTTTGGTTCTTTTAAAAGAAATACATTGACATGTGTTTCTTAGCACGGTTTTTGTATTCACCTTGTTTAGTGCTAATACGTTCCTAAGTAGCACAGTAATGGGCTCATTCTAACAGATCTAATTGCTAAGTTTCTTCATTTCTTCAAAGGCTGAGCACAGCCCCAGGACCACTGACCTCCAGGAAACTCTTCTCTAAGGCCACACGTATGTTGGTCTCTATGCTGGTGCGTTTCTTCCTCCTACGGTTCAAGCCTTCAATCCCTTGCCCTGGAGAATTCAGGGCACTTGGGCTGGAGAGAGTTGAATCAGATGAGAGGTTTTCTGAAAAAGAAGAAAGTAACACAAATCAGGAGATTTTATCTAAATGCAGTGCAGTCTAATGCAAGTGTTCTTCATCTGTGCAAGGTATGCTAAGACCCACTTTGTATTTATTCCAAATATATAGATTTCTGAAGATCACATGCATTAATCATTGTATTTACAACATCTACTTGAAAGTAAAAAGTTACAGGTAAGCCCAGTGGGTGCTCTCTGCTTCTCTATGCTACCACAGTATCCCTTTTACAATACCTATGCCAAGTGTGTCTCCCACGTCTCATCCCACTCCACTCTCACTCACTGCAAGTCCCAGTTGAAAGAAAAAAAGCAGTAACTGATACCCACGAGTCACAGCTGAAAGTCACAGGCAATTATGAAAAAAATCTGAGCAGTCTGAACTTTCTTTTACCCACTCTGCAGTACACTAGAGGAAAAGAAGTTCACAGGCAGCTTCACAGTGTTCTCTCTCCTCTCTCTCTGGACATCTTAGCAGATATTCAGTGCTACCAACAGCCTACACAGTGAGCAGCTCCCCCTCCTCAGCTTCACCAGGGCTCTACCTGTTAACCCCTAATTCTGTCTTCTTGGCTTCACAGAGGAGCAAAGGGAGAACACTTAACTCCACTCTGTAGCAGGAAGCACAATGTAACCAACAGGCAAGTTCTAGCGGGAATTTAAACAAAGTAATTAATTATGGCTGGAGTTCCCTCTCTGCACTGGAGTTTGTGGGTGGTGAGCAGATATCAAAGCTCACAATGCCTAACATCACTTTGGTAGACTCAAACAGGCAAGTATTTTTATTTTTTTTCCCCAGTAATGTGCTGAAACCCTTCCTCAGTCTGAAAACCCCACAGAACAAGCTGAGTTCTGTGGCAATGAATTCTACAACACTCCCATGTAGTGTAAAGGAAGGAACCATCAGCATGCTTCTCCTGCCTGCTTTTACCTAAAGTAGCCTTTGACGTAATTTGAATCTTTTTTTCAAACATTTTCATGAAACTGAGTCAGAACCAAAGACAATGATTCCCCACTTCCAAGCTGTGAAGGACCCCAACACTCTTCAGAGCCCTTAACTTTACAGATGTGTTTTTTCAGGCTAGCAGGAAAAGCAAACTATGAATTTCTTGCAGCACTGGACTCATCCAGTGCTGCTGGAAGGTTTGGGGATCACTGGCCTGTGGACTAGAGCACTCAGTGTGGAGATACTTATGTTTTCTATCATATATACCTAAAGACAAGCCCTGTCAGCACAACAGAATGACACTTCCTTCTCTCCATGCAGGACAAATTTTCAGCACTGCATGCAAAATTACAAGGAATATTACTTTCAAAATTACAGAGAACACTGTAGGCACAAGCATCAAGCTCTCTCCATTTAGGTAAAAATAGGAAGGCACACACCATCCCTGCCATCTGTTTAACATATCCATCAGTTTTATACTTTGTGCAGTTGCAGACTCGGAGGAAAAAACTGGCTGACAGAACTCCTGAATACTTTCTGTTCTAACACCACCATACAAGCTCCTTTAGCTGGTGGGAGATTGAAAAAAATCACTACCAACATGGGCATAATTAACTTACATCCCAGGAAAAAAATTACGGAAGAAAAACCAAAACTTAACCCACAAAAAACTCTTCCTGTGAGGAGAAAGAGAGTATTTATATGGACCCTTGGAGAGAGATGAAAAGAATGCACATAGAGGTGTGGAAGAGATGGATGCAATAAGCTCTGCCTACTGAAACAACAAATCATGCAAACCTGTCTCTACTGCACATCTGAAAAAGAAAGCTGGAGGAGGATTAGAAGTTATATGCATGAACATACACGAAGGAGGAAATCCATGACACACATTGTACCTCATCCCATGCAATTATTCATCTCTCTGCAGAACACGCTTCTGGAGGTTCAGACTGGAACTATTTTGGATGCATGCAGGGAAAAGGAAGCATGGACCTTTATTTCTACCCCTTTATTAGTCCCATGGACACCTACAAAGGCTTCATAAAACCGTAAGGGCACAAACGAAGCAGGTTTTCAGAATGCTACTGATTTTGGTAGGCTGGTGAAGAAATACACAGACTCATTCACCTGCATCATTGAGCCACTTTTCCAGAAGCGGCTTTAACTTGCACATGTTCTTAAAGCTGAGGTTCAAGGCTTCAAAGCGAGAGATGGTAGTTTGGCTGAAGTCATTTCCATAGAGTTTGCCCATAGCGAGCCCAACATCACCCTGGACAAAGAAAGAGAAAAAAGGGATTCACTGACATAGGCACTTCCAAAGCAAGGAATCTTGTCACATTCCTGTGTTCTCTCAGTGACTCCACTGCTGTGTGGGATTTCAGTTTCACAGCAGCTTTCTCAGTGCTACCAAGATTCATGCTAAAGCAATAATCATAGAGAAATGTCAATCCTCAGTCAGTTTAACCATGTAACTCTTTCCAGGAAATCCCTGATGCTTTGTCTTCTTAGCATTATCACTCAGCAGCACATTCCACTGAATATTAACTTGTAATCTTTTTCTTACTTCTTTAAAATAAAATAAAGGCCAAGCTCTCTTTAGGAGCAGGTTTGAGTTTCTGCATATTTCACACAGAAGAAGAAAAGTTCAAATAAGCAGAAATGCAGTGAATTCATGTTCTCAAATTACCAGAAAACACTCTTGAAAAAGATCTCTGCAAACATATACCACAGCTAAACAGATGCACAAGTATTCTTATCTGAACTTTTAGTATCTTCTGAGGTTCAAGCCAAACTTCTCCCCAACAGATACACATTTCAAAGCAGACAAGAAGTCGAACCATTTCAAATAATGATTAACTGTAGTCTTGACTATCATTACCCATCTGCCAAAAAGCTATCCAGGAGATTTACAGACAGATGCTCATCTTTTTATATCTCCTATTGCTTTTCAAAACTCAGTTTTACCTGGCTATCAGACATTCTGCTTATGCTAATAAATATTCATATATGTAGTATATACTTTGAAAGTCTCGTTTAAAAGAAAAAAATCAACCTGTTCTTGATTGTGGCCATTAAAAACACCATCACATTTTCTTGCTTTGTTTTAAAGCTGGAAGGTCCTGCCCTTTGAAAAAAGCCTGTTGGTATTTCAAGTATACTATTTTGTCTAAAGTAGTTTTACTTAGATTTTAATTTTTTAGCACAAAAACCAGCATGAAAAGTCTAGAGGAAGAGACTGAGAAGCTTGAGCACAGTTAGTGGAGTTTAATTGCGAATGGGTTAGTTGGGTTGTGCATAAAGCTGCTTTTCTTTGAGCTCAGACCCACAACCACAGCTGGGTGTGAGTGCACTGACAGCATGCAGAGTGGCCACACACAAGTGAGGAGAAAACAACCCCAGTGAATTGTGCAGGTTGTGCAAAGAAAACCATTTCCTTCCCAGAAGAGGACCAGAACAATTGGTTTGTGTGCCCTTCAATCAGAGGAAACACGTGGGAACTCACATTTATACCTCTCATCATATGCCAGGATTCTGTGCATTTTAAAACTCATAAATCATTCCAAGAGGAGTAACGTGGATAATCTACTGGGTTTATGAAGAAGAAACCCTGGCTATGTAAACCATTTTAGAGATCAGTTGATTTATGTCTTGGCAGGAAAGAGTCATGAAATTTGCTCCAGTCCCCCAGCTAAATTTAATTCTGGTATTTTTGTTGTTGTTACTAACATTTGCCATCTGATTTAAAATGAATAGTTTGCCATTTCTTTGTCAACGCCAAAAGGTGGCAGCATTTCAGCTGCAGGCAAAGGAATTTACATACAACGGGGATGAGAATTTCATACACTGGGAAGGACCATGGAAAGGATGGATGGAACAGAGTATAAAGGCACTGTGCACACATCTCAGCTACTCTGGAGGCTGAATGAAACCCTGGTAATGAACTAAAACTGATTATAAGGTACATCACTGCTGTGTGTACTGGTCTGTTGAGAAGCTCACACAGACTAGCAGAGGCAGTTATCTTTTACAGACTAAAAATAACATTGTCTAAAATGTGCACTCACAGAGCTTAAATCTGTACCAAGCAATTAGTCACAGGCCTGCAATAATGCTAAAATGCAGAATGCTCATTGTGTCCCTGCATGTCAAACATGGACATATTTCTAAGGAAGACAAACAGAAGGGATTTAAATCCGTCACCCAATGTCAGGGTGGGAGAAGAGACAGAACTGCTGAAATTCAAAACCTGTTATATTGTTCACATGACAGAGTGTAGTAAGTGATTAGTTTGCAATGCAAACTAAATCTCACAATTATTTTTGAAATGCAGGGGTGGTGTGAGTCTGAAAAACCTTGCAGTGCCACTGGAAATACATTTCTTTTATCCTCTGAAAGGCAGTCTATTTATCCCAACCATAGGAAACCAAAGTAATCAGGGTCTCTAATTATCATCCAATTATGCAATTAGGTAGAAGCTATTAGAACAGCCTAATTACACACATAGCAACTCGGAGTAGGACAGGAATGACCAAATGCAATTTTATCACATTCTCAAGATTGCCCTTTTCTAATCTCAAAAGCAAATACTGAAATGTAAGCTGAGCAGTTGTGTTCATTTTTCCCCACCATGAAAATTCACAGCAAGGTCAATCAAGAAGGGTTAAGATACAACTTAAAAAGTCTAGTTGAGCTTTTATAATCATCTCACAGGAGGGCATATTAAACACAATAACGAGAGATCTTCATGAACCTCCTCAGCCAGGCTATGGGAAAGCTATTGTATTTTATTTTATTCTGTTCTGCTCTGTTCGAGCTTTTGTGTGTGTCCATCACTTGCCTTTCCGTGCCTCCCTCTAGTGGAAAGGACGGGGGGAAGGAGCCACACATGCCAGCAAAGGCACCTCATTTCACTAAGAACATTCTGTTCTGGAGTTATAATTAAGATGCTGCCAGGAACTTTCATTATGAACTTTGAGATTTCAAACATTTAAGACTCTGCCAGAAAAGTAAATCTGACTTCAGCACATACTTGGAGTTAGAGTAGATTTACTTATTCCAGGGGGAGAACAAATCACCTATGTTGGATTGACTGCTCTGAGCTCAGACTTTTAAATACTTTTGTATGCTCTTTCTTTTAGCAAAAACATGCTTATGCTTAAGCACAGATCCTTGCCAAAATTAACTCTTTTCCTGGACAGAGATTTTAATTTTGCAGGGGGAAAAACCTCATTTTGATATTAATAAGAAAGGACTCTTGGATTCCAGCAGCTTTTCCCTTCAACAAAGTAACAGAATATATAAATGTACTTTGTACTTTTAATTGTACTCTTCATTCAGTCCTTTTTGGCCATGTACAAGATTACTTTTCTTCTGCTCTATGGGTATTTCTGAGCTTTTAAACAAACGAAAACAAACCACACCTTCAGTTCACCTCTGTAAGGAGGAAACTTCAAAGGTGACAGTCCTTTCAGGTTTTGTTTGGGAACCTCAGCAAAAGCATTAAATACAGAAATCATTGATGTTTAATAGGAAAATACACTTGAGAGAGAAAAACCCTTTGACATCCAAAGCAACTGCACAGATGTGATACACTTTTTAAACACAGAGAGCAGCTAATTGTGCTGTATGATTTTTGGAACTTTGTACTTCTGAAGGCAGCTTTAAAGTGCTTTGTCCCATTCATGTCACATCCTATAGAATGAATAGTGCACATGCAATGACATCTGGAGCTGGTAAATGCCCGTTTTCCCCTGCTGGGAAAATGGCTATGCTTTAAAACCAACAGGGAAGTAAGATGGATGTATGGCTTTTTCTGTTATTCCTTAGAAATCCCCTACATAAAGGCCAGAGCATAACCCTATTGAAGCAGGTTCTCCCAGGAAAAGATGGAACTGTAGCCTCCCTCCAGGCTTGAAAGATGAGCCCCGAGGTTGCCCACTGGCAGGCACTCAGGTAAGCAGTCTCACCTGAGTGAATCCAAGTTTGATCCGTCTTTGTTTGAAAGTCTTGGCAAACTGCTCAAGCTCCTCAAGGTCACTGGGCTCCTCCAAGCTGGGAGTGTCGATGCGCTTTGGTGTCGACTGGCTCTGTGGAAGTGGCTGAATGGGGGTCGCTGCTATTGTGCGTGTTGGGGTTGCTGGCTATTGGGAGGGCAAGGCAAAGGTGACAATCAGACTTTAAAAACAAAATCATCAGCAAAAATTAACGTTCAAAAAAGGCGCGTGATGTTCTTGTGAGAAAGATCAACGAACTGGACATTTCCTGCAATCTCCAGTTTCCTCTAATTTATCTACATTCCTCTCCAGAACAAGCAATCGCAATCCAGAAAAGTGTATTAGTATGACAGCCTTTTAAAGGCTCTGTCATAACCAATTACAGAAAAGTAAGAGATGTTCAATCACAACCAATAACTTTGATTTGCTGCAGGAGCTGTTCAAAGAAAGGGTGAACGCTCTTACTTGATATACTTCTATCATGTATAGACAGCTTGGCATTCATCCCTTTTTAAGCATTTTAAAATTGAATTTACTGCTCGTGTGAGGTGGCAGATTGTCATCAGCCCAAAAGACTGAATCTCCTGTTTAATCCTGGAAGAGTGAGCACACACAGGTGTAGCAAACATGACAAGTTTGCTCTAATGCCACCTCATCTCTTGTGATCAACTCAACTCTTCCAGTACAAAACCACCAGATCTACCTCTAACCCTTCTATTGATATAAGAATGAACGTACTGGTGACATGAGGAATTAAGCAAAGGCAATGTACAGAGAAAAATTCCTTTCAGGCCACATTTTTTTCTCTATAAAAGGCTAATTTTCCAGCAGTCCACATGAGGTTCACTATTCCTGAGCATTGGCATATTAGAGCATTTTGCTATGCAACAACAAAAAGTATCTGGAAAAACAGGAGCACTGTGGAAAACAGTAACAGGTGAACAAAATATCTGGTAGTGCACAGCTCAGGCTTTATGTGCAACAGGAGCACTGGAAACAAGTTTTGAATGCATAAGTCTGTCTTCTTACATGCCATGATGAACTGAGATGCAGAGACAAATCATTTACTCTGGGTGAATTCTGTTCAGTTCAGCTGAGGCTCCTCAGTAAAGGTGATTTCATGCTTTTATGTCCAGTTCTGGCACTACAGACTCCCTCAGGCCAAATAGGAACAGCCTCAGGTCTGTGCAGCACTGTAGTGTTATGCAAAGTCTATGCAAAGGTACAGAAGAGGCTCGTCTAGAAGAAATGGCCACCATTCAGCTGAGTCTCTTGTGTCGTCTTTCTCCTGTGTTAGTGTTTTGCAGTGCACAGCAGATGGTAGAGGGAGGTCAAGATCCATAATTCCATTACTTGAGAAATAACGTAATCATATATGATCTTTCTAGGATTGCAGATACATGTGTCACACTTAAAAGTTTTTAGTATTTTTTTATTTTTAATTAATCGCAGTGGGTAATTACTGCAATACATCTTTACTGATTTCACCCACATTACGTAATTTATTTTTAATAATTTTAAGTATTTTAATAATTCTTTTTAGATCGAATTCTATTTTTTAGTAGGGAATCATGCTGCTAACTGACGTATGAACTACAGATGTGCAACAAATTCCATTTTCCATGAGGCATGAAAAATACTACAGGTGGTCTAACAGAAAATATAGTTTTCTAAGACTCTGATAGATTCAGACACGTTATTGCAGACTAGAATATTCTTATATGTAACCAAGTTGGCAGGAAGATACTGTGTGATATAACATGGTATTTGAGGAACAGCATGCAGTCATGAAACTAAACTGCACAGTAAAACCCAGAGCAAAGCACAACCAAATTTACAGGCATGTGTAACCTTAAATTGCTTTTCTTACAGTCTCAAAGCTTAACCATAGAGCTCTATTATTTTAATAGATACCTAACAGAATATTTTAATATTTTATTTCTAACAATCTCTTCACTTTCACAGATGGCAATTGGCAAGACTGGCAGTGACTTAGCAATGATATCAGAATAACTACACTATAATAAACATAGATCATCACTGCAATCTTCAGAAAGGTGCTTGCCAGTAATCCTCTTTCTGAGCTCTTAAGTAGCCCACACCTTGCTCCTCTGAATTTCACAAATTTGTCTGAGATATTTTCTAACAGGAAATCAAACAATGCTCTAGTGCCATTAGCTCAAGGCATCATGAAAATTTCCAGCTAAAAATAAAAATTTAGAACATTAAAGCCTGAAACAGGCACGTTAGGGTGGAAACTAAAGACAAATTTACTATTCTAGCTACAACATCTATTCAGGTAATTAATCCAAAGGGTCCATGCACTTGCCATAGTTTAAATGCCCCCAAAGCAACTCATGAGCTGCAGGAACAAGCCTGACCTGCGAGGCAAGGGTGATGCTTGGCTGAGACTGCAGGAGGTTGGCTTGGCTTTGCTGAGGTAGTTGCGTTAAGAGATTCTGCGCTTGCAGGAGACCTGGGGAGAGAAAAGCGTGGGTTTGGTTCGTCATTGGACAAGACTAAAACATGAAATGAGGTGAAACAAGGCTCTTGCTGAATGAGATGTTACAAAACATTTGAGATGCAAGCTTTCATTTCATCCCTGCACAGACAGCTGCAGGCTCTGGACTGGGCAGCCCGAAATCCCCTTGTGTTTTCCTGAAGTACATGTGGTGATAGAAGGGTAAGACAGAGAAGTCTGTACCAGTCTCCTCTGCAGAAAGAGTTTGTGATGGTCTGTGTGCAGGAATTATTTATTGTCCCCTTCAGCACCCAGATTTGGGATACATGCCTTGTGATAACCAACAGCTGACCATGAATTACAGAGACATATAAAAACACTGAGCACCAATCAGGTCAAATTCAACAACTGAACACTAAGCAAAGCCACAAATTTGGGTTCCTGATCACCCTCCTTCCTCTCTGTATCATCTTATGCCGAAAAAGAAGGAAACCATGCCAGAAGACACAACAAGCCTGGATAACTCCCTCCTGGGTCAAACAAAGTAGACACCTTTTGGGAAAGTAACTGGAATTAAAACTCAGGAAAGATACTGAGCCCTGATGCTCAATTTGAACAAACAGATTAAACACTACACTGAATATATGAAATCTCTGCTACTATGAAAAGGTGACAACATTGAAGACAAGCTGCAACTGACAGAATCAATATACACAATATTGTGTCAGTCTAAAAATAAATTCTCTATTAGTCCACTATTTGCATACTTTACTAAATTTCTGAGGAAATTGAAATATATGCTTGTATCTATATATTTTAACCAGAATCTATATGATTTTTTTTCAGTTTTAATAAAAAAATGTATATATTTTTAAGGGATAGAATCTTGACAAAAACATAACTATAGTTAGACAAGTCCCTCAATTTTATTGTGAAAAATATTAACATTTATTGTTTAGGCAACTCCTTGCTATGACTATCAATTTCCACTATAATACTTCAAGAACTTCACTAATTACACTTGCACTTCATAGGCACCTTCAATAAACCAAGTTCCTAAAATCAGGGGGGAACAACAACAGATGGATGCTGTGCCACTCAGAGGACAGAACACCAACCCAATACCACTTAAACTCAACACCATCATAGCAGAATACAGGTAGGGGACACAGCAATTTAGGACTTGTCAAATACTGAGTGAGAAACTGGGTGTTTTATGCAAGGTTAAGGGTGTAGGAGGCATGAAAAGAGGGACTACCATGAGTAGGAGGGAGAAAATGAATCCTCAGTAAGGGGGACACAACCACAGGGATTGTCTTCTGACAGTGATACTTGTTTTTTGTTTAACAAAGAGTTGAATATGTATTTTAAATAGCAAGTGTTGCTATCAGAATGCCCAAGACCGAGTGAATACAACCAGCTGCTTATGCAACATAATAGCAGAGCACAGACAACTATGTAAATTTGCTTTGCACCACATAATCAGCATGTTCCAGCTGTGTTCTGGAAAAGCCACAACGAGGGAACAGAGCTGCTTAAGGAACTTCCAAGACTGCTACCTCCCACAGTTCCACAGTGCAAGTATCTGTTCACTTAAAAGGTGATTTTACCTGCCTAAATCTAAATACTCATTAGTGAACAGTCACCTCTAAGTGAGCAGGTTTTGACCTTCCTCCAGTGACAGTGAATTTTAACTGACAGCTTGAACTAGAAAGGGGCAAACCCATCACACTGACACTGCAGAGTGTCTGAGCAACAGAGACAAACACCAGGCAGCTGACAGGGACCACATCTGAGCTCTGGTCCACTGGCAACACAATCAATTTCAAGTTACTCACTTGTCTTAGGATTGCAATCAGAGTAATTAGGACTTTCTTTTGTGACTTTTTGTCTTCAAAGAAACCCCAGAGGATGGTGTTCTGGCAGAGTAACACTTTTGCTGAAGAGTACAGAATGACTACACTCTTCCTAATTTTATTCTCACTCGTACCTTCTGAAGTAATTCCCATGGAATGACAGTATAAAGTAATCTGAACATGTTTAATCTGCTCTGTTTTTACATCATTTTATCCTGTTTGAGAGATACCGATACAAGGTGTCTCAGGCAGAATCTTGGGACAGAACAAGTTAGTTCAACCTGCAGCTGACTAAAGCAGGGATCAGGGGATAGGGAAAGCAGCTGAACTGTTTAGGCAAAGCAGGAGTCCCTTCTCCTGATTACAGCCTGCTGAGGGAATTGCCAGGCACACACTTCAGGCACTTGGCTTTCCTTAGTGGGCAGCTGCAGTTTTGCTCCTTTCAGACATGACCTGAACTACTCTAAGCTTCACCTTAAATTCTTTATTGAGAAGAAATCCCTGGTTCTCACTGCTCTCCAAGGTAACTTCAGTAATGACTTAACTCACAGGACACACAGCACAGCCTTTTACATGCAGTGTGAGTCCAAACCTGCACCATTTGGGCACCTGCTGAGATCCTGGTGTTGCGTATGTGTGTATGGCCAAACTTCGCAAACGAAGATTTGGGCAGGGCTCTCCCCAGGTGGGTGTGCCCTTTGAGCCTGCACAATGGATGTTTTAGGTGAGGCACAGCGTGCACAGAACTGGCCCCACCGTTTCAGTCCTGAGGTCCATCTGCCACAGCCGAGTGAGCTTGGACAGTGACAGTGAAGTCCTTGGGACTGTCACAGCACTCGGTACTAACCGGGGCTGACCCTGCTGAGCATCCGAGATCTGATGGGATCGGATGGCAGGGAGGCTTGAACTGCCAGGGGACGGTCCCACTGAGACTCGAACTCAGGTCCTTGGGATTCAGAGTCCAGAGTGCTCACCATTACACCATGGTGTAAATGACCGATGCAGTTTCCTCAGGGACTCACAGTGGCACCAGCACTGCTCAACATCCAGGAGGGTGGTGGTGGCAGCAGTTCCCACAGGGAGGACACAGCTACCTCCCTCCTGGCTCCTGGTGGTGGGTTGTGTGTCGGGGGTGGGTGTGGTTGGGTTATTTTGGTTTGTTTTTTTCCTTTTGCCTGTTTCCAACAGTAAGGCAGGTCATCCTCAGGACAACTGGCCTCCTGAGCTGGTAGACAGGGATGGGGAACTGAACAGCTCTCCTGTAACCCAGGAGGAAGCAGCTGGTGACCTGTTGAGCCACTCACAAGTCTACGGGGGCAGAGGGGATCCATCCTGGAGGGGATGAGGGAGCTGGAGGAAGAGCTCGTCAAGGCCCTCTCCATCACTTACCATCAGCCATGGCTCACCAGGGAGGTCCCAGATGACTGAAGTTGGCCAGTGTGATGCCAATCCATTAGAAGGGCCAGAAGGAGGACCTGGGGAACTCCAGGCCTGTCAGCCTGACCTCAGTGCCCAGCAAGGTTGCAGAACAATCATCTTGAGTGTAATCACACTGCACTTGCAGGATGGATGGGGGAATCAGACCCAGCCAGCACAGATTTAGGAGAGGCAGGTCCTGCCTGGCCAACCTGATCTCCTTCCATGACCACATGACCTGCCTGATGGATGAGGGGAAGGCTGTGGATGTGTCTGTCTGGCCTTCAGCAAAGCCTCTGACACTCTCCCATGACACAGCCCTGGAGAAGCTGCAGCCCATGGCTTGGACAGGGGCCCTCTGTGCTGGGCTAAGAGCTGGCTGATGGCTGTGCCCAGACAGTGGTGGGGAATGGAGCTGCACCCAGTTGGCATATGGGCATTGATGGTGTCCCCAGGGATCAGTGCTGGGCCCAGTCCTGTTTAGTATCTTTACCGATGGTCTGGATGAGGGAGGGGATCAAGTCCACCATCAGCAAATTTGCAGATGCCAAACTGGGGGGAGTGTTCATCTGCTGGAGGGCAGGAGGGCTCGCAGAGGGTCCTGGACAGGCTGGATTGATGGGTCCTGCATTTTGGCCACAACAATCCTACGGGAGCAGCACAGGCTGGGGACAGAGTGGCTGGACAAGGCCATGCAGAAAGAGACCTGGGGGTTCTCATGTCTCAGCAGCTGGACATGAGCAGAGTGTGCCCAGGTGGACAAGAAGGTCAATGGCATCCTGGCCTGGATCAGCAATAGTGTGGCCAGCAGGACCAGGGCAGTGACTGTCCCTCTGTTCTCAGCATTGGTGAGGCCACATCTCAAGTGCTGTGTTCAGTTCTGTGCCCCTCAGTTGAGGAAAGAGATTGAGGGGCTGGAGCGGGGCCAGAGAAGAGCAACGAGGCTGGAGAAGGGAGTGGAGCACAAGTGCTGTGGGGAGAGGCTGAGGGAGCTGGGGGTGTTTAGCCTGGAGAAGAGGAGGCTCAGAGGGGACCTTATCACTCTCTACAACTCCCTGACAGGAGGTTGTAGCCAGGTGGGGTTGGTCTCTTCTCCCAGGTAACAAACAGTAGGAGGACAAGAGGGCAGGGTCTTAAGCTGTGCCAGGAGAGGTGTAGGTTGGACATTAGGAAGAAGTTCTTCAGAGAAGGTGGTGATGGAGTCACCATCCCTGGAGGTGTTTTAGGAAAGACTCAGTGCCATGGGCTGGTTGACAAGGTGGTGTTGTTGGGTCACAGATTGGACTCGATGGTCTCAGAGGGCTTTTCCAATTTAAATGATTCTGTGATTCCGTAACATCCTTATTACCAGTAAGGTTAATGGGGCAAAATGTTTTCTCAGCAAGTTTGTGGACAAGACCAGCTATGGGGAAATTAGTCAAGAGGCCAGAAGTCAGAGTCTGGAGTGGCTGGACAAACAGACCCTCCTGAAGACTGATGCAGCAAATGTTGTTTGGTTTGTTGTTTTTTACTGTGAGAGAAGTCAACTGTAGGGGCAGGTACTTGAAAAGTTTGCAGAAACCCCATCCTTGGACATGTTCCATTCCACTGGCTGAGGTGCTGAGCACTCTGGTGTAACTGGACATGGTTTGAGCAGTACTACAAGACCTTTAGAGGTCCCTTCCAGCCCACATGACTTTTTTGAATCTATAAAAGCTGACACTGTACTTGTTCTTTAAGGGGTCTTATTTCTAACCCTCTGCCTGGGTTTTAAGAGCCCAGTGGAATTATTGCATTCAACATGGCACAAAAATTACCTGTGTGACACTCCAAAAGAATGACTGCATGGAGGTAAAGATCTATGCAAAAGTATGACAGTTTAGAGGTATTTAATCTTTGTTAATAGTTAAAGTAAATGCATCTACCATCATTCAGGATTCTTCCTGTAATGTCTATGAGCAGCATGAATAATGGTGCAAGCCAAAAAATTCTCCCTGCCAGCCAACAGTCCCCAAGGAGTGATCAGGGGCTCAGTTCTGACTATCTAAAATTAAACAAAAGATAAAACAAACATTCAAGCGCAGACTTTTTCTGAATAATTTTTAAAAAGTTGGCCCAGAAGCATAATACATAATTCATTCCTAGCTGATCTCCCTAAAGAGTGGATTTTTTCATCTAGGAACTTGACTGCTTTATCTCTGCCAAAGCTGTTCATCTTCTCTCAGACACATCCTGGAAGTCAGATTGCAAGTCAAAGCCATTACAACAACTCTCACATAAGTGAAGCCTCGGAGTCTGTAGGACACATAAAAGAGGACAACAGGACTGGATTTGGCCTGCTATCATCATCTCAGGTAACTTGACAACACAAAAATGAAATCATAAACAAGGTCTTTAATAACAAACAGCAATAACTTGAGACTAGGTAGGCCCAGTTTTAATGTTTAAAGGGAATTAAGAGCTTGTCCTCCACTTTTGCCTTTCTGGATGTTTTTTTTTAATAAGTACTATTTCTAAATCTCCTTGACAATGATACAGTATTTTCTTAGATCTCAACAACTTCTGTTTGCAAGATTAATTTATATTAAATGCAGCACCAATTCCCTTCTCCATTCAGATTTTTACTGATGTGATTTTTATTGGCAACATCTCCCGAGTAGAAAGGTGAACAGTCTCCTGGTGAGGGTAATATTTCTAAGCAGCAGCTGTAATTGTAGTAAGGGATGTTGAATTGATGATTCTAGAGACAGATCTATTAGATACAAGAACAGATACAAGAGGTATAAAGGCATTACAGTCACTGCCTGTGACTTTAACCATAATATGGACAATAGTCATTCTGAATTAGAAATTGTTCCAAATTTCTATTTCCATTTGATCTTCTGCGTAACTGCTGAGGCTTGAAACAATTCCTTCAGTTATGATGTTACCAATTACCAGCCATGAAAAATAAGAACTTGGAAATTTGTTTCATGTGAGCCACCAAACAGACAGAGATCATCTGGAAAAGGAAGGTGACTACATTAAACATAAGGCAGTGGATTTATGGGGGAAATTTCCTCTCTGTTGCTGGGAGCTATAATGTGTGTGTTAAAGAAAGACAGGAGAGTAACATCCTGGTTATTAACATTTTAGGTATTGAATTTTCTAAAATTTTTCAGAAGTTGGATCTAGGGTCATGAAGTTTGACCCCTCCAAGAACCTATATACAACTGCTGATGGTTGTATTGCCCTGTATCCCATCACCTCTTCAAGTAAAAAGTTTTTCTTTACTAAATATCTAATGTCTTCTAAAATCTTGTTTAGAGATACTATACTTGTTTCCCTCAAAACTTTTCTCATTTTAAAAACAGTGTTTCTCATTTATATGACTACATGGCATACACAAAATATGTAGCATAGTCTGGAAGGCAATGCCTTTCTTCCAGAATACATAACCTACACATAAATCTGATTTTTCATGTTAGTTATTAAATTCAGACATATATATAAAGCTCAATGCAGTACCAATGAGGCATTAAAAGAAATCTCAATGCCATTGGTTTTGAAGAAAACCTCAGAATATTTATTATTTTATGAAGTTTACTAATGGAGCAATAGGACAAGAACAACATGGAAAAGTCACTGCAACAGCCAATAACAAAATAAAAATATGCACTTTCTCAAATCTCTCTCATAAATAATAAGGTACAATTTGAGATCACCCAATAGTAACTGTGAAATACTGCAAAAAATCCGTATCAAAAAGTGATATAAGGGGTATTATCACACACATGTTGCTTTATCAATGAGTGCCCATGAAGAAAATGAGATTAATTCGAGCATTTCAGTTGGGAAGGTTGTCACACACTAACGGCCCATGGTCAGAATTCAGCATATAAATCTTCCTATATTTTGGAGCTGTTCAGTTGCCCAGGCTGCAGATTCCCAGTAAAACACCATGTTCCTACACACTCTGTGTCCTTGGTGACAGCAACATGCAGGTCTTGCACTGCAGTGAAGAAATAATTTTACAGATGGCCCCTGAAAAAGGTATTATGAAAACCTCCTCTGTAGCTGTTCTACTTGAGGAAATTTTAAACAAAAAAGCTTTCCTTCCTTTCTGCAATGCAACAACTCATTTTGGGAGAAAAATGCCACTTGCTTCTCTTAGTTACCCCTTTCTGTGAAGCATCTTCAGAGACAATTTAGAAAACCAGCAGAATTTAGCTGAAAAATGTAGGCAGACATTAATAGCAGTGAGTTTTTCAAAACAATTCTTTTGTGCTTGCTGGGTTTTTTTGAAAAAACAAAAGCTATTTTAAAGAATCCTTGAACTAAATTTTGGTGGTTTGACTTCTTCTAGAACAGTATGTTAAAAGTTCTGCTTCATTTTAAGAAAATAGTACATCACTAAATGCTTCCACAAACAGCCTTTGAGCCATTTTCTACCAGTGCTGGTAAAAAAATCTCTCCTAAATCAAGTCCTATTAAAAAGAAGTTAATTTTGACTAACCCTTTATTCAAATGTGAGAGCATTCAGACAGTAAGAGGCTTCAGCATAATGGAAAGCCAGGTTCTAACCAAGTCATAGTATACAAGAAGGAATGATGCATGAAAAAATTGAAAGGAACAGAGGAAAATGAGGTGCAAAGAGCTGCTTTACAGGACAGGCAGGCTCTGGAGGGCTCTTCAAGCATAACAGGATTTGCCTTTTGAGCAAGAATCTTTGGATTACCAGACCTGAATAAGTGAGTAGAGTTCATGTAAAACAGAGAGGAGGAAAAAAAGACCACTGGAGTATATCAGCATAAGAGGCCACGGCTAAACAGAGTTTTCCATGGGCATCAACAAACAGGCTGCAACCAGGACCGTGATGCTTTGCAACCTGAACACATCAGTTCTTACAACAAAGCTCCTGTACAACATCTTAGCTAGGCTGGCACAGCTCCACCTGCTGCAGCCTCAGTGTGTCTCTGGTGTGTAAGTCATTCCCAGTGCATTGCCAAAAGATTATTATTATAAGAGCTCTTACACAAATCAGGCATTATAGCTCCTTCCCCAACAAGTAATTATTATTTTGGTTTATGACAAAACTCACTGTACCCCACTTGAGGCTCAAGTACTTTTCTATTCTGCCAGAAGAACTTTTCATTCTGTAATGTTTCTCCTGTCTGTCCTGGTTTTGATTGGGATAGAGTTAATTTTCTTCCTAATCACTTGGTGTAGTGCTGTGGTTTGGATTTAGGATGAGAGCAATGATGACTACACACTGATGTTTTAGTTATTGCTGAGCCTTTACAGAGCAAGGACTTTCCAGCCTCTCATGCCACCCCACCAGCAAGAAGGCTGTGAGGACAAGAAGCTGGAAAAGACAGAACCAGGACTGCTGCCCCACACTGGCCAAAGGCACATTCCACACCACAGGGTCTCATGCTCAGTACATAAACTAAGGGGGCAAAGGCTGGGGGCTGCTGCTTGGGAAGTGGGGGAGAGACTGAGGGAGCTGGGGGTGTTTAGCCTGGAGAAGAGGAGGCTCAGAGGTGACCTCAGCACTGTCTGGAACTCCCTGAAGGGAAGTTCTGGCCAGGTGGGGGTTGGTCTCTTCTCCCAGGCACTCAGCAATAGGACAAGGGGGCACGATGGGCTCAAGCTCTGCCAGGGGAAATTGAAGTTGGAGAGCAGAAGGCAATTCTTTGCAGAGAGAGTGCTCAGGCATTGGAATGGGCTGCCCAGAGAGGGGGTGGATTCCCCATCCCTGGAGGTTTTTCAGCTGAGCTTGGCCGTGGCACTGAGTGCCATGATCTGGTAATCAAAGTGGGGTTGGATCAAGGGTTGGACTCGATGATCTCAGAGGTCTCTTCCAACCCAACTGATTCTATGATTCCATGATCTCTCTGGACTGATCCTTCCTGAGAAATGAGCTACACTCAATTTTGACAAGACAGAGGTCTAACACCAACAAAGGGACAACCTGCTAGAATTTCCTAATTGCAATACTGTTTTTCTGCTAGGGATTATCAACAGTTAGTGCAGGTGTGTGAACCACCTCAGCTTCAGCTTAATGCCAAGGTCATGGGTTCGATCCCCTGTGTGGGCCATTGATTTAAGAGTTGGACTCGATGGTCCTTGTGGGTCCTTCCAACTCAGAATAGTCTGTGAGTCTGTGATTCTCCCCTAAAAAAGGTGAGTATGATTTGCCTTTCTGGCAAGAAGCACTTACCCTGCTGCCCCTGCGGTGTTTGTGAGATGATGAACTGTGCTGGCTGCAAGTTGGTTGTTGGATGCACCAACACAAACTGCTGCAGGTTGAGATTCTGCTGCTGAAGCTGCTGCAAGTGCTGCAAATCCTTAAGGAAACAGAGAAGAGGGGAAAAAAATAAAAGGAGAGAGAAGAAAAAAATAAAAGGAGAGATAAGAAGAAAAAAAGAAATTAAAAAAGTAAAAAAAAAAAGGTAAAAAGGAAAAAAAAGAAAAAATTAAAAAGGAAAAAAAAAAAAGAAAAGAAAGAGCTGTATGTTAGACATTTAAGTCAGCCATGACTCCCAATGTAACCAGATTTCCTATCAGTCAGTTACCCTCTAACATTTGGAGATAAAAGCGGATGTCAGACACAGCAGCAGTCCAGCTACTGAATATCCTTCAGAAAGCCAATTTGAATTGCACTGTCTTTCATAAAACCAAAGTTATTTACTAAATAATCCAGTAAAGTATTTCTAGCACTGTCCTGCTTTAAAAACAAAGCAAAATAAAAAGAAATAAGCAAACAAAAAAAAATCAGTCTCCCTCCCCCACCCCCAAATGCAGGAGTTTTCAAATACTTCAGCCTTATCAGCACCCAGACTTCTCAAACTTCTTTTTTTGAGGATGGAACTCAGCTACAAATCAAGCATATGAGCTGGGAGCTGTTTTTGTTTGCAACAACAATCTGCAATTACCATTTAAATCAACAACAGAAAAGCAGAATATTGCAGATTCCTTGTTTGCACACTGGTTGTTCAGGTCAACTTTTAGAAAGTAGCTAATCCAATAAATAAATAAATAAATTTGATTAGTTCTGACACAAATTACAACAAGCTTAATAGATATGACTATAATTAAAGGTTAAAAGGAATAATCCAAATCACTGCTTTATTGCAGAACCCTACTTTTATGTATTTAAACCATTCACAACTATTAATTTTCTATAATTAAATGACTGGTCTCAACATAAAATGCTAATCTCTCAGAAACTGGATTTTCAAGAAAAATGCTTCAACTTGACATTTAGCTGGAGAATGAAAACACAGAGAGCTGCTTAAAAATATTGCTCCCCCCAACAGCCTTTTCCTTTTCATCTTCTCCAAACAGGACAATTACAAGAGAAACTGAGAACTGCAGCCCACTGTGAAGTCAGTGGTAATCCAGGAAAACCATCTATACACATGCAGAATTTTTCCATTTTCCCAAGAAGAAGCTGTTTCCAAATACTCATAAAGCAAATATTTTCCATACTTGCAACCTCCCACTAACCAACCCAACCCAACCAAACCAGGCCAATGTATCACATTATTTTAAATCTGTTAAACTATAACTTCAAAGTTGCAACAATCTCCTTTTGGGGATGAGGAGGGGGGAGTGTCAGGGGTGGAAGGGAAGATTGGGGAGGGGAAAAATAGGGAGTCCATTGATTTATGGGACCATAGACATGCATTATAGGAAGGTGAGTACTCAACCTGCATCACACAGACACTGCCCAGCCATCAGTTGGGCAAATTAGTTAGGTCAAAAATGTGCAGTTCAATAGCATGGTAGACAGACACCAGATGAGTTGACCAAGCAACACTCTTTAAGAAATGGAAACTTCCATTTTATAAGAGAATGTGACATTTTAAGAAGTGCCCATGAGCGCAACAAAGTGTTTTTAAAGTCAATGGTATTGTTTGCTTTCTGAAAATTTGGGTAGTAATACAATGATTCCTATGAAATTGAGGCCAATTTCCCTCCTGAAAGGGAGAAAAAACTGCTCCAGTTTTTCCCCTGGAACTACATGTGTCTTCTTCTAACATCACATTGGTCAGCACTACTGACAAAAACTGTTCCTTCCTAAGCCCAACACATGGACCTCCACTCATTTACTCCTCCATTTTCCCCTGTGCAGACCCTCCAGCACAGGGGGGCTCACACTGAGGGCATGGGGGGCTGGATGCGGAGCTAAAAGCAGAAATGGAAAGAGCAGGGCAAGCTGACTAAGGGTGTGAGCAGTGGGTGGAAGAAAAGGACATATAAGAGAGGCTGCAGGATGAAAATAGAGGTAGGTAAGAGAAGAAGTAGAAACACAAAAGGAGGAGTTGGGAAGAAACTGCAGAAGGAAAAAGTAGCAACAGAAGAACAGAGATGTGGAGGACCTCTCCCTCCAAAATCAAACAAATGAAATGGCCCAGATGACCAAGCAGATCTCAGATGATTTGAAGCAGCACCACAGGAGATGGAGTTACACAGAAGAATGAACACAAAGAAACAGCAGCAGTGTATCTGTAAGATCAGAGGAGAGCTTTTTGTTTAAGACTATTGTATTCATAACACCGGCTACCCAGCTAAGACATGACAGCTCTTATCATCAGGCTCTTACACTTTAATATGAGAAAACTGTTTTTAAATTGAGGCCTCAGGGACAACTGGTATAAGCAATCTTATTCTGTGCATCTGCCTTGGTAAATGGTGTGTTGGCCAAGTCTTGTTTAAATACAGAAATACAATTCTGGAACACAAAATGAAAATGATACCTCCAAGGCTAATCACACTTAAATAGCCCTACCAGCCCTTTAAATTCATTTGAAATCCAACTTTATTTCTACCTTGGGAAAGTTTTATTATTTAGTTAATTATACCATTACAATAAATCTCCCAATAGCAACCACAGGAACAAACCTGACACTGTTTTCCTACACTGATCTTTTTTCCCTCAGAGTTAAAATCCCTGTGCTAGCATAAGCACATAGAGATGGGAAGAATTTAGGGAAATATGCATGTCTTCTGGTGCTGCCTAAAAATTTAGAAAGAATCAAAACAATCCAACTCCTCCCTTGGCAGAAAAATCTGTCAAGTGCTACATCTTGAGCGAAGAAGATTTTTGTGAAGAAAAAAGTCATTTAAAGTTCTACATTCAATGTCATTATCTCTAATTACAACTTGAGCATCTCTGTCATTTTGAGGTTTACATCATATAAACACTGAGCATAGATCCTGAAAACAAGTAAAGTTTACAAAGAACTCCAAGGATTGGTTCAGTGTCAGTTTAGCAGCAGCACAAGCATCTCACCAGGCTGCTGCAGCAGACACCTTATGTGAACTGCAGAGCACATTAAAGAAGTCATGCTTGTGCAATTAGTTAATTAAAATAAATATGGTAATCCCCCTGCTGCAGCAGAGACCTGCCAGTTAATCAATTATTCAAAAATCATCAATTAAAACAAACATCCAGCTATTTGTGTAATCAGCTATATGTTTACAATAGCAACACAAACAAAGCTGAGCACTGCTTACAAATCACTGCCAAGGTGGAGCAAAAAGCTTGGAGTTACCTCCATGTGAACCTGGATGGGAGACATTTTCCATAAGTATCTCAAATTATATCCAACACCTGCACTTTCATCATGAGAAGCAGCTAACAAGACTCAGCCAAGCTCATTTATGTATATAAATAACTTATCAAAAAAGAAATTAATTGTAAAGTCAAACATTTCAGTAATGAAAAATGCCAGAAAACAAGTACAACTTTAATTTGTTCCCCATGTGGCACATGCTGTTTTCCATGGGGCACAAGTCTGACAATGCTCACTTCAAAAGTTCCTATTTGACAGCACATGCCTGGTCTTTGTAACTCCTCTCAAACACTTCTCTGAAGATTTTCTACATTCTGGAGAAAAACCCAATACAAAATTCATAATTGTGAATGCCTCACACATTCGCAGAGCTTCCCACAGCAGTGGAAGAGCAGGATCAGCAGCATCTCACACAGGCACCACGTTGCATTCAAAGGCATCTGCTGCTTTGGTGGCACATTTGACAAACAAAGGCAAAGTTCAAGGTACAGATTTTGCTAATGTGAAATTTTAGTGTGCCACACTTCAGTAAAACAGAACTCATTATCTTAAATTACACACCTGGAAGACAAGAGGCACACCTGGAAGACAAGAGTAAACCTGTGGTTTACTCACACTCAGGTTAAAGGATTTGGATAATATCACATGGAAACCGTGATAGATGCATGGAGAGATGTTAGAAGCTAAACATCAACTCCCTTGACAGGGACATTCCTATTCTTTTCTTGAAATCTGTCTGTTTTATTGGCTACAAAGGCTTAATAAAACTAAGAGATGGTCTTGCACACTACAGCCTTCAGTCATCTCCACATCACTAGTGAGGTGAGACCCTTTGCTAAAAGACATGTTAATATTTGGTCACACGACTTGTCACAGTCCAGCAAGAGGTTCAGTGTGAGGGATCTGTGGCCACCATCACTACTGGTCTCCTAAATGTGGGATGGCATCACTCTGGCCTCTCTAAGGACAGACAGAGAGGTCAGAACTTCCAGATAACACCACAGAAATTTGTCACTTCAGCTAATGAAAACCTGGTAGCACAGCCAGGCTGTTATTCAGTCAGTGGACTCGCACAATAAAGGAATTGCACATTTCACCAATGCACTTCACAGATAATTGTGACATTTCCACTCTTGCCCTTAATCAGACCTCATGTTCAGTTTATAGACACTTCATCCCAGGCGAATGCAAGAGAAAACAGCTTGAACAGAAAGCACCAGACAGTCTCAAAGAACCTGCTCACTCTAAGAAGAAGCAACTTTGGAGATTACATGCCCAACACACTTTGCTCAGTTGCACTAAACAAACTGATATTTTGTACTGATAACCTTAATCTATGGAAAGAGGAACCTCAGCATGAGCAACAAAACCACTTACTAGTAGCAGTCAAGATGCCTAAGCTGTACACTTATTTACCCTTGTCCACAAGGCTAAGCAGTTTTCACACTAGGTATACTAAGCACAGAGTTGAGTGGCACTGCATTCCCACGCTGAATTATGCCAATCCTGGAAGATCCAGGAAGATCCTTTTTGCTTCTAGTAAGCAGAACTGCCTTGCCAAGCAGTTCTTCAGAATTAACAGGTCTGTAGTACCAGACAGATTCCAACTCCAGACACATTCTGCCAAGTTTTTCTCCAGATGCACAAGAGTGCCCATTTTTGTCATTGAATTCTGACCTTTAAGCATCAAGCCAAAACAGCATAGAAATCTGTCAAGTCAAACTGCCTTTCCCCAGCTCTGTCATTTTGCTTCTAAAAAGCACCGTTTGGGTCTGAGGAGCATCCTTTGTGACACACAGGCACCACTTCCCATCCATACAGGTCTCAACAAGTGCAATTGCTGGGCATCTTTCTATACCCCTTTAACTCCTTTCCCAAGCTAACTACAAGGAGGAAAATTCAGAAAACAACATCTGCTCAGATTTTGGAACAAACTCAGAAGCCCAGTAGAACCAATGAGACTAAGACTATCAATGAGACTAAGACTCACCAGCCAGGGATCATAGAATCATAGAATGGACTGGGTTGGAAAAGACCTCCGAGATCATCAAGTCCAACCCTTGGCCCAACTTCAGTCCCTTTACCAGATCATGGCGCTCAGTGGCACGGCCAAGCTCACCTTAAAAACCTCCAGGGATGGGGAATCCACCCCCTCTCTGGGCAGCCCATTCCAATGCCTGAGCACTCTCTCTGCAAAGAATTTCTTTCTGCTCTCCAATTTCCCCTGGCAGAGGTTGAGCCCATCGTGCCCCCTTGTCCTATTGCTGAGTGCCTGGGAGAAGAGACCAACCCCCACCTGGCCAGAACTTCCCTTCAGGGAGTTCCAGATAGTGCTGAGGTCACCTCTGAGCCTCCTCTTCTCCAGGCTAAACACCCCCAGCTCCCTCAGCCTCTCCCCATAGGACTTGTGCTTCAGTCCCTACACCAGCCTTGTTGCTGTGTGAGGAAAGACTAGGAGGACTCCAGAAACCCACTGAATAGGGAGTGAAAAAAAACCCAAAACCTTCCATTTGAACGGTGCGAATTTAGTGAAACGTCTTTCATGCTCCACCCTCTCCAGCCTCAGGGCTCACCTGTGCAATCTGTATTGGCTGAGATAGAGGGATCTGCGTCATCGGCGTCGCGGCAGAGGCCGAGATGGTGGCACCAGCAGCGCTGTGCTGCTGACTGGCTGCCGAGTGCTGCACTGCAGCCGCCAGCAACTGTGCCTGCGCCTGCTGCAGCAGCAACTGTTGCTGGGCTGGCGTCAACGTGAGCTAAAACAATTAGAAAACACAGCCATTAATGATGGAAAGAGCCACTTCAGCTACAAAGTCATTAGCTAGCTCGTTGCTACTTATGTTAACCAGACTATCCCAGAACTACTGCTACGGGTCAGCCACAGCTACAAAGTCATTAGCTAGCTAGTTACTAGTTATATTAACCAGACTATCCCACAATTATTCCAATGGGTCAGCCACAGCTACAAAGTCATTAACTAGCTCGTTGCTAGTTATATTAACCAGAGTATCCCAGAAAACTATTGCTATGGGTCAGCCACAGCTATAAAGTCATTAGCTAGCTCATTGCTAGTTACATTAACCAGACTATCCCAGAACTATTACTACAAGTCAGACACAGCTACAAAGTCATTAACTAGCTCGTTGCTAGTTATGTTAACCAGAATTCCCCAGAACTACTGCTATGGGTCAGCCACAGCTACCAAGTCATTAGCTAGCTTGTTGCTAGTTGTGTTAACCATATTATTCCAGAACTATTGCTATGGGTCAGCCACTAGCTGGGTGATGACTCCAGCCTTAAGTAAACACAGGCGGCTACTCCACACAGGGTAGGAACCAACCTACCACACCAAGAGGAACCAACCTACCACAGCAAGCAAACACTGGCACTCACTGGAACCTACAGAACTTAACTTCACTCCTAAGTTTTCTTCACGACTCCCTAAGTTTTCTTCACGACTCCCTAAGTTTTCTTCACGACTCCCTAAGTTTTCTTCACGACTCCCTAAGTTTTCTTCACGACTCCCTAAGTTTTCTTCACGACTCCCTAAGTTTTCTTCACGACTCCCTAAGTTTTCTTCACGACTCCCTAAGTTTTCTTCACGACTCTACCAGGAGTTTATGGAAAAAAGGTAATTAAGTAGCAAGCAAAAGAAAAGAAGCAGTATTGCCAGGATTTGAAAGGAAATTTGCACCCAGCAGAACAGCAAGTGATTAGCCAGATGAATGCGAGGCAGGAATGCTGGCTATGGCTACTGAGCAAACTGATAACACCCCAGCTGCTTCACATTAGCATGAATCCCTGCCATATTCCATCATTTCCATTATGCCCTAAGATATAAGTAAAGAACATGAGCTCCATTTGTTTCTCTCCAAGTCTCCCCATCTGCCTTTTTTTTTTAATAGAATAGAGTTGGCAACTTTACATCCCTTCCCTTTCCCAAACACACATTATCTCTGTGGAACAGGTGGCAGCAGTCTCTCCTTTACATGTAAATGAATCTTGATGCCCATATTTACTACAATCCCTATCTGCACGGGCCTGGTGTTCTGAATGTTTCACTACAGCAGATGATCATGAATTAAAACAAACCAGTGTTTTGGGGGGAATGCAGAAAATAATAAAACAGGCCAGGTTTTAACAACATATTAAAATGGTCTCACTTTTAAAGCCTTCAAATGCAATTAAGTGAGAACTATATGGGATGTTTATTTGCAACTAACATAGGAGAAGGTTTAACAATTGAGCCTGAAATTAAGATATTGTTTCATTGCAGTGTAGAGATGATCTAACCTAACACTTCAAAACATAAATACATCGTTGGAGCAACTGCCCTAAACATGCAAACACTTAAAACTGAAAAGCTGATTACACAGAAGCTGATTCTTTAACCAGCACTTTCACAAAACTGGCTCTTTCTTGAAATGACTGAAAGCCTTTACAACAATTCAGAAACACCAAAAAATCTGAAACAACACTTGTCTCATATTTACTGCCAAATCCCAGCAATTAAAAAACCCTCAAAACTGGTAGGTTAAAACAGAAGGGTTGAATAGGCTTAAGGAGCACTAATATAGTTACTTAAAAAGAAATGTATTTGAGAAGAGGAAGAATTAGCAGTTCCCATCATTTTCTTCTACACCCAGTTCCCATCATTTTGTTCTACGCCCAATTCCCATCATTTTGTTCTACACCCAACTATCTGCTAAGATTTAGTCTCATTCTCCATGCCTCGTTTTAATCTTGAAAAAACCAATAAAACCCCCTCTTTATCACACCAGTGACTGTCTTATTTGCACACACACCAGGTTTTCCTCCCATTGCAGAGTCAAGACCGGTCCTGAGCACAGACAGAAATAACTTTTCTGTTGTTGACGTTTGGAAGCAAACACTTTTCCAACAACCCCCAAATATTACAGTCTGCTTATTTTCCCTAAGAAGACACCCTCTGTCCCCACTTTGCCTAAGTTTGCTGCTGAGTCCAAGGAGTGAGAACCCCTTTCAGTGCCAGCCCTGAGGACACAGCCAGCAGGATGATCCTGCAGTAGAGCTGGGCAATAACCTTACCCCAGTGATCTGTCCTCCGGCCAGCATGAGCTGGGTCTGGGGTATGGCCGCCTGCACTGAAGGCTGCTGGGAAGGCTGGCTTGGCTGCTGAGAGTCCCCAGATTCTTCATTAGATTTAGACTAGTCAAAAAAAAATACAGCTCTTTATAGTGTAAAACAGATGTTAATGTATAACGCTGCTATCTCAACACCGCACAATAAAAATCTTTCATCTGCATACAAAAAGCCCTTGGGTTTATTTTAGGAGTGTGTTTAAGCAATGGCTCTGTGTGCCCACCATCTCAGCTACGATTGCTCAAACATGCCTGTAGGTAATGCAGTTTAAACAAAACAAAGAGGCTCTCGGGTCTCCTGTAACTCTTGGACATTATTTTCAGGTCTCACTTCGGTTTATGCAACGCAACTAAAGCTGATGGTACTCCTCACCATGCAGAAAGAGAGGGCTGTTAAAATCATTCACTGCCTAAAATCCTGAACAATGGAACCAGGGAAAGGAGCTTGTGTTTGCATTTTCTGTATCTGCACCCTGTACCTCTAAGTCATCACACTGTTGGCTTGTACGGAACTGTTTTGAAAAAGCCTCACAGTTTTAACTACCTGCAGCAAAATACATAATATATAAAGTGCTTTCAAATAATCAAAGTTTAGCATTTATTTAATTGGATACTGCTTTATGTAAAAAGATTCAAGTTTATTTTGATTTATTTCCGTGGTTTGGCTGTTTGGTTTTTTTAAACAGAAGAAATTCTGAAGACATGAGGGAGGAAACGCAAGTGCATGAAGAGAGGGAGAGAGTTTTATGATAATTAAAACTGGTTATGCAGAACATTAAAATTCTGCATAGATTTGCATATTTTCCACCACCTGTTTTGGGGACTGCAGAGCTGGCTAATTAACATAAAGGCTCTGATTAATTCTGCCAGTCATTGAGCGATAATTACAGCGCAGGACTGTAAACATTCTGCACTGGAGATACAGCCTGTTTGCCAACATCTCTCTCAGGGATGGAAGTTTACCATGGCAACCAAGGCAATTTTCTGCCTCCTTCCTCTTAGAAAGGAAGGTCACTATACCTCCTCTTCTTTCCAAATTGTTATTATGTATAAGTGGGTCCACATTCTATTGCATTTCATGTAATGCACTACCTACATTCTTTAATAACAAGCAATAGTGAAACCAGTTTTCAATAAAACTGCATCCCTTGCCCCTTTAATATAGTACTGAGAGGAAGTGCAACATTAACTGATACACTGAAGTGCTCAGCATCATAAAAAAGTTTGAAAGCTTTGTTGTCTCACGTACATTATTAAACAACAATTACTCTGACTTATTTTGAAGTCACTAGGTGTTATTTACACAAGCAATTTAAGATAGCCACATTACACAGTTAATGTTAGGTTATATTCCTATATTCAGTTACCAGAAGTAAGGAAAAATTG
Organism: Pithys albifrons albifrons; assembly: GCF_047495875.1. Lineage (NCBI taxonomy): Eukaryota > Metazoa > Chordata > Aves > Passeriformes > Thamnophilidae > Pithys > Pithys albifrons. Next base: position 113,334,333 of record NC_092458.1, on the reverse strand, counting down.
CAAAGTAATATGTGGTAGGTTTAAAATAAGTGAATAAATGAAAGAACATGAAATATGCCTGGAGTTTTAACAGGGCTTTTTCTGACTGAAATCCAGCACTAAGTTAGGATCACTGCAGGTTTTAAACAACTCCAGTGTCCTAATGCTTACAAACCTGAACCTGATATACAGCTGTAAAACTGTTATTCCTTCATATCTATCCCTTGCAAATCCAGTCAAATTAAAAAAAAAAAAACAGAAGAACATATCATGGGTTAAAAACTATCTCTACTGGGACCAGGAGGAGCAGCAGAAGGGAACTGTCTTTACCTGTACATTTAAGGACTGAGCAGCAGCCTGTAAACTTGTTCCAGCGAGCTGGACCTACAACAGTGCAAAAATGGAAATGAAAAAATGTAGAATCCACAGAAAACTAACAATGTAAAAAAAAAGAACAATCTCCCCACCCATGTCCCAACAAAAGCTCCCCCAAGAACACTGGGTGCCCCTCTAACACCTGAATCAGTGAAATAGGGGTTGTGCTCCAGGCTGAAAAAACCTGTAAGACTCTTCCACAAGGGTTATTTGCCTACCTCTTGCAGAAGGTATTCCTGCCTAGGGATCTAGATATCATGAATGGAGGTGAAATGGAGCCTATTAGGGTAGACAGGCTAACTAGTCCTATTCCTGTTCCCAAAATCCAGGCTTCAGAGGAGTCCACTGAGCTCCTACTCATCACCATCCTACTCATATTTCAGAATGGGTCTTACCCCAACACTGCATTTGTTTCCTACACGACAGAGGAGCAATCACCAGCACAGCACAGAGCCCAGAGCATAAACACTCTCCCTCAGACCAACCCATTCAAGCACCTGCAGTCCTCTCAGCCTCTGAAAAGATGATCTCAATACAGAGGACCAGAGGCACTTTACAAAGGCTGCATTGATTCAGGTATACTCAAAACTTGAATTCAATGTTTGTGATTAACAGGTCCAAAGAAGGTCTTGTGGGTTAGCAGGGAAGGAAAACGGATGCCTCAGAAGGTGAGACTTTTTAAAGAGTGTTATTTCATCTCTAATAAGGATTTTCTCTGTACGACAAACGCTGTATTTTCATTTGGCGAAGACGATTTTTATCAGTCTCGCCTTGTTTCCACCAGCACTCCTGGTTATAAAGAAGGAATGCCATGTAATTAATTACCAACACTTTCAAAGGTCAGAGTTACAGCCTGTAGAGAATTCCATCTCTGGCCATGTTTGAAAACCACTGCTCATTTGAAAACAAGGCGACATGTGAGGATACAATAAAGCAAAGCAAAATGTAGCACTCCTGCCTCTGTAAAAAATGTCCCCACATAAAGGGTACACGTATTTTCAAGCACAGGAAAATTGCAGTACATGAAATTAATAACTGAATATTTGAAGAGGCAACCCTTAAAAGTCACCTTGGAAATACTTCCTACCTCTCTAAATGAAGGTACCAGGCTTACTAAGCATGTTCTACATCTCAGCAAACACTCCCAGAAAAGCCCCTCCTCATCACAAGCAAAATATAGTTTGACACAGTGTGCTTTTAATGTGGATTAACAGCAGAGAATAACCTAAACAACACCACCCTGCCACCCAAAAAATACACTCAGAGATAATACTTTAAAATGACACAAAACCCACATAAAAGACTACAAATGTTTCTCACTCAGGTGCAGTCAGCATATCCCTGAAAATCTCTCTGGATGCAATTTGGACACCCCTTTGACCACACAGCCAACACATTTTCAAATTAGAAACTAAACTGCTCCTGAATGCTGTCTCTACAGCCTCATATTTTGCATTAGTGTAGAGGAGAGCACTGTGTGTTGAGGTTGAATAACACCCCACTAACAGCAGCCACAAGGACAGTTTCACAATAGATTCCCACACACCTGCAGGTGAATAAAAGAATACCTGAGCCTTCCCTTTGAACTCGTTTAAAGAAATGAATCGCGCTTTATCAGACGTGAAGGTACAAAGAACCTGACAACTGTTTGAATAAATACATTTCCAAAGCAGGATGAAGCTCTGTGCTAAGCACAATTACTGTCCTGGGTCAGTCCATGTGACAAAACGAAGCCTAAAACAAACACCCCAAATTCAGAACAGCTCCAGGTCTCCATGTTAAACACACACTGACAACCCATGAAAACGAGTCACTTCCCTCCACATAAAGGCACCCTACAACAGCACATTCCAACAGTGGCACTCCCCAGGTCCTACATAAACCAATCTACCAGGAAAATTGCAATTATGTGACAAGACGTGTGGAATGTTCCATACAATAAAACGGCAGTTCAGAGCTCTTAAAAGAGGGCATAAAAGCTTCAGTACTTCAATTATACCACAATAACTGTGCAACCTCAGACCTCAAACATTCAAGGTCATCCAATTAGGTACAGTATTTTAAAGTTAAAACTTGGTGCTGAGGAAGGGAAAGAAATTAGGACATTTGTTTTCATACATCAAGTGTGAACAGATAAAAAAAACTACAAAAAAATGCCCCTTATACTTCTCTTCACCTAGGGATGCCCCACTTTGCTTCAGCCTACATCTGAAGTTCAGCTTTGATTCCCTAAACACAGCAGCAGCAGAACAGAGGGACAGCATTAGAAGTCTGAATATCATCTGACAAACAGGTCATTGAAATAACTTTAAGAAAAAAAAATCCTCACAAACCATTTATGCTTAGTAAGTTCGATCAACTTTCTTTCTAGTTAATGTGTAAGAGCAAAGCATAGTCCTGACTCCCATTCAACACCACTTCTCAATTTTAACTACACAGTGACAATTTCAGAACCTTGGCAGCTGTTGGGCCAATACAATCCTTTCCCCAAAGGATTAAATTTTACCTTGCCTTTCAATTTGGAATCTCTATTAAGGCCAAAAAACAGAAACCAAACCAAAAAAAAAACCAAAAAATATTCCAAAATAAAGAAAACAAAACCTCCAAAAACACACACCACAAAATGCATGGATTCTTAGGTCCCCAAGAGGATGATCTGTAGTGCTCCTGGACAGGTCCCACCCTATCCTGACACCCAAGGGAGTGCCGTGAGAACTTCTCCCCATCCATGCTATGTGGCCCACCCAGATGTCTCATGACATGACTCCCCACCACACAAACAAAGAGAGAGCACAGAACAGCCAAGGGCAGCTGCAGCTGTGCCTGAGCCTCCCCTGCTCTGGGATGGATCTTCTCTTACCTGATGAAGGTGCCCAAGGAAGGCCTGGGCCTGGGCTGTAGAGATTGCTCCTCCGACAGGCACAGGCTGCTTCTGAAAGTCCAGGCCATTTGTTTGCGTGCCTGGAGGAAGAGAGAGATCCAAAACTATTAATTGCTACTTTTGAGAAGCAAAATAAGAATTAATACTCCTGAGTTTCCTGCTATTCTCTCAATACTATGTCATAGAAAAGTACCCAGAGTAACAAGAATTGAATTTTTGCTGGAAGGGGGCTGGGGCAGCAGCATCCTGGCTCTGCTGAACAAAATCAACATCATTCTTTAGCCACTATTACCCACTCTGTATACCCTGGAGATATTTAAAAAATGTGTAGATGTGGCATTCAGGGACACAGCTTAGTGGTGGACTTGGCAGTGTCAGGTTAACAGTTGGGCTTGATGACCTTAAAGCTCCTTTCCAACCCAAATAACTCTGTGCTCTGTGTTTCTCTGTACAGTCACCCCAGCACTCTCTGGGTGGTTTGAGAACCAAATGTGTGGGTGCTGCTAAGATGGAACTGTGTTTCCCTCCTCCATGCACTCTCTATTCACCAACTGAAGATTATCTTCAAGCTCAGAATGTGCCAACAGCAAGGTCCATACAAATCACTTTTCATTAAAGACAGGTAAAATAATATTAGATGAAAAGAGAAGTTATGGGCCAGTTTTACTGTTTTGATAAAAGATAACCCCATATTTCCATTAAAATTTGTGCAAAGCTCTCATTAGACAAGATAACTGCCTGGGCTTGCTTCTGCTTTCACTCCATTTCATATAATTAAAAACTGATTATTTTCCTACTTTTTTGAAGTCTTCCTCCTAAACAGCTTGGAAAACATGAAAGCTCCCAAACTAGCCCAAATAATCTGGCTGTGAGAAGGGAAAGAAAAACACCCAACATTTTTTCCACAACACATTGCCACAGAATTCTCTACTGCCAAGAGGTACCACAAACACAAACTTTTAACAATCATTCTGTGGGGAGATGATAAACCCAACCTTAGCAATTATCAAAAAGTGGGTTTGTGTGTTGGGTGTTACTACCCACAGTGGCTAATAAAAAGAAGGGAGACTCCAAGTGTATCAGGCTACATGGAATTTCTAGAACAGATGATGCAATCTTTAAAAGTGCACGACTGAAATGAAGCAAAACCAGCTTTAGACTTGCACGTTTACTCTTCATGACAATCAGATTTTGTTCAGTGTCTACAGACAGGTGTTCAGTTTACTCCTACTTAAAAATTCCTTCCATCATCTACATTCTTTGCCATAAAAATCTGGGTTATCTGCTGAGCGAAGGAGTCACAGTTGTTAAACAACAACAGGGGGTTGCTATTCCTTAGAAACATCTGCAGAAGCAGGCAGGCATAAAATGTGATTAGTAAAATAGACCATCCAGTATTTTACATTGCTATTTTGACCTACAAACAGCTTACAGAGATAACATTTCCAGAGATTGACTCACTGTTCAATTAAATACAGACACAATGCAGACAGTCAAGGTTTCTGCATCCATGTCAGGTGTACTAAGGCGGCCCTTGGAGAGTTGGCCTACTCTCAATTTTCAGTTCTATGCTTTGGGCTGAGGTTTATAAACTTAAGAGACAAGCATGTGACCAAAGAGCCACAGATGTGTTAAAAACATTCTAATTTTAAACTATGTAAAATTATTTTGCTTAATGAGTCTAAAATTCCAATTCAAAGTGAATGGAAGGACTATCCCTGGGTCTGAATTGATCTTCAATCAATGCAACTTGTTTGCCTTTCCCCAAAGAAAGGCAGTTAAAAAAGGTCTGCTGCAAAGAGCTAGAAGAATCTCATCTATTTTCATTCTGTCCAGTAAACTGCAGAACTCTCTCTGTGCAGAAGGCCAAAGGGAATGGAAAGATGATTGGGTAAATACATAAAAATAATTCCTGACAAACAGGTAATGCAATTTAAAAAAAACAATTTACCCCCTCCCCATTTAAGCAGAGGCTTTGAATTAGTTTTCAACCTATAGTCAAGGACTCTCAAGTACAAAAAAATACAGGTAAGAAAACTTCCTGTGAGGCAGAGACTCCTCATTCCAATTGGAGACTTCACAGAATCATAGAATGGATTGGGTTGGAAAAGACCTCTGAGATCATCAAGTCCAACCCTTGGCCCAGCTCCAGTCCCTTTACCAGATCATGGCACTCAGGGCCATGGCCAAGCTCACTGGAAAAACCTCCAGGGATGGGGAATCCACCCCCTCTCTGGGCAGCCCATTCCACTGCCTGATTACTCTCTCTGCAAAGAATTTTTTTCTGCTCTCCAACTTCAATTTCCCCTGGCAGAGCTTGAGCCCGTGCCCCCTTGTCCTGTTGCTGAGTGCCTGGGAGAGTAGTTTGTTTTGCTTTGGGTGCTCAACCCTCAGCAAGCTTTGGGACCGAGAAACTGCAGGATGAAATTTCACTCTTACAGTTGAGGTCCAGTGCAATTTCAGCATGTTTAAATTCTGGCATAAATTCAGCCATGTAATTGGCTACTTCTCAGAGTTGGTTTGGATGGAGACTCACACAGCACCACTGCAGAGAAAGGAACAGAACACCCTGAACATGGAATGGTTTATGCCACCTTGGAATTGTACTTGCAGAGGGTGAAGGCAGGACAACACAGGGCAGGAAAGGTAACACTGCACCTGCTGTCAGGAAAACAAATCTCAATATTCAAGACCAAAATCACCACACTTCAATCTGAGGTTGCAAATTGCAAGGGAAGGGAAGGGAAGGGCAGTGAGGAATTCCAGGCCTTGGGAGTAAAGTGCAAGGAAGAACTTGGAAAGGGAAGGCAACCAAGAAGGAAGATTTCAAACTGACTGGAGTGGGTTTGTGCTCTGGGAGACACCCCAGCACTACCAGTACATTTCCTCAGCTCCCTCTCCTCTCTCTGAGTGTGTTGAGAGACATAGATACCCTCAATACTCAGCAATTGTTGATTCCTTTACTAATAGGAAGTTTAGCATTAATATTTGCCCAGGATTTTGGCAGTTCAAGAATATTTTATGGTCTCTCTCCCACTGTCCTATAGACTTTGTTCTTATGGAAACTGGAAAATCAATCCCTGGAAATGAAGCAATGCAAACAAGAATCTGTAGAATCCTTCCAAATACTGACTTACAAAACCCATTATTTTGCTGCTATGTCAACACTACAGTTTCCATAGTCATTATAACCTTGGCTTTCACAGCTCTGCATTCACACAGCTCTTACAAGAGGAGATGCATTAAACAAACAACAAGGCTGAGACGTTTTGGAAAATTTTATGCTGCAGCCTATAAAAAGGACATCAAAATGCTATCCATTTACTGCAAGACATTCTTCCTACTTCTCCTCCTTTCCAGTAGACACTACACAGACTGTCCACCCACAAGTGAAGGCTGGAAAAGATTACATAACTCTACAACACTGATGACCAGTTGATCAATTCATGTTCTTAAGGAAACTCGTGTGCTTATAGTTTTTTGTTCTTGTTCTTAACTGGTCTGAAATGTGGGTTGCTTTTTCAGGTGTTTAAAAGGGAAGTCCAGCTAGCACAAAAAGTTTGGATTTATAACCTATTTCAGGCACTGTATTGTGAGCAATATATTTAGAGGACTTTATTATGCTCCCTAAATAGTCAGAGCTCAAAATTTTGTTAACTTGCATGAAACTCAGCTGCCAGCTCAGAGAACTACTGATTTTTATATCTTTACCAGTGGCAACTGTTGTTTATTCCTGAGATCACTAACTGTCCCAAATGTAACTTCTTGCCCTAAAATAATTTCTCCTAAAACCTTCAAGTTGCATCATCTCAGTTTAAAACAGGAATGAGCCAAACAAACATCCACTGAGGTTTAAAAGATAGACCAGTAGTGTTTGCACAGCAGACTCGAGTGATTTACAAATGTCACTGGAAAACAGGCAGCTGCAGAAAGTTACAAAAATAAGAACTCTGAGTTTTATAAAAATCATCTCCACACACTGTCTGGGGAGCACAGGCACTGAAGGAAAATCGATGGCACTTCCAAGTTCCTCAGCATCCGAGCTGGAAGTTGACTTTATTCCACCAAGTATGCACTGAGGGCAGAACCATCATCTGAGCACCCCAATCAGAAGCCTAAAATCACATCCTGTGAATATTCCTTTCAGGGTTTAACATCTGCCAAGTTGACTAATACAACTGATGCCTGAGCTCCCAAAGAATGTCACAAGTGCCATCAATCACCTTCTCCAGTGGTTTATGAGCACTGTATTTAAAAACAAAACAATGACTTCAGAAACAAAGGGTCCTCAAAAATTCCAGATTACTTCAGTTCATGTAATTGAAAAATTCAGGATACAAAAGTGAAAGGAATGACTGGAAATATTTAAACTATATGTTCCAAAGTTCCAAACACCAATAGCAGTCAAATTTAGTACGAGAGCATCAAAAATACAGACATTGTATCCCCTTTTAAGATGAAAGGACCTACATGCAGCTTTATAATCCACCCGTTCTGTGTCATGACCTCCACCCTTCCAGGAATGAAATATTGCCTTGGAGAGCAGGCAGGGCCCTGCTGAAGCAGGAAAATGCTCCTGTGATAATGGACTGACCACCTCTGAATAAGGCAAATCCTCCTCCCAACAGCTCAGTTGAGGTCCAGCTGCTGGTTAAAGCTGTTGGGAATGCACTCCGGACAAAGCATATCCAGGGAATTGTGGTCATACAGAGAGAAGTCTGAATTTTCTCAGGAGTTTACACACAACCTCCAGCCACAAGGAGTCTACAGGGATATTTAAAACCATTGTTCTCTTGACGCTACTTATGATCATGAAATATTTACAGCCCATACGTTTTGGAAATAGTGTTTTATATCATCCTAAACCAGGATTAAATAAATAATAAAACACTTCTGTGCATAACAAGAATTGATACCTCTCCTATTGAAAATACAGTGGCAATTATAAAACCTGAGAAGCCAGTGACAAAACACAGATTAATAAGCAGGCAGAATTCCTCTGGACTGACCCCCAGCACTGGCAGAAAACATCCAGCCCCTCAGATCAGTGTGGGGAACATTCAGGCACTCTCAGCTGTACTAAAGCCTCGCACAAAGAATGAGGAGACAGTAGCACAAAATGAAATATAGTGTTAATTTCATCACAACTCCAGAGTTTAAAATAAAACTCTTATTACTGAACCACGAGGAGGAAAAATAATTTTCCTCATACCAGGTAACTAGACTTTGCTCAAAGCAACAAGTTGCTTCTCATTAAAATTTTCTCTTCCCAAATGCTGTTCTGAGCTCAGAGAAGGTTCTGAGTTAGGTTAAACTATTTACTTTCCATTCAGAACCATCATTTCTCTTGCTTCCAAAATGAACATTAAATTATCTCCAGAAAGGAATTAAAGCAAAAGGTTGAATGATTAAGCTACAGAGGCTTAACAACCTTCTGCAATGGCTTAGATCTGGTCACATCTGAAGGATGCACCAAAAGGCACACTGGTCCTGGCACAAAGACTGTTCTTCCAAATTTCAAGGTTCTATTCTGACACACAAAGAAATTACAGAAAAGCTGGGTAATCTTTTATTTTTAACGTTGAGAAATTAGGCTTTCCCCCTTTGACTTGTTCTTGAGAACTGTTGTGACAGCCTGAAGGAAACGTAAAATGGAAACAAGACCAGGCAGTGGCCCACATTGCCGGGAAAACTTCTACGCAAAAATAAATGCCAAAGTTAGAAGTGCTGAATGTGTGTTCTGCCAAGAAAAAATGAGGCCACTTGGGGAGAGTGAGTGCCACCAGACCTTCTGTAGTATCATAAACATTACAGACAGAAAAAGTGGGGAAGGGGAATCTTAAATACAAAGTGTGGGTGATGCTCCACTACAGAGTGGTAAATTACTCAAGTGTTCCTAAGTCTCTAAAACCAGGGGGTGTGGGGTTTCCCAATAAACTGGTAAAGAAATTTGGCTTATAACATTCATTCAATTCCAGCAGAAAATATTTGTGCCCCACTTCATCATTTCTTACCTGTGTTCCCGTCCCCACTCTCCATTGATGGTTTACTGGTTTCTGACGGATTGTTCATTCTTGAGTCTGCAATGAAACAGAAACAAAGATAAACCAACACAGCAAAAAAAACCCCAAATCTATTCATATCCTTTTGTCTAAGGGAAGTACAGAACAACAGAAATTTGCTATGTACTTTACCCTAATTCAGCTTCTAACACAGAAGAAGAACACAATTCTGAATCTTCCAGATAAATATTGTTTCAAAAAATTTTTATGTCATTATTCCCATATGTGCAAACGTGGCATTAAGGGAATAACAGACAACATGCTGGAGGGCAATGATAGGTAGGAACTTAATTTTCAATACAGTGAAAGTCATAGGAGAAAAAAAAAGGAGGGGGAGGGAAGGAATAATGGCAACACCAAGATTCAAAAACATTAAGTCTGACCACCACAGCCTAAAATATTCTTGTGTTTGTTCCCTCCACCCCACCCTGGTAAGAGAAAGGAAATTCAGTCATTATAATTAAATGGATGCCATTTTTCTACTCCTGCATTTCTATTTTACTGGAATGTCACTGACATGAAGTTATTTTATATTTCCTATATGTTGATGCAAAACCATATAAATTTAAAATAACTCCTCTTCCATCTCCCTCTAGATGAATCTATTGAAGAGCCTGTTCTTGGTTTCAAAGCCTGTCAGCTGAATATAGTGCAAGCCAAAGGGCCTCTCCAGACAGTAGGCAGAGAATGCAGTTTCCTTATATAGGAATCTATACAGATGTTCTGTGTACAGCATCAGCTCTCCTGCTTATTCCCTCCTCATTCCCTGCTTCCGACCCCAGTGTGCCACATTATCACACACCAAAATTACAAACAGAATCTCAAGACACACCAGTTCGTAAAATGAAGTGTAAGCAAATCCTTAAGTACATTCTTCCATTCCCATAACGAGCTAAAAATCAAGTTCAATGAGCTTGAAACGAACCCTTTATTTCAGTATATTCTCTTGCAAGGTGCTTAAAAGGTTACCTCTGTCATGCATTTTCAGAGCAGTGGTTTCCAAAATACCAATGGACTGAAGAAGAATACAAGTAACAGCATTAACTGCTGCACCTTCCCCCCAGGTAGTTCCAAGAATTCCCAGACACTTCACTGCGTGGCAGTCTATGAAAGCTGGGAATGAGAAGACGGACTGTTGCCATGTCTCATCCCCTGCTGCCACCCAGGGACAGCAGGGAGGGCATGGACCTGCTGGAGAGAGTCCTGGGGAGACCACCAAGATGGTCAGAGGGGTGGAGCAGCTCTGCTATGGAGAGAAGGCTCCAGAAGACCTCATGGCAGCCTCCCAGTAACTAAAGGGAGCTACAGGAGAGTGGAGAGAGGCTTTTTACAGGGGTATGTAACGACAGCACAATGGCTTTAAACTGGAAGGGGGCAGGTTTGGACTGGATATTTATGAGGATGAGAGGGTAGTGAGGCACAGAACTGGCTGCCCCGAGACCTCATGGATGGCCCTGTCCTGGAAGGGTCCAAGGCCAGACTGGATGGGGTTTTGAGCAACCTGGGATGGTGGAAGGTATCCCTGCCCTTGGCAGGGGTTGAAGGGCTGGAAGTGGATGATCTTTAAGGTCCCTTCCAACCCAAATAATTCGGTGATTCTATGATCAATATTTTTAAAACTAATATAATTTTCCACATAAACAACTGTTGAACCCAGTATAGCCTTGAAAACCCAGAGGACTGTGACAAGCAGGAAACTTGCTCTGACAAGTTAACACATCCTCTCCAGAGCCTCAACTCTTCTCAGAGTTCCTGTGCCCACTCTTACATCTTTCAAGCGTTCAGCCACATGTAAAAGAGATCTGAACTATCAGTGTCACTCTTGGTATAAAGGCAGAAGTGTTAAACTGCTTTTTGAGAGGGGAGGAGTGTGTGAGGAGAAACTGCAGTTCAGCACTGCTGGCCCACACTTGGGCAAAGGGCTGCAAGTTTTGTCCTGTTTTTCACAACCTCTGCTTAGCACATTCAAGATGTGACTTTAGTCTTGAAAGACAGAGCTCTGCTAAGGTTGCTGGTGCAGAACCTCTTGCTTCCAAGGCTCCTTATTTTGCCATTTTCCATATTTGGATGGCAGGAGCCACACTCTAGAAGCAGAACATGTTCCACTGACTGCACGGAAATGTTTGCTCTCTCTGCAGACAGATCTGTGTGTAAAACAAACACAAAGTACGTTTCCATCTAGACATTGCATATACCTTAAGTTGAGTTTATTGTTGTGATATCAGCACATTTATTTGGAGTGATTATAGGCAATATGCATTTGGTAAACAGCATTCGTTCATTCTTTTACACACAGATGGGTACTGCAATTAGTTTAGGTTTAGAGAACACTGAATGGGATTCTTTGCTTTGGATGCAAACATCAAGAGTCCTCGCGGACAGGGAAATGAGCAAAGAGTGCTTACAAATCAAACACATTTGGCTGTGCAAACTGGGCTAACTCATGAGGCTGATGGATGTAGGATGTACTTTTTTAAGCCCAGAGCAGAGGGGTGGCCAGAACTCACCATACAAGTGCCCACAAAGGGGAAGAGCACAGGTTGAGACTGTCCCTCAACAACATGGGACCTGTTCACTGACACACAAGAAAAGCAACACAGGGCCTTTGCTGCAGAAATGGAACTGTTAGAGTCACAGGGCAGGGTGTGAATGGCAGAAAGCCAGAGGAGGGGACACAGGTGTCCTGGGCACAGAACTCAACGCAGGGTAGTCTGTATGAGGAGGCTCATACAAGGAGCCCTCCTGCATGGCAAGTTTGCTCAGCCACACCAAGTTATAACTGCACAGACCCCCTCCTTCCATAAAGCAAGTCAAGACATGTTTTTCTGTCAGACTATGCTGCAAAATAAATCCTTTTAGAAAAGGTTTTCAGTGTTTCCCAGTCCTAGATATAGAGTTTACTTAACTACCAAGAGCTTGAGTAAATGAGGAATATCTTATTGTAAAGATCCATCCTTAACAAAGACCTCAAACACTGCTTTTCTGCAATAGCAATAAGTTGGAAGAAGAAACATCCTTCTGGTAGTGCTCAGGTTCAAACGAAGGATAGCATCCATTATTTCACCAGCTGACTATTTCTTGTTCAATCTGCGGGCCTTCTGCATGTAAAGCATCAAGAACAATGGCACTATTTCCATTGCAAATGGTAGGACATACATCTGGAAGCACAAAACTGCTACCAGCAAAACAGACTCATATCCGCGGGATACTAAACCTACGTATTCATTATACGTCAAATAAAAAGGCTGTTTGGTTTATACATGCTCATACAATCTCTGCTTTAGAGAATAAACAAATGAAGTGAGCTAAAAAAACCCAACCCCTAATGCCTTCACCTTTTCTTCTTCCTTTAGATCTTACTGGGGTTTTAAATAAAGGCCCTGGGCTACAACTTCTGCCAACATCATCTAAAAACAAACTCCACAAAAGGACGGATCGAAAGCAGCAGGTGCAGGATTGAAATCAAACTCTCAGGAGGGAATACATTCCGTGCTGCTGCTCTGCAAGCAGGGTGAGGTGTCGCCAGGCAGTGCAGTGCCAGGCTCTCCCACACCCCCAGCAGCACTTCCAAAGGTATTCAGAAAGGCAGCAGAGGACACTGGACCAATCTGGAGTGGCAGGGACTGTCACAGCCAGTGAAACACAGAAAATAGCAACATGGGTGTACTACTATTTCCTTTCACCCACTACAGTGAAACTGCCTAATGCTCCATCAGCACCAGTAGTAAACGACTCGTTGATGTGTATGGAAAAACCAAGTTCAACGTGAGTGAAAACATGCCAACAATTCTTTAGAAATTAATTTTAAGAACACATCATACCCAGAAACAAACATATTGAGATGACTGCTTTAAAATTTACCATCCCAACATATATTCTTTTACTTTGACATGTAAGTTCTTACATTAACTTATATGATGGAATGAAAAGAATTATATATACATATATGTGTGTGTATATATATACACACACACAAATATATATACACACACACACACATCCCCCAAGCTCTGCGAAAAAAGCCTTGAAAATAAATAAAATCTATTGTAAAATTGGGATGATCCATTACTATAAATAACTTTAAAAGACATGAAGAAGAAATTATGGCATGTCTGCTCTGCAGTCCTGGTGGAATCTCGGCGCAGGAAATACATTATCCCAGTAACCTTAAGAACAGCCTGTAACGGTATCAATGGCAACCACTGTGCACTCCACCTTATTTTCTATTACCCACGAAGAACCTTGCTGTATTAAATATACACAGACATAACATTCATTCTGTTCTGGAATGGCTCAATATAGTTACTGAATTCCTTGAGACTGAAGCTCCCTCTCATTCATTTTAATGCCTTAAAATTCGTAACACAGGGATATATGCAAGTCAAGTCCAGTGTTTGTTAGAAGCCAAATGCTTCTCAGATTGAAATCCTAAAAGCAAAAGGTCTGTATTAATATCATCCAGGTCTGTGCAGTGGAAACAAATTCTCCTGGAGCGAGGGAAAAGAGGGGGGAAAAAAACAATAACAAAAGAAAGAAAAAAACCCAAACAACAAAAAACCAAGCCATGTATTTCCCTGGTACAAAACTAGCTCTCTGTCTAGCAGGCACCTCCTTGCTGCCGATTCACTGGTGAGCTGCAGCCTCCCAGATACCTCTCCAGCCTCTGCATATGTGATTAAGCCTCTATGCATAGTCAATCTCGCAGCCTCCGTGTCCGTAAGAAAGAGCGGAGCTGGTACCCACCTAGGACGTAGTCGCTGCAGTCCAGCATTGCTGTGGGATCCTCCACAGGTTCAGACAGTCCAAGGAACGGGAGAATGGCAATTTCTATCAAATCTACACTACTGCTCTGAGCGAACACGAAAGGGAGTGGGGAGGTGGGGGAGAAATACAACTTCAGTTACACCATAGCAATCTTCAACTGAACAGGGAAACTTCAGTTGCTGTGTGGAGTTTTAGTCTCTCCTGCTAGCTGTGTCTGACATTGTCAAGGCGACTGAAGCGTGAAAAGTTCCCCTTTTTGTAATAAAATAGAAACAAAGATTGCAGCTGGCAGTTTCCATAATGAAGCTTAATCAGTATGCGCCTGATTAGGGCCTTATGCAAATCTCCTCTCGTTAGCACAGCAGCCAGCACTTTGAAGTCCATGAACAATTCATTTGCAGAGTACACTGAAAGCGCTCCCTGCATAATTTAAATCACGGTATAAATATTTATCAGCTCATTTGCATATTAATTGGCAGTGCATGAAGGGAAAAATTATCTCCCGAGTGCCAGCATAATAATTAGGGAACAAAATGAATTTTCTTCCAATAGCTTGGCTTCTCAGCCCTAACTCAAGCACAGTACCACAGGGGAGCAGGGAGGGGAAGAGCCAGAGTTCTGTTCAAATGCCACTGAAATGACACGTACAAATTAGAAACAACTCTACAGACTTAAGCACCTTTAATCTTATTCCTGCTGGCAACAATAACTTCAGTAATAAAGGGGATTTGGAAAAAGCCTTCAACACAATCCAAATAATCCCACGAAAACAATTAGCAAGGTAGAAGCCGAACACAAAGCTGTCAAACCGGTGCCTGCACATCTGTGTGGAGTTCTCCACATCTGAACATGCGCTGTCACAAGAAGGTCCTGGGCAGGAGAGAGAGTCCTACCAGGGCAAGGAAGCAGCACAATTCCCTTTAAACAGCTAAAGAGCTTGGTGATTCATTATCGGGTAATCCCTTTGCCACGGCCAACTTAACAGCAGTGGATATGTCAAGTATTGTGTAACATTTGACGCCCATTAATCTATCCCGAGCGAAATCAAAATAGATTTAGTCTTTTGGCTTCCAATGACTTTCAAGAAAAAAACCAAAAATCTATTACTAATCCTTTCAAACAGATACACAATATGGCTAAATACAGCTTGCTGTGGAGCTACGGTCTGTGAAAGGGGCACGTCACACCCGCGTCGCATCTCTGAGCCACTCAATGATAACCAGAACGTGCTCGCTGCTGGACCACAAAGTGCACTGGAGAACGGGGAAGAGGCTTTGGTTGGTGGAGAAATCAATCCTCTTTTCCAAAAGCAGTCCACAAAACTAAGTGTACTAACTATAAGGCTATATTAAACCATCTCAAATAGTTTGTTTACCACTCAAACACTAGTGTCCTGAACAGCAAGAACATTTATATAAAAATTCAAACGTGATGTGGACACCCAACAACATTTAATATTCCATATTCTGATCCGGAAAAGTTAATGTGATGATGCAGATGATTACAGGGTTGAGCCACCCACTTCCAGATGCTAATGTGAATTTAAAGAGTAAGTTGTTGGTTTTTTCTTTAGAAAAACCCCTAGCTGTACTTTTCTCCTCCTCATTTCTGAAGTGAATTCAAGCACCGCCTCTCCAAACAAGAGGGAGCGAGAGAAAAGGGACTTCTCAATCATCCAGTACTGACTGGAATTTATTTCCACGCTTGACCTCTTCTTCTGTTCAGGTTCATATCTCTACTTAACACAAGATGTTCCCAGCTATATATTTAACATGAGTGATCTACACTTGAAAAAGATTGCAAGAAGAGAAGGGAGAAGGTGCTCCCTACTGCAGGGAAACAACTGCGTGTACTGAATAGGTTTTCCTAATACCTCGTTTCCACCTTGGTTTTCTACTCATTCACGTGTCCCATTGAGACCTCTGAGGCACATCTTCATGGTTCACAGGCCGTCAGCAAACTTCACTTCTCCATACACGCTTTTGGAGTGCACTGGGAGATAATCTGTTTGCTTCCTTGGAAGAGCCTGGACACGAACACTGTGACAAACCTTCCCAAAGAGGGCTGAGGCAGCAAGCACAAAGAGGGGGGACAGCAGTGCTCACTCTTCTCCCTGGGGTCCTGCTGGGAGAGGTTGAGCTGGAGCAGCACAGGTGCAGTGGCAGGAGGGCAACACCACAGGAAGTGGCCGTTGAAATGGGGCACGTGTGTCGTGATGGGTGACTTGTACCAGAGCAGACAAATGTGCTGGTGGTGCCACATCAACAGTGCAAGGACACCTAACAAGGACAGGGGGAAAAGTTTCTTCCCATTCCCAAATGTGCCAATGATCTGCCTCACAAACACCAATCACAGAATTATAGAATCGATTGGGTTGGAAAAGCCCTCCAAGATCATCAAGTCCAACCCTTGGTCCAACTCCAGTCCCTTTACCAGATCATGGCACTCAGTGCCATGGCCAAGCTCACTTGAAAAACCTCCAGGGATGGGGAATCCACCCACTCTCTGGGCAGCCCATTCCATTGCTTGATTACTCTCTCTGGAAGGAATTTTTTTCTGCTCTCCAACTTCAATTTCCCCTGGCAGAGCTTGAGCCCATCGTGCCCCCTTGTCCTATTGCTGAGTGCCTGGGAGAAGAGACCAACCCCCACCTGGCCAGAACTTCCCTTCAGGCAGTTCTAGACAGTGCTGAGGTCACCTCTGAGCCTCCTCTTCTCCAGGCTAAACACCCCCAGCTCCCTCAGCCTCTCCCCACAGCACTTGTGCTCCACTCCCTTCTCCAGCCTCGCTGCTCTTCTCTGGCCCCGCTCCAGCCCCTCAATCTCTTTCCTCAACTGAGGGGCCCAGAACTGAATACAACACTCAAGGTGTGGCCTCCCCAAGGCAGAGTCCAGGGGAAGGGTCACTGCCCTGGGCCTGCTGGCCACGCTAGTTTGGATCCAGGCCAGGATCCCCTTGGCCTTCTTGGCCACCTGGACACACTGTTGGCTCCCGTTGAGCTTCCTGTCAATTAGTACCCACAGGTCCCCACACAAAAGCCCATTTGAACATCCACTAATATGCTAATTGAAATAAAAACTTAAATGTTGCCCTGTCAAACAAAAGGACAAATAAACAAAAAAACCACCTCAGGTTGACCAACCAAAACCAAGCACCACAGAAAAACCTCAAACCACACTGTTCTTCCACTTCATTCTTGGACAATATTATTATCTCACCCTTTATGTAAGTTCATGGAATCATTAAATGGTTTGGATTGGAAGGTACTTTGAAGACCATCCAGTTCCAATCCCTCTGACACAGGCAGGGACACCTTTCAGTAGACCAGGTTACTCAAAGCCCCATCCACCCTGGCCTTGAATGACTCCAGGGATGGGCATACATTATTTTCCTTTTTAAATTTACCACTCCTGCTCCAGCTGCTCCCCCCATAGTGTGCATGGTAGAAAGCACCCAAGGTCTTAATTTTTGGCCAAAAACCACCCTACTGCTTCATTTATGCCACACTCCTGCAGCTGTCTGGGAGTGTTCTGAAGGAGGCCTGAAGACACAAGAAGGAAAATGTTTGGGGGGCAGTGGTGCCTCCCACCCTGCTCCAACACCAACGATGGAACATCTTTGTTTAAAGTTCTGTTTGTTCAGGTTCTGCCACACCACTGCCCATTTTTTTCTTTCTGGCTTCTTATGTTAAAAGTTATTTAACACCCTGAACCAAAGTCGTACTTCTGGTACTCACATTTAAGCAAAACAGCACATGGGGCTTTGCCCACAGAGTTTCATTTTTCCTCCAAAGGAAGAAGGAAAAATCCACCACCAGAGGAGAAAAATCCTTCTCAGAGCAGAAAGTGGCACCTCTTGGGATCATTACTGTGGAAAGGCCTCCACATGCCGTGCAACTGCAGATTCCTCACAAAAAGTTTCTCTCCTCTTCATCCAATTCTACAGTTCTTATAGTGATAATTTTTTTCTCCCATAATTCTACTCAGACTCTTCCTTAAAACCAGAGGAACTGAGCCACTAACAAATTTATGACAAAGGCAGATGTTCTTCAGGTAGATAACACTTGAGATTCTCACCTGCTCACTGCTTTTTGTCACTCTCTATGTATCTTCTGTACCTTCCCTTTTCAGATGAATGTTTTCCTTCTGCTGTTTGTCCCACCAACATGTCACTTTATTTATTCAGTTATAATGAGCATACCTGATAGCTTAACACCTTCATTTTGGGCAAGGGAACCTCATTCCCTGCAGGCCGTGCAACTCTTGGTTAGACCTCCTTTTACATCTTCTCTTTCATTTATTACATCCAATTGACTGACTGTAAACTCCACAAAATTATTCCCCAATGTCACCTACTGTAAATAAGTGTTATAGATAATAAAAGTTGTTACAAATTAAAGGAGGTTTAAACCCTTATCTTCAGATGGTCTTTTTCTTTTTTTCTTAAAATAAAAAAAGAAAATAAACCCCAAATAATACAAATTAAGCTGAATTAAAGAGATAAAGGACAAAGCTTTTAGCAATATTATTCTATTCAACACATTTATGGGGGAACATAATCCTCATTTCTATATGGTTGTGTTTCCACATATTAGTAAAATGTCATTTACTACATGCTAAGAAATTTCTGCCCCTGGCCAGCTCACTGACAGCCACGACCTTTCCAAACTTCAGGGGCACGTTTTCTGATGGCACATGGAGACATCACCCAGTAATCCAACAAATAACTCATTATTTCCCTTTTGAACAGCCTATGTGTGATAGTTTGATCCAGGTTTTTCCCTGGTAACCAGATGTAACTAGGGAGGGGCTTGTCTCCAGGTATTCCTCATCCATTCTTTCCCCTCCCACGGGACAGGGAAGGATATGGGCTGGAGATAGGAAGTTGAGAGCTCTTTGGTTTCTGGTGAGGGTGGAGTGCAGGGAGTTCTTTGCTGCTCAGTCCCCTATCAGAGCCACACAGATGATCAGGGAAAGGACGTGAGTGAGACCCCCACATGGGAGAAGGGGCTGGATTTCTTCTAAGAGTGGTTGGTGGGATTGTGTTGTACTGGTGTACCTGGTGGGTGGGTGGGAGTGGTTTTTTTTGTACCCATTGCTTTTTTGTTTTGTCTCTTTGTTGCCTGCCCCTGTTTTCCCCTTCCCTTTTCCCTATTGTGGGTGCAAATTGTCTACATATAATTGTAGGCATTTAGAGAATATACATACATACATATATATAGATAGACAGATAGATATAGATATACACACAGATATATAGATACAGACATACATGTAGATATAGGTATATATATACAGCGACTTGGCTCAGCTTCTTTCAAGTTTTTTTCCCCCTTTCCTTTTCCCTGCTTTGAGGAGTGGAGGGAGAAGGAGGGGGCAGCTCGAGCTGGGGAGCCAGGATGAAACCAAGACACTGTAGAATGGAGTGCCAAGGAATACACACAGGGAACACAAAACACAGGGAGAGGAAATAAGGATCAACTGTAATGTTCACGTGCTGCCCCCATTAGAACATCTTTGCCTGGGATATTTGCCTTGAAGAACCCCTGAAGCAGAGAGGGCAGCAAAAACTTGAGAGCAGTGCCTGGAAGGACAATGACAACTAACATGGGCATCACACACAGCTCCTGCATCCCAGCTCAAGGAATTTCCAAGTCTCCATCCCACAAGCCAAATGAAACCTCACAAAAATTCTGACAAGTGAAACTGCAATATGCTATTAAAACAAAAAATTACAAAAATCACGTACATGTCAACAAAATAAACTGTTACTAAAGTTGGCACAACCCTCTTAGAGTAACTCAGTTGGATAAAACTTGGCTGTAATAATGCCAAGGCCATGGGCTCAATCCCCTGTGTGGGCCATTGACTTAAGAGTTGGACACGATGATCCTTGTGGGTCCTTCCAACTCAGAACAGTCTGGGATTCTGTCCTGTGATTCTGTGACCTACAGCCTGTTCATAGTTGGGGCTGCAAACCAAGCTCTAATTTTAGCCACCACCCTGACTTTGGATAACAGAATTGATTTTATCTGAAAATTGGTAAAGCCAAAGAGTGGTTGTCTGGAAAAGCCAAATAAAATTGGCCTGGGTTCGAATTACTGGTCATTAGGCAATTGCTATAAATTGGAATTTCAGTCTACATCTAATTTACTTCTCACAAACTCAAACCATGACTATCCCTTAAAACTTCCCACCTTTCAAAACTCTTCATTGTATGTTTTTTGAAGGACATTAAGTACATGGAGAGCTAAGCAGGGATGCTGATTTATGTTATCAGTGCAGGACAGCAGACACCTGAATACAGAGGGGTTTGTTTGGGGGTTTGGTTCTTTAAGTCTCAACTTATTATTGTGCACAGAATGTGACAAACTCCATAATTTTTTTTTTTATAGTAAGAAAACTGTGCTCACAACAAACTCTCAGTACTGTACCACCATCTGAGGAGGGGGAAAAAAGGGGAGTAGTGGTATGACAAGAGAAAATAAAATAAAATAAAATACAAAATAAAAAATAAGAAATAAAACAAAAATAAAATAAATAAAATAAAATTAAAAAATAAAATACAAAATAAAAGAAAATAAAAAACAAGATAAAAATAAAACAAAAATTAAATTAAATTAAAATACAAAATAAAATAAAAATAAGATAAAAATAAAACAAAAATAAGATAAAACAAAAATAAAATAAAACAAAAATAAAAATAAAATAAAATAAAATACCCTTATTCAGAAACTACAGAATTGTAAGTCTCACAAGCAAATTGAGCCTTTTTTGAAACTCAGGGCTAGTTCTTTCATTCTGGAGCATCATCTGAACAGTTCTGCCCATCCCTTACTGCCTACAAGTCATGGCACATAAGAAAGGATCCCTACCATAATTACATAAAAGTTTTTCCTTCATTCTGTAGAATGTTTTCCCTTTCACAGCAAAGGATATAAACTCCGTGCAGCCAACCTTTGTTGTCTAAGTAAATGCTATTGTCATAACATTTACTTAGAAGTTATGGAACATTTTGAAGATAGCAAATGTTAGGTCTTTATATTTTCTGATTTAAGCACTCATGTTTCATTATGTTTTTAAGGTTTTCATGACTATTTCATAATGGCTTGAGACCTTTTCTGTTTGGTTTTTAAAAATTATTTATTTACATGCACCAAACACTACATCATAAGCACTGACTCCAGGAACTTAATTCAAAAAACAACCCAAAGTGTCACCCATTTGAAAACAAATTTGTGTTATTTAACTACCATGTTCCACCTGCCAACAGAGCTGTTGCACATAAGCACATTTTATTGTCTGCAGGGCATTCACCTCCTTTCAATTTAACCAGAAGTTAGCAGAGAAAATGAGCAGATCATGCTCTGATTCCACCACACCTGAGGTGGTTCTGTACCATTACATATATATTGCTCCAGTAAACTTGCCTATGAAAAGCAGTATCCAAACTTCAGCAGGATTTTTTTTTAAAACACACAAATATGTCTTAAACTGTAAATATTGTATGGGAAACATGTTTTGAGGTTTTGGTCTAATTTTCTTTTAAAATTACTGGTTTGTCAAATCTCAAATACTTCACACTGACAAGGACTGAACTCCTTGTATATTGTATATGTACATTGTCTCATTAGTAAAGACTTCTTGTATTTTATTGCTTACAGGACTTGCATGGCTCACATTGCTTTGCTAAGAAGTACTGCAGGACACAAAGTTTGAAATGAAGCCTGACAGTGAAGTTACATGAACAAAACACAAGGAGGGCTGAAGAACAAGATCAGGAAAACTTCAACCCTTATCAGAATAAGAAAAAAAGGGGCAATTTAAGGACACAGGTTTATATTATAGCAGTTCTGGGGTGGAGGGGAGGGGAAAGACCATGTCCTTCTCCCTCCAAACCCAACCAACCAACAGGAACAAAACCAAATAGACAAAAAAACACCTTGGAAAACCTGAAGGCTTTCATGGGATGCTGCAGCTTGGGCAGCTGGAGAACCTGGAGCACCACCAGGCACCAGCAACCAGGAACGAGGCTGGAGAAGGGACTGGAGCACAAGTGCTGTGGGGAGAGGCTGAGGGAGCTGGGGGTGTTTAGCCTGGAGAAGAGGAGGCTCAGAGGTGACCTCAGCACTGTCTAGAACTGCCTGAAGGGAAGTTCTGGCCAGGTGGGGGTTGGTCTCTTCTCCCAGGCACTCAGCAATAGGACAAGGGGGCACGATGGGCTCAACCTCTGCCAGGGGAAATTGAAGTTGGAGAGCAGAAGGCAATTCTTTGCAGAGAGAGTGCTCAGGCATTGGAATGGACTGCCCAGAGAGGGGGTGGATTCCCCATCCCTGGAGGTTTTTCACCTGAGATTGGACATGGCACTGAGTGCCATGATCTGGTAAAGGGACTGGAGTTGGACCAAGGGCTGGACTTGATGATCTCGGAGGTCTTTTCCAACCCAATCAATTCTATGATTCTATGATTTGCATAAGGCAGCATGTTTTGATTTACAGGTGAATTTAAAAATAATGTTAAGCTTTGAGGGCCTGTCCCTGCTGCATGAGTGGACACAGGGAGACAAAATCAGTGTTTTTGGAAGCATCACTGAATGTGCATTCCAAAATCTAATAGGTCATACAAGTGCTTAAACAAATACTGCTTTCAGTATTTGAGCTTGGCATAAGTACCCCTCATATGTTGTCAAATCAATTATGTTGTGATTTGCATATTAGTTAATATTTATTTTACTGAAATACTTGGCATTTTTAGTGTGTATTGCAATAACAATTTGAAACTAACAACATTTATGCCACCTTCTTTGCTTGGTGTTTTGGGAGCATGAACTGCCTTTACCTTCTCCATTCAAACCTCAGTAGCCACTGCACGTGTGGAAGGCAATCACCCCACTTTTTGTCCAAGGGATACTGAGGATTGGTTGGGATTTCCTGCCAGGGCAAGTTTGGGGTCACCCCACTCTTAGAATCACAGAATCATAGAATGGATTGGGTTGGAAAAGACCTCCGAGATCATCAAGTCCAACCCTTGATCCAACTCCACTCCCTTTACCAAATCATGGCACTCAGTGCCATGGCCAAGTTCAGTTGAAAAACCTCCAGGGATGGGGAATCCACCACCTCTCTGGGCAGCCCATTCCAATGCCTGAGCACTCTCTCTGCAAAGAATTGCCTTCTGCTCTCCAACTTCAATTTCCCTGGCAGAGCTTGAGCCCATCGTGCCCCCTTGTCCTATTGCTGAGTGCCTGGGAGAAGAGACCAACCCCCACCTGGCCAGAACTTCCCTTCAGGGAGTTCCAGACAGTGCTGAGGTCACCTCTGAGCATCCTCTTCAGGCTAAACACACTGTTCCTCTGTTCTTCCCTTTGCCAAAGCAACAATTATTAGTTTAGCTTAATGACTGGAGACTCTACTAAGAATAGACTAATTCAGTGTATAATTCAACCACATAGCACTGTTGGGTTCAAAACTCAGAGTGTCCACACCACTTGTCATTAACTCTCAAAATATAACTCAAAGTCACAGGTTTAAGTTTACTGTGATTCCTGCTGAACCCAACTGGGTTCATCAAGATCAACAGCACAGATATTATTAAGCTCTAGTCAGAATTAGAGTGTCTGACAAACAAATGAACAGCAAAAAGCCCATGCAAAATCTCTGCAGTTCATTGTATGAACTGCAGTTGCGTTGCTGTTATCACCACACTCTGCAGAAGCTGCTCTTGCTCCCTCTTCCTTAATAACTATCTCAAATCTGAAGGAGGATATTGCTTTAATGCCCTCAGCACACTGATACAGACACTATTAACACCTGTAGGAACCACAAGACATGGCAGGAGAATGCTTCTTTCTGAAGCTTAAATTATTTGATCTCAAAAGAGGAAAAGGCCAAATTCCAGACAAGCTGCTTTGTATGTTACAAATCAAACAAAAAAATTGCCAGATGCAAGATCTGTAGAAAGAAACAAGAGTTATTCACACTGCAGGCACTGATTCCATCCATCAGCACACCTGGCCAAGGATCTGTCATTCTGGATGGTCAGAGCTAACATAAGAGTGTGTTTAATATCAGAAGAAGAAAAAAAAACAAAACAAAACAAACAAAAAAAACCAAAACAAACAAAAACAACAACAACAACAACAACAAAAAAAAAAAAAAAAAAAAAAACCCAAAACAACAAAAACCCCCAAACAAATTACAAAAAAACCCCCTCAAAACCACAAAATAAATCAAACCAAAAATTAAATGCTTGGGCACCTGGGTCTTTAATTTACAATAATTTAGGAACAACAGAAAGTGAAAACCACAGCCTAAGTACACATATGAAGTACCACCTACACGAGCTTTTCCAAGAATGTTCCCAAGCCCTCCTTTGCCCATTTTAGCCCCTATGCTGTGCTAAGGCAGAAAAGGCACTGATTAGTTTTTCCAGGAAATAACCACAAGAAGGGGTTTACTCGAAGCAGTGCTGAAGTGCAGGCAGCATGACTGACACCTGTGGCTGTGTTTGCACAGGATTTGCTGGGAAGAAATGCACATTTTATTTGCAGGCCCACAGACACTCCACTAAAGGCAGAAATGTCTTGTTTATTTCTCCAACAAATCAGAGAAAAGGTAACTTTGCCACACTGCCTCACTTTCTGTAACTTATTTTGATTGGAAGTGTTAGACTGTCAGATGCAGAATCCTCGCAGAAGAAATTTAAGATGTACTCAAAAATTACTAAGTAAAAGAATCCAACTGAAAAAAATCACAGACTCACAGACTATTCTGAGTTGGAAGGGACCCACAAGGACCATCGAGTCCAACTCTTAAGTCAATGGCCCACACAGGGGATTGAGCCCATGACCTTGGCATTATTACAGCCAAGTTTTAACCAATTGAGAGGAGTTTTTTTTAAAAGCAACGCCCAGGATACTTTAATTCTTAATTACCCATTCCCCAACAGAACACAAGTTTCTCATAGGGATATCTCACTGTTTTCAGAGGCAAACCAAAAAATTAAAAGCATGACACTTCATTTAGAGTCTTGAATAAATAAATGCCTGTCAGTGCCATGAGTGCTGAGTCAGCAAACAGCAGCACTGGGGCCTCGGACACAACCAAGGAGAGAACTGTCTTAAAACTCCTCCAACTACATGGGGAAACACTAACCCAAATCTGCTTTTTAGTCCAAGGGGAGAAACGTTCACCCTGCACAAAGGCAGCAAGGATGCAGAGACAAGCAACTAGGAAAGATTCCCTGAAGGGAAGTTCTGGCCAGGTGGAGGTTGGTCTCTTCTCCCAGGCACTCAGCAATAGGACAAGGGGGCACAATGGGCTCAAGCTCTGCCAGGGGAAATTGAAGTTGGAGAGCAGAAAAAAATTCCTTCCAGAGAGAGTGCTCAGGCATTGAAATGGGCTGCCCAGAGAGGGGGTGGATTCCCCATTCCTGGAGGTTTTTCAAGTGAGCTTGGCCGTGGCACTGAGTGTCATGATCTGGTAAAGGGACTGGAGTTGGATCAAGGGTTGGACTTGATGATCTCGGAGGTCTTTTCCAACCCAATCAATTCTGTGATTCCACGTTTCCAGCAGGAATATTGCCTTAAAACTTTTCTTGTCTACAGTTTAGATCCACTGGTATGTTACATCCCCATCTTGTGAACTCTATCACACAACTTGTGTGACAAACAAAAGAAATTAAACCCTCACAACAACTATTTATTTCCTCTTCCAGACAGTGACTCTCAGCCCTGAGGGTGACAACTTGTATCACTTAAATATGCACATACCCCTCCAACGCCACTCTTGAGAACACTTCTGATTTCTGGTCTCACACCACCATTTCCATGCTCAGAAATGGAAATGTGATTCCCAACCTGTAAGACTTAACTCTACAATCACTTCTTTTCATCAGATGTGTTGAGGAAGGCATTAGAAATACATGGGGAGTTGCTGGCAAGAAACAGGAGCTACAATTACAGCAGTGAGTTGTTCAGCACAGACCCAGCTCAAAGCACCAAAGCCCAAATCCAAGGAATTGTTCACTGAAGAATTTAAAAGTAACTACTAATAATCCAAAGATACCACAGTAGACCAACTTGGAGGAATTAAACAAGAAGTGCACCTTATAATTGTCTGAGGCCACTGTATAAAAAGCCTGTAGGTTGGTCTGGAGCATCACAACAGGCTGAAAAGTGGAGCCTTCAAGGCAGATCATGGCTCTGGTGACCCACCAATAAATCAGAACTGAGAATGTTTACAAGCAGGCACAACCAGACATTAACCTTCAGAATTTTTTTAATAAATATATATATATGGTTAATAGATACACAAATATACTTTTCATGCATTTATACATACTGTGTTTTATATAAAACATACATATTTAATACATAGTAAGTTTGTATTTTATAGTAAGTTGGGGGTTTTTTAAACAGCTGAGACATTGGCTTCAGATTTCTCGAAGCTTCTAAGCCTACTGTTCTGACAACAGTTGACATATTTTCCTGCAGTTTGCCAACCCAGTGGAAGAAACAGCATCAAGAGCAAGTCAACAAAGTGTTTTCATCACTTTTGTCCAGTCCTGGTCAAGAGGCAAGTTGCTGTAGTGAGAATGAACAAGCAAGAAAATGGTAAAGCAAGTGCCAGGATAGCACCATGCCCCAAAATCCAGCCACAAACAGCCCGAGAGCTGCCAATTCTGACTTCACTGAAAATCATTCCTCAGCCTTCTTAGGAAGTCACAGTCACCACTAAAAGAAGAGCAATTTGGTATTCAGAGAAAAAAACCCTCAAGCAAAGCTCTTCAGCAACACTCAATATTGCACTGACATTTTCATACTGTACTGAGTTCATCTAACATAGAATCATAGAATGGATTGGGTTGGAAAAGACCTCCAAGAACATCCAGTCCAACCCTTGGTCCAACTCCAGTCCCTTTACCAGATCATGGCACTCAGTGCCACGGCCAAGCTCAGTTGAAAAACCTCCAGGGATGGGGAATCCACCCCCTCTCTGGGCAGCCCATTCCAATGCCTGAGCACTCTCTCTGCAAAGAATTTTTTTCTGATATGCCATTTTAAAAGAAGGACCTGTATTCCATATTCCCTCACAGGGAGTGTACTCATTAAAAATGCAGAGAAAGTTTGCAAATTCTCGGGGAGTTAACTAAGTCAGAGGCAATAATACAAAAAAACAAAACAAAACAAAAAAACAACAAACCCCGCAATCCTCTGTGACATTTCCAACAAGCCTCACAACAATGGTAAAATGCATGAAAAAAGGCTACAAAATTCAGAACACTGCACGAGTCTGCAATAACCGTGAATAGGAGCAGCTTTTCCATCCAGTGTGACAGTCTCAAAACGACAAGCCCTTTTCTGCCTGCCCAGCGGCCAGGCCACACTCCTCTTTTCTTCTTTTGAATTTGCCCCAACTCAAATGGATGCAAATCAGTCAGGTGTGGTCCCCGTGCTGCAATCTGCAGACAGTCCCCACCGAGTTCCCATAGCAACTGGCACAGCTGGCCATGAGAGAGAGGTGGGATCTGCCTCATATTGGCTGCAGAGTTTAAACACTCAGCCAGGGAAACACCAATTACGGCATCGTGCGAAGGAAACAGCTACTCAAAAGCACATCCATTTCTCCTTGATTAAAACAGGAAAATAAACCTCTGGATATGCTCCTAGTTCAGCAACTGCTCAGCATGTAAAGCGAATATCTGGTATTTACAGGAGGTGATGCCTGTGAAGGAAATGGCTTCTCTCTTCTGCTGCAAGTTTAAGAAATACTACAGCACTTAGAAAATGCCTGTTATTCTGCACCCTCCCATCAAAAATACACACTTCTCTGAAAGAGAGAAGTCAGAAACTCAAATCCTTCTGGACGAGTTTTAAGACTTCCATAAGACAGCACCTCTCTGACAAGTGCTTTGTTACATTTCAAATTTTAATTGTACTCTTTCTGTACCAGCTTTCTAAGCCTCATCCTAAAAATCCAAAGTGACTGACAAACAGCTGTTCATCACGTACAAAACCTGTCCTTTGTTCCTTGCCTACAGGCACAGACCCCCCGGCTGTTCATCCCACTCCCTTCTCGTCCTGCACTCACAGCTTGTCCTGCTTTTCCAAGCCTGGAATTCTGCTCCTCTGGTCATCCTGAGCCTTCAGGAACAGCCCTACAGGCTCAGGGAAAGGGCCCATGTGTCCCTCTGGCATCCTGTGGCTCTTGGGAAGCAGGAACCACAAGTGAATTCTCAGGCAGGAGTGCAGAACACAGAAGGTACCCAAGACACTGCCCACCCTACTCTGCTCCAGCCACAAATCAAAGGCTCTCTGGGACAGGATGTTGTTAAACACTCAGTAACTCTCAACAGATTTTTCTCTGTCATGAATCTGCATCAACATCCCACTGAATCCCTGCAAACTTCCAGGAATCTGCCTGCAGCAAGGAGTCCCATGGCTTAAATATACACTGAAGAACATCTTTTTTTATTTTGCTTTGAATCCATCTCCTCCTGTAGCACTAATTCCATTTCCTCCCACTTCTCTTGCACAAAAAGAGACCATGAATTGTAAGCCTTTATTCCTTCTCCATGACACTTCACTGACTCCTGCCACATCCCCCTTAGCTCTGTCTTCGAGGCTGATAATCTCAAGTCCACACAGTTGTTCATAAAAAGTGTGAATGAATTCCATAAAATAATTCCTAATGCTGATTTTCTGCCTTTTTTTTTAACTGTATGAGAAGAGCTGCTTGGTGTGCAGAACCCAAGAGAAAGAAGCATTAATGGACTGTGGCACAATGCTATTTTTTCTTATGCTGCTTTGCACTCCAGTCTTTTCTTGGTAAGTCCTGGCATTTGATTTGCTTTTTGACTCCTTGTTGAGCATGAAAATACAGCAGCTATTTCCATGAAAAATCATAACACAAAGATCTTGTACCTGGAGCATTAAGAATGCCACACAACTGCACATGAACTCAAGATCTTCTCTCTAACTTACTCAGCAGGAACTTAATATCATAATTTGTTCAATTTGGTTAAAATAGGACAAAGTTTCTGAGGGAGAGCGGACAGAAAAAGTCAGAGAGAAATAACACAAAACCTCTTTCCTTGTAAAATCTGCAGCTTCATTTGCATACTGGGTATCAGCTATAAATTTTATTCATCCATCACCATGTATATAAGACATTGTACACCTGTGAGCCTGGTCCCTCATCGCACCTGTGGGAACCAGCCTTAATCCATCACTAACTTGAAAGCTGCTCATTTGCTTAAGTAGATTTAGTTTTCTTCTCCATCCTTTCTGCATTCCCTTTCCAAACTTCTTTTCAGACTAATCAGCAGCACTTCAAAGCAGCAGCTGAGCTGGTGGCATTAAAATAACCAGGGAAACACAGAAAGTTTTAGCAGGGTGTTAACAACAGAGCAAGAGAAACATGCCATTTAATGTTAAAAATGATGACTCCAAGCCCACTCAATTGGGAGGAAAAAAGAGAAATCATAATTCATTAGAAGGAAGAAAAAATCAGTATTCCCCCATATGCCTGGCATAATTCACATTTTAAGAACCACACCATGTTAAAATTAACAGTCCACTGTGCGTTAATGAAAGCCAAAGAATTAAAAAGTGAGGGCTCTCTGTCTCTATTGGAAGCCAAAAGGTTTACACGATTTATAGAATGAAATGCAATGGACATACAGGTGGCAGAGTCTCCAACCTGAGAAGCTGAAAAATGCCGAGGATGTGAACTGGAAGTGAACGTGTAATTTTGAACGAATTAGTAGAGCTACTACTCGTACAACAAATAAATATTTAATGTCAGGTGTTAAGGAGCAGACACTCCAAATACCAATATGCAAGTGCACGCACACACACTCTCACTCACATGTATCCTTTGTCCCAACAAAGAGGGGAGTTTTGTACATCTCAAAAATTCAGAAGATTTAAATACATATTGATTCTGTCCTTTCCAGCTCTTATCTCTGCTGTGGTTTCTATTCATGCCGTTTGATGCATGCTGAGGACAAGCCTGCAATGAAATTGCCCCCGTGCAATTTGAATGTCATTTGGCCTGATCAGCACCAACCCTGCACAGGACACTGCTTATAAACAACTTAGACAGGGGAAGGGAGGAGGTAACAGGGAGGAGGTAACAGGGAGGAGGTAACAGGGAGGAGGTAACAGGGAGGAGGTAACAGGGAGGAGGTAACAGGGAGGAGGTAACAGGGAGGAGGTAACAGGGAGGAGGTAACAGGGAGGAGGTAACAGGGAGGAGGTAACAGGGAGGAGGTAACAGGGAGGAGGTAACAGGGAGGAGGTAACAGGGAGGAGGTAACAGGGAGGAGGTAACAGGGAGGAGGTAACAGGGAGGAGGTAACAGGGAGGAGGTAACAGGGAGGAGGTAACAGGGAGGAGGTAACAGGGAGGAGGTAACAGGGAGGAGGTAACAGGGAGGAGGTAACAGGGAGGAGGTAACAGGGAGGAGGTAACAGGGAGGAGTGCAAGTTTTCACTGCTGTTGAGACCTGGAGACAAGCACAGCATTTCTGTAACAAAGCAAAGCCATTAAACTCTCTGTGTAACTTCAGCCTCAACTTCCAGTGATGGGTTCTCACTGGATTCTCACCAATGATCTCTAAGAGACAGAGCTATACACCTTTTTCTTAGCTTTAGCTCCTAACTGGCAGTCCCTTTTTTACAAGGCATGCTTTAAGACTGAAATCCCCCAGGAAGTGTTTCCAGCAACTGGATTTTGTCATGCCCCTTGGGCTGGTTCAAGAGTCTTCCTCAAAGAGAAGTCCCCCTATGTTCTGGAGCAAGTCACTTCACTGGGTCAGACTTGGTGTAACCAAAGAGTCTGAACTTTAGGTTCAGTTTGACAGGCTTTGCACATACTGAATAATCCATCACAACTCTCCTCGGAAACATCTCTGGCTTTGTCAGCAACTCTTCTGATGTTACAAATTTCCTACAAGGTTAGACTCAACTGTGCTTGTAATTCAAGTATTTTGTTATCACTTGTTCTATCTCACTCCAAAAGCCATTTCCAGGCTGTAATTCATAATAATTTTACTCATTTTTAGAGTGGCTTCTCTATCAAAAGTGAAATCTACATATTTTTTGCAGATAGTGTATTTAGCTAAATTAAAATACATGGGTTAGTTCCCAGGAAAAAACCTGATGACTCTGATATCCCTTTGCAGGAACTGACCTGATAGTTGCAAGTTGCCCCATCTTTGCATCCTATGGAAACTTTACCAGTGAAGTTTCCCTGTTTCTTCTCCATCACTGGCAGATACGGGAGAGCACTTGCTGAAGAAAAACACACAGCTAGTAGATTTTGACTTTCCATTAACAACTATATAGAGATTTTTCAGTTATCCTGTCCTTAATCCTTTTAGTATGTGTTACTATTGATTTTGTATCACTTTAATTTGGCAATCAATGAAGTAAGCCATTCTAAATCAGATACATTATAGAAGAGTGCATTTTATCAATACAATTACAAAACAGAGCTTTAATCTTAACAAGAACTGAAAAAGCTTACAGCAAATTCAACTGAACACACTTTCTCTCCTACCCCAGAAAACTGTATGAATTGACATTAGATTATTTTTATTGACCAAAAATTGTCTATCAGCAAATAAAATTATCTAGTCACTCAAGCGAGTGCAACTGACCTCCAGCTTTTAAAATAAAACTGCCCCATTTTTTTACATTATTGACTCATTCATTTTTCCACTCCCTCTGCAGCTTCCTTGGCCACTTAAGATTTACTGACATCCACAAATGCACAACACCAACAAATCAGAGAGAATTTTTTCCAGTCAGTCTGAATTACTAAATGCAAACTGCCTTGTTTTGCAGATTTTAGAAATCCAACTCATACAGTCTCAAGGATTTCTCCTTCTCCCCATTCCCATTTATTTTGACAATGGCATTTCCTCTTCATTTTTGGGAAACACCCAAGGCTGGCCAAAAACAGGTGGTGATCTGTGTCAGAAGACAGGTCTGACATTTTTTTTGCCCATTTCAGAAGCTCCTGTGGATTGAAGCTCCATGGGCTGCTCAGCCCACCCTACAGATGCCTCAGCCCAAGAGGGGAGTGGAAATCTCACCATTTCCTCTTTTTTGAGGGGTTGGTGTGGCTTTTTGGCACTGCTTTACCAGGCCACAGAGGGGTTCAACTGGCACAAGAAGTTGGTAACTGAGATGGAGGGGGTAGGTGGGGAGCAGGGGTGGAGGTGCTGCTTCTTTACAGAACAAGCTGCTCTGGGCTCATGAAATCCCACCTGCAGAGAAATTCATCCTTTATCATGCAATCATAAGTGTTAACTGTAAATTTTGAAATAAAAGCATTTATTGGCATTACTTGAGATTTAGCAACTTGCTAAACACCATCAGGAAAAATAGATCAGAGTATTCCAAACAAGTCCTTGTGTACTTGTATTTAAACAGTCTGAGAAAGGCAGACTATAATTCCATGTGTCTGCATCATCAGACAGTGCTTCCCAAACCATGTCCCTGCCTCTCCTCCTCATTTGCTAACCAGGACATCACCATTGGCCACCCCAACCCCCTGCAGCGCTCCAGGCTGGGCACAGAGTGGCTGGAGAGCAGCCAGGCAGAAAGGGACCTGGGGGGACTGAGGGACAGGAAGCTCAACAGGAGCCAACAGTGTGCCCAGGTGGCCAAGAAGGCCAAGGGGATCCTGGCCTGGATCCAAACTAGTGTGGCCAACAGGCCCAGGGCAGTGACCCTTCCCCTGGACTCTGCCTTGGGGAGGCCACACCTTGAGTGTTGTGTTCAGTTCTGGGCCCCTCAATTGAGGAAAGAGATTGAGGGGCTGGAGCAGGGCCAGAGAAGAGCAACGAGGCTGGAGAAGGGACTGGAGCACAAGTGCTGTGGGGAGAGGCTGAGGGAGCTGGGGGTGTTTAGCCTGGAGAAGAGGAGGCTCAGGGGTGACCTCAGCACTGTCTGGAACTCCCTGAAGGGAAGTTCTGGCCAGGTGGGGGTTGGTCTCTTCTCCCAGGCACTCAGCAACAGGACAAGGGGGCACGATGGGCTCAAGCTCTGCCAGAGGAAATTGAAGTTGGAGAGCAGAAAGAAATTCTTTGCAGAGAGAGTGCTCAGGCATTGGAATGGGCTGCCCAGAGAGGGGGTGGATTCCCCATCCCTGGAGGTTTTAGAATTGAGCTTGGCCGTGGCACTGAGTGCCATGATCTGGTAAAGGGACTGGAGTTGGACCAAGGGTTGGACTTGGTGATCTCAGAGGTCTTTTCCAACCCAATCCATTCTATGATTCTGTGATTATGGACAGAAACCACAGAGTGCTGGCTCAGAGGGACAGGACAGTGAGCAAAGCAATGAAGGTGGAGCTGGGACCCCTCATCTCCCACGGCAGCAAAAGACAGTGAAGACCAGACCTCCACTTGGGCAACTTTTTGCCTCATCAAGAGGAAGGAAGTCATGTAAGGTATTTACTACATTTATTCTTCCAAAACCTTTTTTTTCTTTCTTTAAATCTAAAAAAATCCATAGCATCCTTCTAAATAGCATGGACAGCTACTTGCCTGTCAAGCAGCTTTTGCTGATGCAGTTACCCAGTAGCAGAGGTACAATTTAAATAAGTCATCATCAAGTTTATTTTTTGATTTCCTTCATTTTTATATTATTTTTAAAATATCAGCCATCAGTACTTGCACATTTCACTGCAATTATTTGTCTGCAAGTCAACAGGTAGTCTACAAGATCAGGAAGTCCCTTCCAAGAGCATTTCTCACAACTCCTCTCCCAAATTTTACTTCACTGTGCAAGTTTGAAATCCTACAGTGTTACTTCAGCTCACAGCTAATCTCTCCCCACTGTAAAATGAATCATCAATTAATGGTCAAATTAATAATTCATTTCTTAGGGTTTTGTCCTGCCTAATTACAGAAACATATGTATCACATTAAAGGCCCTTCTTGTTGCTGCTGAGCTCACCTTGTTGGTTTATAGGATCAATTTTTATTAATAAGGGGTTTTTATGACCACACTTGAAATCAGATGTACGTTCAGTTCTACATGGAGTACCCCCAGTTTCAGCTGTAAGAACTCTCTAATTGGTAAGGTCAATAGCACAGATGTGACTCTCCAAATGCTGCTCCTCACTCACAGCTCTGACCACACACATCACAGTCCTGCCCTTTCTTTGTCAGGTTCCTTGTTACCCTTTGGTGGTGGCAGGGCCTGGCCCTTCTCCAGAGGGTCTCCCTTCTGCAAAGAAACCTCGTGTATCACTAAATTTAAACTTTGCTTCCCTAAACAGTCTTTCCAGCTACACATTTCTACTCAAATCAACAGAGAGCATCAGTTTAGGTGGTCATACAGAATTGCTGTGAGGAGATGAACCACTTAACCTAAAACTTAACATGATAAATATGAAGTACAAGAAACCTCTCAGTGGACACCCATGGAACAGCCCACTTACCAGAGAAGTTTCTTCCTAATCCCCTTTGGTTAGCACATTATTTGTTCCCTGTTGTATAATGGGTTTTCAATTCTTTACAAAGGCTTTACAAAACTTTCATTTAACCCAACATAATGTACTGTAAATGAATAATCCCTTTTTCTTTCCTGATCCTGTTAATCTTTTGGCCTCAGTTACATCTCCCAGTAGTGAGATGCAAATGTTAATTATGCAAGAAGTATAAGATCTGTATTTTGATTTCCATCTGTCCAATACAAGTCCAGAACAAGACACAGAAACCCGAGTGCTTTCCTATCACCATGGGAACATGATTGCCAGGAACACACCAAGAACATTTCATAGTGACTCCCAGAAGCTCCAGTCAAATACCTTCTATCCATCACAGCCTCCTTTATCTCCTTTGTTGACTCATTTTTCACAAACTGCTGATAACTCTCACTGCAACTCAATTTTCCAGAAACATTGCCTTACTCATGTAACATCTCCCCCTTGTCTGCATTACTTTTACCAAATATCTCATCTACAACACACATATGGATGTAGGAGGAGCTGAAATATTTTATTAATGTGATAGTGAAAACAACCAAAGTTGACAAAGTTGTAGGCCAAGCCCCTTTTTGTCCTGGCAATCCCTCCCAGGGGCCACAAAATAAGTTGATCTATTGCTCTGACTAAAAAATAACTCAAGTCTGGGTTCTATCAATTCTCTTACCAGCAACAGAGAAGGAAAAAATCCCCACAAACCTTCCTTTTTTAACAGGTGCTTCTACCACCTGCCACGGAAATGAAAAATAAAATAGAGCCCACCATACCATCAACACATTTATTTTAGATAGAACTAGAAATTGATATATAAAATATTCTAATAGGGGAAGTTCACAGAAAAAAAAGCTGGCACAGCACTGCTCAACTTAAAGAGTTTTTCTTAAACTCTCCATCTATTTACATACCATCTCCTTTCTCTGAACAAAAGCTTCCAAGAAAACTTGGTGAATAGATACTATTTACATATTTTGGTTCAAAGCGGTCCAAAACTTTTCTCCCCTTGGAAAAATGTTATTGAAACACTGACAGTGGCAACGCAGTTCCCTGGGCAATTAAATCACAAAAAGTTCTTTTCTGCATTACTTGTATCTTGCAACTGTGGTATTTTGGAGGTTTTTCTAACCAGATTGTGGTTATTAAAGCCCCTTTTGATACATCAGAGACTTTACCTACAAAAAGCTGTTCTGCACATCCTGATTCCCAGAAAAGCTTAAAAAATCTGTGTCACCTCAGAACAAGATTCTCCATGGCAGAGAAGCTCTTCTTGACAAGAGCTTCTTTTGGCACTAATTTTCCAACAACTGATGGGCCTTGTGTTCTTGCTGAGTTCTTTCCTTCCATGTGAAGGGTAGTAGAGTTTCCTGGGGAATGCCTAAGGACCAATTCTCCTTGAGACTTCCATGCTCCTGACAAATGTGACCAAGTGGACAGTGGATGGGAAAAAAACCCCAAGAAATGCAATTAACAGTCAGCATAATCTAATAATCTAAACATTCTCTGAAAAACTGGTTTAAACATGTCCCTGCCCCAAAAATCCTGCCTGCCTAGGAGGTTTAATAAAGCCCAGAGACTTTTAGTATAAAAATCTAATTTAGAGCTTGTAAACAGGTTAACAAACAACAAAAATATATTACTACAGAAAGAAAATGACCTTTTGACAGTGCATCATCTTTTTCCCTGCCACTTAGAAACTATGGAAAGGCATATTGACTCTCCTCTTGAACATCTCTCTGTTCTCTTCCATTCTACAACACTCTGTGGTTTTATTTCACAGCCTCTCACCCTCAACTTGAGGGACAGGCTATTCTCTTAAATCTCCCTTATTAGCTTCACAAATGCATCGTACAGCAAGGTCAAGGTATAAGGAAAAAACCTCCCAGTGCTCAAAGCAGGTACAAAGAATGGCAGTGCTTGAAATAAGGAGTGAAACAGTACATGCTCTAAGAGGGCAGGCCTCAAAGAGCCAGACCCACACAAAGGAGAAAAGAAAACGTTGTGCTCCAATTTAATCAAAATCCACTGGACACAACAGCTGACTCTGCAGCCCTGCTGACCTGAAGAGTAATTTTATTAGTTATACGGAAATATCCATTTTCAAGTTCCAACTGCAGCTCCACTCCACTTCCCACCTTTCCCATGGAGAGCAGAAAATTCACACAGGCAGCGTTTTTACAGGTTCCTCCTCATGAAATTCTCTCAAATAGAATAAGAGAGTTCCCTTCCTTCATTTGGAACAAAATGCAAAAAATTAATTTTAATTTTACAGCAGCACTGCCACTTGGAACTTCCATGCACATCAGACAAGCTGAGAGCACCTGAAGAAACAGCACTGGAAGCTTCAGCACAAATAGTTCCTCAAAATCCAGATTTTTGTATAGTTTACATAAATTAATTGCAGTAGTGGAATAGGCAAAGCTGTCCCAGCAACACTTTAAGGATCTGCTGCACAACAGCTCAGCTGTGCTCAATTTCCACCAAAAAAACAGAGTTTTTTACCTCTGAAGGCAGATTACAATGCATTACACTTAAGAAATGTTTGTTATTTTAGTAGCATTTTGCCACTTCTCTACGTCTCTGGTTGTGGTTTCCCTGGGAACAAAAGCAGAGCATAAGAGTGATGCTCCTTTTCTTATTTAATACCTAAAAAGGTTCTGATTACCTGTTGGCTTTATTCAGCCACTGCCAGTAAAGCTGTTGGGCAGCAGAGGTACCTCAGGTGCTGACTGCAGGTAAAGCAATGCAAACATTGTACAACACATGTCTGGTTTGTGTTTGGAAAATTGTTTGCCGTTATTTGAGTTGATTTTCATGTTATGAAGAACTTCAGTTTCACAGCTATGAAGGGCATAAATCATTATGCCAGCCAAAAACCTGTAATTTCTTAAAAATTAAACACACATACAAAAACTGAACATTTAAAGCTCTTTCCTTGTTAATATGAGAATATTGCAACAGAAAACAACACAATAATTCACCTGGCAAGAACACAACCACATGCACACATTTTCTCCATGAAACACAAGTGAGTGTCTCAGTCTTCACCAGATTAATTATTTCTCTACCTTTGCCCTGTGCAAACTCCAGCTTGCTTTGAACCAAAGACCTTTATGGTTCAAGTCCCAGGAGATGCTGAGAAGGTGTTCTCAGTGGAGTCAACTTTTCCAGAGAAATCACATTCTGATTTGAGAGAATTCATTTCTTTTGGCCTTTAGGGGAACACTGCAAGTCCCATGTATTTGTTCAAGTCTTTACCCATCGAGAGCAGAATCCCTTCCAGGCTTTGTCAGGTTCATGCTGATCTTGCAACATCTGGCTGTGAACAGCCACACTGCTCACTTATTTTTAATTCTGTACATCAGGTAATTTTAACCCAATCTTTTAAAGAACACTGTTTTTCAGTCCTTTAAAAGAGGTATTTAAGAGAAACCTTCAAGTAACACTGAGGCAATTACACAGAGTTAGAATATAAACACGTTGAACAACAAAGAAACAGTTGCTGAGTATTAAACAAGCATATACAACCAGAAAGTTACAGTAAGATAAAGCTCAGGGAGTGAAATACCGTGTAGGCATATGAACTATTTGTAATGCTGAGAATAAGATCACAAAAAAAATTAATCAAAAGGAAAGACCCCCTGAGTGGCACAAAACCAGTTTTTACACATATGAAATATGAAGTATTATTTTCCAGGAGAAATAAAAAAAAGAATAAAGTGAAAACAAACCAAAAAAAGGCTTCAGAGGATGACAAAGAAATTCACGTAAGAGCAGCTCTTGCCTTCTGAACAGCCACAAACATTTCAGGCACCTGCACCCCAACTGCTCACGGGATTAATTCAGCGTGGCAGCCACACACGGTGGGGCTGGGGCAGCCACAGTCCAGCAGCACACTCGGCTGGGAGGACATTTTTCCTGCAGACAGATGCCACCCCGAGGAGCCAACCCAGAAAAACAATCACTGCCTGACCAGGGGCAAGGCGAGATGAGAGAGAACCGCGGATGTCTCTGCTCCCCAGTATGCTGCCCTTGCTGGCAGAGACACCTGCACAGCCAACAACTCCCTGTGAGGACAGGGCAAGCTGCGCTCTGGCCATGGGACAAGCCAAAGGAAAGGCAGGCTGGCCCCTCAGAAAAGGCTCCTGTGCCTCTCCTAAGCTCAGCTGGTTAAAACTTGGCTATAATAATGCCAAGGCCATGGGGTCAATCCCCTTTGTGGGCCATTGATTTAAGAGTTGGACTCGATGATCCTTGTGGTTCCCTTCCAACTCAGAATAGTCTGGGATTCTGTGAAATAACAGCAGCACAGCTATGGATGCCCATCAGCTGTGGGTACCACACCAGTGGTCAGACAGAACTCGGGGGTTTGATCACTATTACCAGCAGCGACTCTGTTTAGGAATCCTGTGCTCTCTTAGCTGAGACAATGATGCCTTCTGGGAAAAAGAACTGCTCGGGCCATGTCCTGAATCCTGGGGAGAGCTGAGTGTTCAGCCTTCACAGCCGATGAACAACCACAAACAGGACAGTTTCATTTCCTTTCTACTTTCTTAAACTCCATGTTAATTCACATCGGGACATGTAGATGTCTCTGGAACAGTAATTAGTTCTGTTAATTAAGCTTTCCAAGTATGGATATGGAAGATATCCATGAGACTCCAATGTAAAATTGTCTACAGCAGGGCTACTCTCTTCCAGTGTGGGCTGAATGCCCAAAAGCAGAATCTGGGATCAGAGTGCTTAATCCTAGACAGTGAATTTCATACAGGGAAAAAGTCATTTATACAACTCTCCAGACCTCACCAAGAATACTGACAGTTACTTCAACATTACAATATATGCTCACACAAAATTGTAAGAAACTCAGGAAAAAAACCAGGGGGATGTTCCCTAAACATAAACCATGGAACAAGTGTAGACACCTCATATCTGTCGCTCCAGGTAACAGCTTAGGGCTACATTTCAAGATGTGCTCCACATTTAAAATCTCCCTAGAATGGATTTTCCTGAATTCTAACACTACACACTTATCCAAAAAATCAACACAACAGACTACTTGTCTGAAGATGCAGTGTGGGCAGGGAGATTCATACAGAAAGAAGGATCCAACTTACAGGAGTTTGGAACATGGCAGCAGTCCCACTCCATCTGCAAAGACTATTGTGTCATGGTAAGCAGGAAAAGGAAGAGATCTAATTAATCAGAATACAGGTTTCATGGCTTTCTTTGTGTTACTATTCCTTGTAATGTGAAATTCCAGTGGAAGAGTCAATATTCCTAGAAAATTAAAATCCTGATCTATCAAGAAAAAAAAATCCACCAAACTATAATGCTCACTGTTAACAAAGTTAGTAAACTTTGGGCATAGCAGACCTGGTTTCAGACTTCCCTGTGTCATAGGCAAGTCAGGAGAAAATCCACAAGAGGTAACTGGGCACCTACTTGAACCTGAGACCACCTTTATAAGGTAATTCCACAACAAGAGAACACATACCCACAACCATATCTAAATATCTTTACAGACTTGCCTTTAGTGCATCTGTAAAAATCCGTCCTGCCTCACAGGATAATGTGAAGGAAGATCATGAGGCTCTCAGATGTGGCAGCTGCAATGACCTAAACCAGAGACATTTGGCTGATTCCAGTTCCAGAACTAAGATCAGCCAGAAATGGTTTTGAATGCAAGACAAGTCTAAAAATCTCTACATTCAGACATGCAGCACCAAAGAACGGGAGGGGTGGTGAAACCCAATGGGTTGTAATGCATAAGAATAGCCTAGACTGTATCAGTGGGAACTGATAAGGAAAATAAACATCAAAGCTGAAGAATTAAAAGGGTTGGCAGAGTTTTTTGGTATAGCAGGGGGTTTTGTTTCTGTTGTTTGAGGATTTTTTGGTTCATGGATTAGGCTGGGATGGGGTATTTTTGGAGAGAACAATAACTATATGTTTCACTTTAAAACAAAGTGTGAAATCTTGAGAACAGCTCATGGAGTTTGACACCAGCAATCTGAACTGGGAGGGCTGATTGGGCACTGCTGTGATTTTTAGAGACCACTCAGACCTGAAAAACATGGGTAAGTACTGCTGAGATCAGACAGGCAGGTGATCAGACATCAGAACCCAAACTGAACAAGTTTAAATCGAGACTCATTTTGTCAGTTATTCCAAAACCTTCAGAACTGGTTCCCTCTGTCTCCATCTCAAACAATAAAAATGGGACAGAAGAGTGATAAGAAGGAAGGGATGCTATAATGAAACAGCTATAATGGTCACACAGTGAACAAAACCCCCAAAAACCAAACAAAACTGCCAGACCCTCTCAAGCCCCCAAAAACCCCAAACAAACCCCAACAGAACAGAGCTGGGGGCAGAACTCAGCACTTCTCTGCCCAGTCAAGGTGATGAACAGGCATTCACATTCCTGATGACTGCAGAAATAGAAACACATGGAGAAAACGATGACTCTTTTGTTCTAATCCAGGGAGTGGAATGCAAATAAAAAGAGCCAAGTCTCCAGCATCACAAGTCATGTGTGTCTATAACCTGTGTTAAATACCTGCACACTGTACAAAATGCAGATTATCTTTGCACTTATAAAAGCAGATTCCAGTCAAAAAGGTGTTGACTGTTCTACACATGGACAGTTCCAGAGAAAGAGTTTCCATAAGGTCAGTTGTATGTGAAGTCCTGTCTTCTCTTCTCTCAAGGCCAGTCAGGGTGGGCCACACTCATGGCAAAACAGACAGGTTTTCACTTCCTAAACCACCACAGCCTGGAAAGTTCACCCACCAAAGAGGACTCTTTAGTGAATGTGGTTGAATGGCTTTTGCTACACCAATTTCTAATTTATTTAACATTTTGTTTTGCCCTTAGAAAAGAAAACATCAACTGCCAGCACATGAAACCTCCCCCTGCAGAAGAACGGTAATAAACTTCAAAAGTTTTACTCAGTGTTCAAAATCCAAGATGAAACACCATCTTTTTTGCATAAGTTTCTGCTTTATGCTGCTGCCTGAAAAAAATGCTAAATACAAGAAACAAGGAAGTTAAACATAAGAAGAATAATCTCCATATTATAACCTAAAGCAAACTTGTCAAAAAGAGCACATTTTAGTGGCAGAGAACTCAGAATATCAACTACAGTCTGAAGGGCAAGGAGTCTCATTGTTGTCTGCAAACCAAAGAATAAAAGAGCATCAAATTTTATTAGTTTAAACTCATGAAATTTTACATTTTGTGTGATGGAGAGGAGAGTAGTTACATAGCTTCAAAGCTCTACTAAGGATCTACTACGAAATATCAACCCATTGGGAAGGAGCAGATGATGCAATGACCCTCTAATCCTGGAGTGACACTGTGACTACCCAGGGACCAGGATAACTGACCCCACACTTCCAGTTCTGATAAGCAAAAGCCTTTCTTGAATGTCTCAGAGTTCAAAGATAGGACAAACCTGAGAAACTTTTGACAGCAGCAGCGCCAAAGACATAAAATCATCCTGAAGACATCACCATTCCTTAGAAATGTTCAGCTTATTTCAAGAGTAGCAATGTAAGTTTTTCACTGTGGGACTCTGCCCCAAAGCACTTGAAAATCTGCAGTTCCTGTGTAAGGAAGGAACACAGTTTTGAGCAATTAAAACTAAGCCTCTTGTTAATACATTTTTCATTACTTATTTCAAGCAGTCCTCAATGGAAACCACCAAAGTCTTTATTTCCACTATGTCACTGGTTTTCATATAGAAATTGTCAAATAAAACTCAAAATTCAGGCCCTAAGTCTGTTTTGTGCAGACGTAAGATTGAAAATTCACAGTGTTCTCTTCTGGGTGTACATTACACATTCTTAAAGAGAAAAGGTAAGGAAGAACATAACCTGACAGAATTCAAAAAAAGTTACCTAGATGATGTTCCAGGGAAAATCATCCTCCTATTTGTGCTGGAAGGAATACTCAAGCTGACACTCACTGTATACTGGGTTGGTAAAATTTATTTATACATTAACTACTTTTCATCTTTATAGAAATTCCTGGTAGTATTAAAATCATGATCCAGCCCCAGTCCCTCAGGAAGGTTTCCTCTTACCCCACCCCACATGGAGCCTTTGAGCCCAGTGTTGTTCTCAGGCTTGTCCCTGGTGGTACATCCCTCACACGCCTCACAATTCCCAACCAAAGCCCGTCTGTGCCATGGCTGGTGGGTAACACCGCCCAGGGCAGGCTGGGCCAAGTGTGGTAGTTTTAGCTGAGCCTCAAATTAGCAGGCTCAGAGAATCTACATAGATTAAGGGAGAGAGGTATCACCTGACTTAAGTAACCAGAGAAATATTTCACACCAGATGATGCAAACCTGATATATGAATACAGGAGTGGGAGGTGTTCACTCAGTTACATCATGGCCAAAGTAGAGGCAAGAAATGCTGCTGTCCTGCTGTCTGGGCCCTGCTGCTGCTGCTGCCACCACTTGCACTTTGTTTAAATTCAGGGAAGTAGAAACATTTTATTGTTCTACTTTGTTGCTGGGTGTCTTTTGGGGTGCTTATGGATCTAGACTGATGGAATCTGTTTTTGATGGGGAGCGGGAAGTTATTTCTTGTTATTTCTAACGTGTGTGTTATATTGTAGTTTCTCTTAATTTTCTCTTTTCTGTATAAATGTATACAAGTAGTTTGGGTTTAAACCTGTTCTGAGTTTCCAGAGGTTTTTTCCTTTCCTGTTCTGAGTTTCCAGGGTTTTTTTTCCTTTCTCCCTTTCCTCGGCGGGGGGTAGGCAGCTTTGAAAGGGACCTGGGGGGACTGAGGGACAGGAAGTTCAACAGGAGCCAACAGTGTGCCCAGGTGGCCAAGAAGGCCAGTGAGATCCTGGCCTGGATCCAAACTAGCATGGCCAGCAGGCCCAGGGCAGTGACCCTTCCTCTGGACTCTGCCTTGGGGAGGCCACACCTTGAGTGTTGTGTTCAGTTCTGGGCCCCTCAGTTCAGGAAAGAGCTTGAGGAGCTGGAGCGGGGCCAGAGAAGAGCAGCGAGGCTGGAGAAGGGAGTGGAGCACAAGTGCTGTGGGGAGAGGCTGAGGGAGCTGGGGGTGTTTAGCCTGGAGAAGAGGAGGCTCAGAGGTGACCTCAGCACTGTCTAGAACTGCCTGAAGGGAAGTTCTGGCCAGGTGGGGGTTGGTCTCTTCTCCCAGGCACTCAGCAATAGGACAAGGGGGCACGATGGGCTCAAGCTCTGCCAGGGCAAATTGAAGTTGGAG
This sequence comes from Pithys albifrons albifrons, assembly GCF_047495875.1. Classification (NCBI taxonomy): domain Eukaryota; kingdom Metazoa; phylum Chordata; class Aves; order Passeriformes; family Thamnophilidae; genus Pithys; species Pithys albifrons. The sequence continues at coordinate 113,290,528 of NC_092458.1, read as the reverse complement.
ATGAGAAAAAAATTCTTTGCAGAGAGAGTGCTCAGGCATTGGAATGGGCTGCCCAGAGAGGGGGTGGATTCCCCATCCCTGGAGGTTTTTCAAGTGAGCTTGGCCGTGGCCCTGAGTGCCATGATCTGGTAAAGGGACTGGAGTTGGACCAAGGGTTGGACTTGGTGATCTCAGAGGGCTTTTCCAACCGAATCCATTCTGTGATTCTATGACTCTGTGTTGGGCAGTTGGCACTTTGCCAGCTCACCCCAAGACACCAAGCCAGGACTGTGCTGGCACAGCCAGGACCTGCACCTGCTGCTCAGCACCCGGGTCTGCTCTGAGCAGTGACCAGAACCAGGGGCAGGTGGGAGGGGGGGTCTGGCACAGGTTTGTGAGGCTGGGGCTGATGGCTCCAGGTACAGAGCAAGAGGACAGAGGTTAAACGACAACAGGAAAGGCTCCATGACAAATGGGGCATGGCAGGAGGGAGGGGGAAGACAGAACAAAGGTTCATCTCCCATCCTCAGGCAGCTGTAGCCATGGCCATTAATCACAGCACCCACATCCACCAGAAGCACAGGGACTGATGCAGGAAGGATTTCTGATTTTTGATTTTTACATTTTATAGATTTTAGGAACAAAGTAGCTGTAGCAAAGTAGATCTAGTCTGTTAATATTTCCAGCAGCTTGAGTTTTATGTCTTTCTATCAGTACCCCCTGTCCCAGAACAGTGAGCTCAAATTCCTTGGCTGTTTAGTCTTTTATCCAAGGTAGAAGGTTGAAGAACATCAAAAGGAGACATAAACACAGGGTAGAGTGACCCAGAATCAGAACATTGGAAGAACTCCAGGAGCCCAAGGAAGACAAGGACTGATGAAGATGAGGTCTCACCGACCCCAGACTCAAATCCTGAGGGGGTGGAACAGGGGTAGGACCAGGGTGGGAAAAACTTGAACTGGAGATGTGTAAAAAAGTGACTGGATGGATCATTATAAAAGTCAATGTATTACTGGGTGATTCTGGGTGCTCATTAAAGTCACCACCCTCTTATCTCCTACCAAAATTTCCTTGGAGTCTTTTACAGACTTTTCAGGCATCATAACTATGGGCACTCCACCAGAACACCTGAACTCACAGACTGCACTCCATTCCTGCATAGAATATGGATCAAAATATGCCAATGACATGCTGAAAGTTCAATAAATGACAGCACCACCTCCACACACACACACAGCAGGAAGCTAAGTAGGCCAATTACAACGGATGGGGGAGAGAGTTTAATTCCTTTGCAGAGATGTGGGTATGTAAAACCTTGCTCACACAGAGGGACTGATTACAATCAATAATTTATTTTAAAATTTCTTATGCAACATAACCAACATGGGGGTGAAAAGAAAAGAAAAAAATCCAACTTGCCGTGAAAAGTCAGATTTCATGGTGATTTTCCTTGCCTTGTAATCTATAAAATAGACTGATAAGAGTCATTGTTATTTCTTTAAGTAGCCTTGTTGACATTTTCCTAACAGTAGATGCTCATAAAAGAATGTACTCCAGGAGGTGAGGTGGCAGCATTAACCAGCAGTGCCAAAAATAAAAAGAGTAGGGCATGTTTTGTTAATCATTACGTATTTAATTGTGCTACACAACCTAATAAAAATACTTCATGTCCATGAAAATGCAGAATTAGAAGATGAAAGCAAGCACAAATACCAAACCAAACAGATAGCTCTCAGAACAGTTTATTTAGGAAGAAGTGGGAAGACATAATTCCAAATTCCAAGGAATACTTGTACACTTTACAACTTCCAGACAATTTGGGCATCAATTATGCCATCCCCCATCAACTATTTCCACCTTTCAAGACTCTGCTGTAAAAATCAACTCATCAAAAGATATCTTGGAAACCATTAGCAAATCTTATCATTCAAGTGCTGAAATTTGGTCGCTATTTTAGGTTTAAGACAGTGCTTTGCACTGTTTCAGGTTTTTATGTGCATGCCCACATTTCAGTGCTATTTTTAAGCTTCAGTAAGAAGGGCCTGACTGGCTTTTTTTTTGGTTTTTAAAGGCATGGAATGTAAAGTCCACATTTTAAGATCTGAACCTCAGCTGGTACTTTGCACCAGAACTCACACAGAGAGCTGTCCAAACTGAAAAAAACCCAAATAATCAAGAAGGCTTAAGAGAATATTTATACTGGTTTAAAGTCTTGTGGTATATATTTTCTCCTAACTCATTTAGCCCCATTTCCCTGTTTGTTTTTGAAGCAAACAGGAAGAAACCATGAACTTCCCAGGTATATGTCAGTGTAGCCAGGGCATGGAGGCAACATGTTGAGAGGAAAACATCTGTATTTCCTTCCCATTCTCTTCCACCTGAAATAAATTCTTTGGCTGCAGTTTGTCTTCTTTTCTGGAAGCATTTACACAGTATCTAATGCTCTCCACCACCATGACTACCCCTGGGGCTTTTATGAGGGTGGGAACAATCAGTATAAGAATTACCAGGCACATCAAAGAGACAAAACATTTATTGAAGGGGGAAGAGGAAGAGAGAGTGTGAGGTAACGAGGGTCCTACTGTATTTACCTTATGTGCCAAGCATGTGGACAGCAATAAAAACCATGTAGGGAGCAATTTTGGTCAGAGAAAGAACACGGCAGCCTAATGGGAGGCCTTTGTTCTTCAAAAGGGTCTCCTTTTCCCCTTTTGTGCTTCACTTAATTCATGGCATCTGAGCTGCTCTTGAACTTGACAGACAGAGAGAAGGAGGGGGGAGAGATGGAGAACGGGGGAGACAGAGACACAAAGAAAGAAAAAAGGAAAAAGGACTTCAAAGAGTTTTCCTTTGAAAATTCAGTTGTGCTGTATGCATTACTGAAGGTTTTAGATTCAAAAAAGGGCAAAAAACATTTCATATAATTTCATCATGGGGATAAATTGTCCAATGCTCTTATTAAGAAGGCTAGAAGAAAGGAATGGAACAAAAAATTTTAAAAATAAATCTATCCGGGCTAAGGAATATAAATAAAATAGAATTACTCTCCTGGGTGCTTTTTATTTATTTTCATGTTAAATCTTACTCTCAATGGATCCCGATACATTTATCAAAATCTCATCAGAAACATCTGGTTTCCAGCAGCCACTGCAAGGCACACATTCTGCACAGAGCCCATCAGAATTCCCAGCACAGCAGCGACTCCAGCCCGGCGGGCAGCACGGCCAGCGCCATCTGCGGGGTGTCCCCGAGCCCTCCGCTCACAGACACCCGTTCCTCACAAATCCCGCAGCCTGACTCACACCAAGGAGCACCAACACACTCTAATCCTTCCCAAGGCGAGGTGGGAAGGACACAGAGGGTGTATCCCAGCCCTGCTCCCAAGTTGGGTCCCCTCCTTCCTCTCCGCGCTCCGCCGGCAGAGCTGGTGTGAGCTCTGCTAATATATTCGGCTTTTCACCCTCTTTAAATATCCATGCCATGGGCAATATTTATATGAAATAATTCATAACTGCAGACTCTGCTTCTCTCAAGCTTTTTTTTTTTATCCACTTCCTCCCCTCGATGCCGAGCACCAACTGCTTACACATAATTTATATATTCCTTTGTGGGTTTTTAATCTGTGATGTACAGACCGAAAGGGTTTGCCAATAGTATTTGTAATAAAATATGAGATTGGTAAAATGTGGAGATTTGTGTCAATATCACAATAAATTATTAATAGTTAATTGTTTTAACTTAATTCAATAACAGATTTTTAACACATAATGACCTTAAGCTGTCCCTTACCAACAATTAACCCGTCTCCATCCTGATTTACATCTCCTGACAACCATAAACATCTATTTCCAGAGAGCAGAAAGTAACATTAAATCCATACTCTAACTTCCCTACTTCATAATGCCTCTTCATTACTTGACTACTCTAATTTAAAGACAGATCTTTCCTTCATCTGAACAAAAAAATGCACCCGAAAATCAAGATTTTTAAGTTTATTCTGTAACTTGAAACGCTTCTCTTCCTTTTCCAGACAGGACTATAAAGTACATCCATTTTTAAGGATATGAAGCTTAACTAACCCACACAAGGATAATTTTATTTAAAAGTCAACAGACAATGCAAATTATACAAAAAATGCATGTTCATAAACTGCCAGACCAATGACTCTCTGCCAGGGCAGGCACTGACACAGCAGAGATTGGTTGTCACTGAGCTTTATAGAGAGGTTCGTCTCACAGTTACATCCCATTATACTCCCTGTGAGGTAACCTGGGACACACCACAAAATAAAACTGGTAGAAATCTTTCTTTTTCACTTGCTTTCTACGATTAATAACTGCGTTTTCTGAGGTAATTATGGGGAGTTGCTTGGGTTTTAATAATAATAATAATAATAATAATAATAATAATAATAATAATAATAATAATAATAATAATAATCTGGGGGAATTCCACAAGAATGAATAGCAGAACCCACACCTATTATGTGAACTTCACAAACCAGACAATGTATTTCAGGTTACATATATTAGACAAGCAACAAAAGACAGAAGGTAAAGAGCTGAGAGAGCAATTCAAGTAACTGAAGATAAAAACTCAATCTGTTTTGTGCACCACGAGTCTCTTTGAGCATTAATTTATCAAACACTTTGAATACTGACAGTGTTACAGCCATATAAAGCAGACAGCACTGGAATGTTTTCTGATTACTAATTCCAGAAAAGTAAAATATTTGGGACCATTACTAACACAACTTTGTGTAAAAGAGTTATTTCAGAGATGCTGTTGCCACCCAAAAATCTCACACATGGCTGAAGAGAACTGCTCTCAAAGTACCTGGTGATGTTGGATAGCACTTCAGCTCCTACAGCTGGCAAATTAAATATATGAATGACTACAGAGGCTTGTGGCTCCTTTTGAGAATTCTCATATATTTAAGAACCCACCCACACAAACACATCAAAATCTCTTTTATGCTGCCAAACCCCAGAGCTCTGACCAACTTAAACATCTCATTCTGTGAGCACTGGCTTGCCTGCTAATTTCTCATCTATTACATTTGACCACAGCTTTTCTGATGTTTGGGATATTTTCAACAACAGATTTATTGATGTAAACTCTCCCATGTCTGTAACATGAGTCCATCTCACTGTCCTCTTCCCTGAGCATTCCCACGATCCCTCTCCTCCCCCAGATCAGCTCCATGGAACTTGCAGAAGAATTTCTAACTACACCTGCCTTTTTGCCAAATTGGTCACAACCAACCAAAAGATTGGAAAGTTAATCAGAGAACTGGCAATAAAGACATGCCACTACTTAATAAGCCATGTTAAAAATTAATTATTTTTGCAATAAGATATTCAATTTGTATAAAACCTTTCCTCTGAATTTCTAAAAGTTCCAACAAGTGACTTCTGACAATTCTCAGCAGAAAGAAAGATGGAAAACCAGCTTTAGGCAGCAGAACGTTTCAAGTATACAGAAAGGAAATATCAAATACTAGAGAAGCAATAACCATCATGATGGTACTGACTGACTTAAAAGTCAAACCACTCCTTCACTACACAGGTCCTGAATGATTTTATCACACAGGAAAACAAGGTGTTAAGCACAGCTTGTGAAGAAAAGATTTGCAGAGTGTGCAGCTCTCCCTTAATATTTGGGGCAACAAGCAGAGTAGTCCCATCCCACATTTCCACCAGTCATCAAGAAATAGCTCAGAAAGCAACCCAAATAAAATATACTGCATTAATCCAGCATACAGATCACAAAAGGGAAGTCATTCATCCTGACACTGACTGGAGGCAGCAGTTGTATTATTTTAAAGTTAAAAAGAAATCTCATCTGTTTATTTTGTTAGTGCAGCTCCCAGGCATATGCTCACTTAGCTTTCAGACAGGGGAATATGTATATTGCATAAATAGCTTTCATACAGCCTTCCCCCTCCTGTAATGCACACAGTAATCACCTGTCTACTTAGAGGCTTTCTATCCCAGAAGTCACTATGTAGATTATGCATTCTGTCTTAAAATACCTCCCTTAATTGTGCATGCCCACTGGGAATACGTCAGAGAATGTCTCCAGAAATGTTGCCACGCTACCCAAACCAGGTAATGGCTCTCCTTTTTTTATTTTACTTTAAGGTACATCATATTTCAGGGCCCTAATAGACCCACAGTAAAAAGCAAAAATAAACCTAATAATCATCACCATAATAATCATCATCATCCCTCCACATTCTCATTCTCTTCCTACTTTTCTGGCATTCTTTCCTAATCAAACCACAGTCCCACTTTCTACAGGTGCCTGTAGAAAAAGCAAAACTGCAAAAACCAAACCAGAACTGAAAGCAATCAGGCAAAAACATTTCTTTGTTCCCAAGGTACTTTACTTATCTGGCCCCTCCCTTCATTGGGGATCAGATATCTAATAAACTCACATGAAACTGCACTAGACGTAACTTTTCTACAGGATTTAAAAGCCAATGTGATTATAGAAGCCACAGTACAGATAAAACCCATCCTCAAAAAAGAGACCATCAGGAGGGGGGAAAAAAGTGACATCTTCAACAAATTCCAAAATACAAACCACTTGGTTGGTACAAGACCCTTTAACATGACAAATTCTACCTGACACTTAAATTAGCAAGTCCTGAACAACCATGAGATTCTGCAGAAATATTAAGCCAGTTTAGCTATTTAGTCTTCCAAGGTTTTTACTCGAAAAGCCAACATAAAACCAGTATTGGTTGAACACGTGTAGCTATTCCCATCTTTGCAAGAACATCTCTTAAAGAAGGGAACACTGTCCAGGCAGCTCAGCTTTTCTTACATGCAAACTCTTATCCAGAGACAGAAGTGCTACCACCACCAAGGAAGCAGAAAAAACGCTGGGCAGTTGCAGTGTGAATTTTTCCTAAGCCAACACTGCCAAACATGCTCAGATTTGTGAGCTGTAAGGCTGCCCTTTTATTTGGCCTCCCCATCCTTCTCTCACAGCAGCTGCGGCTACTGGAGAAAGAGAAGCCATTGTTTGAAAGATGGAGATGGGATCCACTGCTGCTGACACAAAAAGAAATGGACAGAATCACAGAATCATAGAATGGATTGGGTTGGAAAGACCTCCAAGATCATCAAGTCCAACCCTTGGTCCAACTCCAGTCCCTTTACCAGATCATGGCACTCAGTGCCACGGCCAAACTCACTTGAAAAACCTCCAGGGATGGGGAATCCACCCCCTCTCTGGGCAGCCCATTCCAATGCCTGAGCACTCTCTCTGCAAAGAATTTTTTTCTGTTATCCAACTGATCTGGGCCATACAGAGCACAATTTGTTAAATGGTCCCAAACTCTGCTGAGGCCTTGATGTGAGCTCCCCAAACCTGGTAAGGCAGAAGAACAAGGACCCACATCCTTAACAAAACAGTAGCCTTGAGACCTGTGTCTTCAATGTAATCCAAAAGCTTCAGTTAAATGGTGCTCTATAAACCATGTATTGTTTCACTACACCTCAATAGCACCACAGTCTATTTTTTTGCACCAGAACAACAGTATCATCTCTCTGATACTTTGTTTAAAATTACTCTACCAGAAGAGTCTACCTTTTGTCTGGGCACGACACGACTTCCATGGCAACTAAAAACACCCTTCGTGCTTATTTTAGAGGAGCTGGAAGACTCATAAAGGAAGCTGGAGTAGAGGAAACAACTTCCCTCACAACGAGGCTTTGCACACTGTACACTGATGGGTTTCTAAACAAAGACTGACTCATTTCCTCCCAATTTATTTCAACTTATGTTACTATACTGAAATGCCACTAGCAAACATTTGGCATCACCTTAATTTTAACAAGCAACTGCTTCAGATATTACAGATAATACAGATAATGGTTATTGGTTCACAACAGCAGCAGCAGTTTAGAAATGCCACCAAGGAAGAGCATTCCTTAAGTCCTGCTGACAATTCCTTTCTGGACTCCTCACTCAGCCTCCTCCTTGTCTTAGCAGATGATGTGGGTTAATAATGAAGGTGCTTTTTAGAAGAGCATTCACTATTAATTCCACCAGGAAAGCAATGCTGTTACAATAGAGAAATAAAATGAAAACTAATGCTTTTTTATTAGCTCAGTTGGTTAAAACTTGGCTGTAATAATGCCAAGGTCATGGGTTCAATCCCCTGTGTGGGCCATTGACTTAAGAGTTGGACTCGATGGTCCTTGTGGGTCCCTTCCAACTCAGAATAGTCTGGGATTCTGTGATATCTGTATGGCTTTTCTTTTTCAGGAATCTGACACAGTAGAGACAAAGCTTTCTTGGTAGCCATGCTTTTCTATTCTTACTAATTCTTATTTTTAAGAATTCAAAAGAAAAATTGTTTTTCATCAGTGCTAGATTACCACATCTGTGATTTATTTAAGTGTTAGAGAGCTCTACAATAGCCAAGAGAACTACCCCAAGCCAACCAAACAGCACAATGCAGGTATTTGACAGCAATCAGAACACTAAAGCCTGAACAGACAGTGCCAAACAAGCCAAGTGCTGCAAAGGGTTACTTGAATATCACTCTGTGAAATCTACAAATTGAATATTGAATAACAAAAAGCACGTGGGGGATTTCAGAGGAAGAGAAAAAAACCAAATCTAAAAATTGCAATCAAGACATTTGCTATTTCTTGGGCGGGAAGAGGAAAAGAACACCCCTTTGTGTGCTGAGACACATCCAGTATGAAGCATCTTTTGTGAGTGGGACAACACTAGGGATAACTTACCCAAGCAATATTTACATGAAATATTAGGGGAAGAAGGAAAAAATTATGTATCTATTACTGTATATTTATACAGTGTGTTTTATCTAATGGTTACAAAACACATCCCAAATGTTAAAAGCATACAAGGCAGGATATTACTGAGGATTTTGGTTGGGGAGTAGCTTTTTAGTTTTGTTTCCATTTTTCTTTTTTTTAATTTGTTTGTTTGGATTTTTATCTTGAAAAAAGTGAAAGCAAATCAACACCCTGGAACTGGAGAAAGTGAGGAACATGTAAGCAAGAATCTTGCTTAAGATACCAGTTAGAGGTGGTAAACCCCAGTGACAATCTCAGTTCCCCGAATTTACTCACATTAACACATTTAAAAGCAGCATACTAATATTTTACTTGGCAATCAACCCTTATTTTAAGGATTTTACTTCATTTCACGTTTTGCTTTGCTATGGAACTGAGTACCTCAAAGTTTCCCTTGCTCTGTCAACCCACAAGGTTGTTGCCAAAACAACACTGCAAACCGCTTCTTTTAATACATATTCTGTGTCTTAGTCTTTGCTCCTCAGTGAACAGCATGGTAGTTATCCCACTGAACTGGGTTTATTATTTCCAATCCTACCACAGCCAAAACCTTAAAAATAAATGTACATTATGTGCCTGAAATACCTGGATATGCACAAAGTAACCGCACACACAACCCTAATGCAGGGAAGAAACAGCCACACCTCAGGGCAGAATTGTATTTGAGGGAGAAGGGGAAGATCTGCTGACATTTATGAAACAACCCCCCTCAAGGAACTGCAGCGGAGACAAAAGAATGCCTAACCAACAATAAAATGAAGATTTGGTGATGATGCCAAGAGTTGCAATGATCCTGCAACAGGCAGTGCCTCTCGTTGCTGGCTCCGGGATCAAAGCTCAGAGACCTGAAAGTCTCAGACTTGAAAGGCAGAAATACAGTGCTAAGACCTTTGGTTTATTATGCCCCTTTGAAAGGCTGAACTTTTCAGCTAATTTCCACAAGCACACCAAATTTCTGATTTGAGGAAGATAAAATCCAGCCTATTTTCATGGCTGGAATTGCTGTACAGTGTGACAAAGGAATTTTTAACTATCCCTATTCATCCCCCCATCAACTTTTATTCTTTCATCCTTACAGATCTTCAAGTTTCACCATAATCCTGATGAATGGACACGCTGCTCCCCAAGATCTACATGCAAAAATGAGTTCTTAACTACAAGTGAACTATAATAGCATGAATTATATGACTGAATTATAACAGCATTCCTAGACCCTCTGTTACTGTCACGGTGTCATTAAATTAATTTCAGATACTATAGCTAGAAATACTTTCTCCCTTTAGATGAAGTGTGTAGTTCATATTTCTGCTGGATTACACCCATTCACAGCACAGTGCTGAAGGAAGCCAAAGCTGTTTTAAAGTTTTATAATTACAAGATCCTCATTCTGAAATGAAACAAAGTAATTGAAACTATAATGAAATGAAGTAATTGAAACTATGGCTACTTCATAACAGGACCAGACTTTACCTTGTGATGTAATTTCCCCTCCATTGTTGCTAAACAGCAAATAAATAAGATATTTGCTGTATAGGGGCAGGCAGCCTTCCCACAGGACAAGTGAGAGTCCACCAAAAGCAGGAGGAATTTAGTCCTCATTTCTCTTTGCACATGTGGCCCACGGATTGTGGCAGCCTTGGCACATGAGCAGGCACCAAGAGCTGGGTGCTCAGGAAGAGAGTGAGGAAGTGTCACATCATTTCCCATTATTTGGCCATTCAGTTTCACCTTGAAATAAAGCACACAGCACTGAGAAGTCTCCTCTAACAAGCAGAGCACTCCCTGCAGCATCAGCCTCATGTTCCAGCCCAGCAAAGGCAGAGGGTACCTTCGAATTGCTACTCAATTGACAGGTGTTTTAATCACCTGAAAACCCAGGGAAGGGAATTTCCAAGTGACTGTTTTAAATATCAGAATGCATCATTTTGCAGCAAATGTCTATAAAAATCTGTTTCTACTACAGTGCAAGTGCTGGCACTCAACTGCAGCTTTGCACTGTGCTGCCAGTTACAGACCCAACTTGCAATGTATTTACAGACTCTCTGTTCCTACAGGGACTTTCTGGGGGAAAAAAAAGACCTTGTTATAACACTATAAATACAAAATGGGCCTTTATTACAGTAAACTTGAACTATCTTTTGAAATCAAAGAGTCCTAAGACTTTGTGTGCCAAACATTTGTTTCTGTTCCCAGGAAGCATCAATGCTACAAACCAGATTTCCCCTCCTGGTCCTGAGCCCCCAACAGCACCAAATATTCTTATCTGACCAACCTGTGCCTGCAGAACTTGTGTGTGTCTAGAAATTACACCTGGTGTTATGCAGCTTCCTGTCTCAGTTCACATTTCAAAATACTTTTTACCCAGTTATAGGTAGAATAAACATCAGTGCTGCTGCTCAAAGTCATCAGAAACACTGACTTTAGGAAAAAAAACTATTTACATGAAAACTTTAACCACTCAATGACTCAACTGTATAAAAATCAAGAGCTGCCTGGAAGTGCTGTATCCCAGTGCTGTCCAAGTGGATCCCAACAAAGCCTACAAAGTCGCTCCAAACAGGACACAAATATCCTGTAGCAGGAAAAAAAGCTCTCCCAACCAATGAGCAAGGTCAGAACCACTCACTTCAGATACTCAGTATTTCATCTGTGATCCCCTGGATGGGGAGGTTCTTCTTCCTTTCAGTCTTGGGGGTTTGGGGAAGGGAAGAGGAAAAAAAACATATTGACACTCCTTGTAGAAACATTTTCACAGGACAAAAACAAGAAGACCTCACATGAAATATTCAAAATCTTATTTAAATGTGATTAATCCCACCCCCATTGCCAAGAGAAAACAGTAATTGAAGCCTAGCAATACATACCTCACTCAAGCTTTTTATTCACAAGATGGGGTGGAGTTCCCTTGTGCAGACACTACTCTGTCCTAAGCACCATGAAACCACTTGGCATGGCTTTATTTTTGCTTTCAATTTACTTGGGCTTCAGAAAAAAAAAGAAAAGAGAGGAAAAAAAATTCTCTAAAAAGATCATTAAAATTAATTGACCAAAAATACAGTGAGACATGGTGGAAAAAAAAAAGGGAGCAAAACTGAACAGAATCAGAGATTGTGTCAACCGAACCAAGTCTGCGTCACAGAGGACAAACCTCAGAGGAAAGACATCAGAAGAGGAATTACATTTCTAGGATAAAGATGAGGGGTGAACATGAGAGAAAAATGAGAGGGAAACTGTGTAAGGTTGCACTCTCACAAGCCAAAAAAAAAATCCATCTCTATTCTTTCCCTTCTGAAAGGCCATAAAGAATAATAGTCCAGCTGTTAATTTTAAGCTGGCTTTGCTTTCTTTTTTCTTTTTGGAACTTGAAAAGTGATTTCAAACCAGTTCTTACCGTTTCCTCCCCTCATTAGAAAATTCTGATCACACAGCTAAAAGCACTGACACCTGGATGAACTGAACTGCTTGCCAGTGTTGCAGCAGGACAAAAAGAGGTGGAGAATTCATCAATTGCACTACTGAATATGAGTTCATTTATACAGAAAATAATGCGCATCTTATTGAATGAAAGCAATATGAAAGTAAAACGCCTCTGCAGCAGCACATCACACCAGTATTTAAAAAGGTGAGTGTTCAGGATAGCTTTTAGAAATCTAAAAGGGAAATAAATCCAATACAGCTTCTCAAGCAAAGGTTCTGGAACAGGAAATATCAAACATCCATGTTCTTCCTAAGAAGTCTGTGTGTCTTCTCCCCCATTGTAGACACTGCACAAATTAAAATACAAACCCACCAGCAGAGCTCAACCACTTGAGTTGCATGGTCTCTAGATTTTAACTGAATTCTGGGTGAATGAACAAAACTGTAAAAATATCTCTGTGTTTGGTAAAACATGATGGTAAAGGGAATTCCTTTAGCTTGAAAGAGATCTGTCACATGCAGAAGGCTTTGCATGCTCTCACAACCCAACTCACCCCCAGAAACCACATGTGGGACCTTGTGATCCCCTCAGAGCCCCAAAAATGCTGTTCCCTCTGCTGTAAGCATTGTGGATATGTAAAGAGAATATAGAATCACAGAACCACAGAATCGATTGGGTTGGAAAAGACCTCTGAGATCAAGTCCAACCCTTGGTCCAACTCCAGTCCCTTTACCAGATCATGGCACTCAGTGCCACGGCCAAGCTCAGTTGAAAAACCTCCAGGGATGGGGAATCCACCCCCTCTCTGGGCAGCCCATTCCAATGCCTGAGCACTCTCTCTGCAAAGAAGTTTTTTCTCATCTCCAACTTCAATTTCCCCTGGCAGAGCTTGAGTCCATCGTGCCCCCTTGTCCTATTGCTGAGTGCCTGGGAGAAGAGACCAACCCCCACCTGGCCAGAACTTCCCTTCAGGCAGTTCCAGACAGTGCTGAGGTCACCTCTGAGCCTCCTCTTCTCCAGGCTGAACACCCCCAGCTCCCTCAGCCTCTCCCCACAGCACTTGTGCTCCAGTCCCTTCTCCAGCCTCGTTGCTCTTCTCTGGCCCCGCTCCAGCCCCTCAATCTCTTTCCTCAACTGAGGGGCCCAGAACTGAACACAATACTCAAGGTGTGGCCTTCCCAAGGCAGAGTCCAGGGCAAGGGTCACTGCCCTGGGCCTGCTGGCCACGCTAGTTTGGATCCAGGCCAGGATCCCCTTGGCCTTCTTGGCCACCTGGGCACACTGTTGGCTCCTGTTGAGCTCCCTGTCCCTCAGTCCCCCCAGGTCCCTTTCTGCCTGGCTGCTCTCCAGCCACTCTGTGCCCAGCCTGGAGCGCTGCAGGGGGTTGGGGTGGCCAAAACGATCTCTGTGATACTTTTCTTCAGTCTAATTAGATACCAGCCTTACTTATTATCAACCTATTAGCCTCATCCTAAAATTAACTGCTCCTACAATTGATTACAATGCTCATAAACTCTATATGAAAGAGAGTGTTCATTGGAAATTTACATTCTATACTGCTATCTGAGAAGCAGAAGCCAATGCAAACACCACGAATATGGGGAGCCAGATGAAACCACAGAATCACAGACTGTTCTGGGTTGGAAGGGACCCCCAAGGATCATCAAGTCCAACTCTTAAGTCAATGGTCCACACAGGGGATTGAACCTTGGCATTATTACAAACAAGTTTTAACCAACTACGCCAATCTCTGCCTAAAATCCTGAGGCTGCATTACTTAAAATTTGTGCTTCCCCTTCCTTTCCTCCAAGTCCTTCCTCCACCACTGCACCGAAACAGGAGCAGAATCCATCAAACAAGGAGAGAATCCATCAAAAAGAGAAGTGTGTAAACAATATCTCCTTTCCCAAGCCCCCAAACCCCAAGATTATGTAGAGGAAGCAAAACTAGAAATCAGACCAGAACCAGAAACGAGATTAAGCTTTGAAAGTTCATTAAGATGTGCTAATTATGCATGGTGATCTGGATACACAAGCAGCACTGCTTCTTGTCTATTTGGAACTAAAGACAAACTTCACCACCTGACTCATCAGCTGCACTGGCTGCATAGGGAGCTCCAGCAGGCAGGACTTGGTACATTCAAATAGACACACACATTCATAAAGCTCACTGGAAAAAAAAAGGTACTTTTTTTTATTGTGTATACAGACAACTTTATCAAATTTCTCCTTGTTAACCATGTATATATTTTACTTTTTGTCTTGGGTTGAGCTGGCAAAATACAGTTTGTGTGTTAAAAGTCATTTCCCCAAATTTACATCTGTTTTCAAAGAGAAATTCAGGACTCAAATGTGTTTATCCTGACACCATTTATGTAACAGCCCCGAAAATTTCAGAAGGACTAAAGAGCAAACCTTCACCTTTTCCTTCTGTTCAAGGGGACATGGGTACAGCTTATTTTTTCAGCTTTGTACCTTAAGTACAGTACCTTCTACTGCTCTTTGGGACAAAATAACATGCATGGTAAGACAGTACTTCAACTACTAATGGCATGTTTCTGTTTCAGTAAAATCATAACTTAGTGCCAAAAGAAGAACAGGGAAGTTGTTTTTATTAAGGAACTGCTGAAAAAGAACCCCCTCTTTTTGAAGAAATATACTGTATTTCTAGATTTCTGCACACAAGGTAATGTTTCACTATTAAAGCAGGCCCAGTAAGTTCCCAAAGTGATGATTCAATGTCTGTATTTTAATGATTACTGTTGAGACATAATTCATTTTATTATCGATTCATTTAACACCAACATGGCAAGGAAGACGAAACAATAGTTGAGGTCACCATGAACAAACCCTCATGTAACAGAGATTCTGGCAGCTCTCAGTGAGCTGCAAAGTCCTGTGCTTAAGTACAACCAGGGCATCACATCTGATGATTAAACTCACAGAATGTCAGAGAACGCGCTGGCAGCAATACATGAAACGAGGAAGCGTCAGTCAATTTTTCTGCTTTCACAACAAGACGGGGAAAAAAAGGCATTTTTATTGTCATAGCACTTCCAGCAAGTTGATTTTAAAAAGGAGATTTCATGCCAAAGCCGACTGTTTAATCAGATAAAGAAGGCTTTCCTATTTCCCATTGTACAGATCAAGTTGGCTACAGGAGCCACACAGAGCTTTGAGTAGCACATTTTTCCGTCAGGGCTGGATCGTTTGATCATGGCAGAGCACGGGGACTGCTGGGAAATGTGAATCAGAGCTGCAGCAAAGGGAGCCAGGCAGCCTGCTGGGGCCAGGAGAACCAGGGCACCCCACAGCCCACAGCACTCTCTGGCATGGGCCGAGGTGTGGGGGGAACCACCCGCCCCCACTGACAAATTTGTCATGGAGGTTTCCACACAGATCCCAATTAATGCCAATTTTAGTTCAAAGCTCATCTATAACAGTTTTAATATAAGCTTGCTAAGGCCAGCCCCTCTGTACTGATGAAGATACTTCTAATTGCTTTAAAAAAGTAATAAATTCCAAACCCCTACAGCATTGAAAGGTGATATATGGAATTTTCTATACAGGTCTTTGGAAGAGATGTAGCAGTTTATGAAGCCAATAAACCCCTGCTCTCTACAGAAGGTTTTTGTTAGAGGACAGGACACATCTACTTGTGATGCTGTTTGCACCTTCCCCAGCAGACTGGAAGCAGCAAAGGACTGGTGGGTCAGGCCACCTGATATTCAGATTGATGACTCCCTGAAAGGAAGTTCTGGCCAGGTGGGGGTTGGTCTCTTCTCCCAGGCACTCAGCAATAGGACAAGGGGGCACGATGGGCTCAAGCTCTGCCAGGGAAAATTGAAGTTGGAGATCAGAAAAAAATTCCTTCCAGAGAGAGTGCTCAGGCATTGGTATGGGCTGCCCAGAGAGGGGGTGGATTCCCCATCCCTGGAGGTTTTTCAACTGAGCTTGGCCGTGGCACTGAGTGCCATGATCTGGTAAAGGGACTGGAGTTGGACCAAGGGTTGGACTTGATGACCTCAGAGGTCTTTTCCAACCCAATCCATCCTATGATTCTATGACAGATGAACCCACTGATGGGTTAACAGGTCAGAGGGGACCTCTGAGCAGGACCAAGTTTAAAAGCTCAGCTTTTCACCAGGCACTGCCCTGGAAACACCTCCCTGGCACCTCCAACCTCTCAACCTTCCCAGAGTAGCAAGTAGCCCTTCAAGCCTCCACTCCCTCCTGCTGACACTCCTTCATTCTCCAATTCTGAACCAAACTTGGCTCTGAAGTGTGAAGCAGGCACTGCAAAAAGATGCATCCAAGAATTTTTAGCTCATTCCACTGAAATCCTGTTGAAACTGACGACCTGGAGAAAAATTCTTGGAAGTTGCAACCAAAACAGCACCAAACCCCAACCATTAGTCTTACAAACTCAAGCCATGATCTGTCACTTTATCCTGAAATGCAAGACAAATACCTGCCCATACTTTCATCAATATTGCCACTTTCCATGCACTACCAGTATTGGTAATAACTTACAAGGGCAGTTCTATGGTCCCTGTATGAGCAGAACATGCAGAAGCCTGTGATGTGAACTCAGCATTAATGGTCTGTATTTGGTTTATGTTGTATTTGTAAGCAGAAGCAACAGGACTAACTGAGGCAATTCCAATTTGCTTGTTTATTTTCCAAGTCCCAGTGGCAAGAGCACAACTGGTTCTCATGGAAGTATTTGGAGTGCAACACGAGAGAGCAGTGAAAATTTTAGGCTGTTTTATTCAACAATTCTAAAAGAAAACAGTTGGGTGGGTGGTAGTGTTTTCTTGTTGTTGCTCCCTCCCACATCATCATCCCACCTCTTAAATGTTGTTTTTGAGGAAAGAGCAGTGAGTCCCTTTCTGCTCTCCTGCTGCAGACAGGCCACACGCCCATCCATTCATAAAAGAGGGACTTGCATGATAAAACTGAATTTTGCTTTTTCCATTCCAAGCTGCCTTTCATTTTCACACACTGAAGTATTGGGGACTTCATCATTTTTCCAAAGCATCCCAAAAAACTGCAGTTCTTCAGAAGAATTGCCATTGCCAGCACACCTGCATTCTAGAGCTTTAAATTCCACATTTATTCAGCCTGGTGTTAACCACCATAATATTATTTCTAAATGCAACACTCATTCATGCAAATACTGCTGGGAGCTGAGTAGTCTAATCTTTCCATGACTAAAAGTTAGTTTTCAGTTAGCAATTTTTCAAGCACAGTTATGTTAGTTTGCCATTAAGAAAGTTGCTATTCCTTTGAAAGCCTCAATCCCAGAATACCAGACTAGCCCAGGTTGGAAGGAACCTCACGAAATCACTTGTCCAACCTTCTGAGGGAAGGAGAGCCCAGGTAAGATTCTCTAGTTCCATGTCCAAAAACTACGTGTTCAGAAAAACCTTGAAGTTTAGAAATTAACAGAAACAAACAAGTCCCAACAACAACAACACCCAAATGGTGTCTAAAAAAAAGCTTTAACAAATTAAATCATGCCAGTATTACGTAAATAAACCCCTCCATGTGCACAAGCATTATAACAAGATAACAACGTTTGCAATTTTGAAAAGCATTTAGATAATTTAACACAAGCTACCCCATCACTGGGACATTTCTGCTGATTAAAGAAAAAGGCAACAAGCACAGCTGTTACCAACATAAACCAGGAAATCCTCTGCACTGAGGCAACGGGAACAGCAGTACCTGCCACAGGACTTTGTAGTTTGCTCCATCAGTAGCTCGTTAACAAAAACATCTCAATCACACATTTTCACTCCGGCTGCAGCATGTCACAATTCAGCTCCCCTGATATGTTTATCACAAATGACAGGCTACACACAGGGTATTATTCCCCTTCTGCAGAGAGACAACAAACTTCTTTTTTCCTGTTATGTTTTTCATCTTCCCTACACACTGTCCATGACACCCTCCCATTTGTTAGTGGGCGTTTTTCATGTCTTCATCTTTCCTCAGAGGAGAAAAATATGAAGAGGCCACTTAATTCTAACCTCATCTAAATGGATTTATGCTCAATATAATTTAATGCAAATGATCACTGCAGCAATAAGCCAGGGAAAGAAATCAGCACATCCTACATTTTCCCCAGTTATTAGAAAGGCTTTCCAGTCTTACAACATACTTTGGCCTTATCTATATGCAGAAACTACCTTTGTCAAACTAAGCCAAAGGTGAAGGACCTTTTCCTAACCCAGGGCAAAAAAAAACCTTACAAAAATACCTGGCATACCACTTTAACACAGCCTGCACTACTCACTGATAATGCAAACTCAGAAGGCCCAGGAGTCTCAGGCAACCTTTGAGTTAAGCCAATGAGCCAGCTCTAAACAGACACACAGTTATGTCAACAAAAGAAATGCAGGCCAGTCAAACTCCAGTGTTTTTACTGGCATTTTTACTGGGGTTAAATTTGGAAGTCATACCATTCTCAAAAACAGGCAAAAATGCTAAACACTTCTCTTTGAGTACCAGAAAGCAACAGAGGGCAGAGCACTAAACAGCCAGGTCTCCTCCCTGTGAACTGGAGCTGCACAACCTGAGGATAAATGCAAGAGAAAGGGCTGACCATTTCCAAAGGCTGACAGGCAGGAAGTTTCCTCCTGTAATTTGCAGGTCAACAAATCCATTAAAAGAGACTAACAAAACATTTCACCTTCTTCCGCAGAGAACAGGGCTGAGAGGGGCAAGCCAGGATAGAACAAAATTATTCTGGGAGAAGAGATGAAACAGGGTATTGCTACTCTCATTTTTAGTTTTAAAAATACACTTCTCACGTGAAAATAATCACATTTGAGTGATTACAAAAAAATTTATTCTCCTCTTCATGCCTATCAGTGAATTTTTGGGCCAGTATAGCTGAATCACACAATGAACAAGTCACACCATGACATGTAGGTGCTTTTTGGCTTGCTAGAAAGATCCGAGGAAAACTGAGAATAAAGATAAAATACACTGCAGTGAAGTCACTGTACTGAATTCATGACATCATAATTGTTGCCGTGGCAACTGGCCAGTATCAAGCCCAGGATACTGCCTTCACTGCAGAATCAAGGAGCACCCGTGCTGCCACAAAATAAATGTTCTGATTCCAACAAAAATCCAGCCAACAACACAGGAAATAAGATATTACTGCAAGTAAAATGCCTTTTCGATACCTCTTGTTTTGTTCACCTGGAGTGGGACTTGTTAAACACTCTGGCACACATAAAGAGGCCTGATATACGTGATAAAAGGAGTCTAATTGAAAAACATCATGGTTTTCTCCCAGTGTTCCTCAATTTCTCCAGTTGTGCAGTTCTTGTCTTTGCATTTTCCTCTCCTATGCATACGATTGCAGCAAAATATATACAACAAGTTTAGACATGAAACAGAGTGGAAAAAATTTAAAAAAACTTCCAACAACAACGTTTTCCAGTTCTTATTTCAACAAGCCAGAGGTAATCAAAGTGGAACTGTCACACAGCAGCAGAGCTGACTGATAAGGAACATATTCCACATTTGGAGCCCACAGCTCCTTTTGTTTAAGGGCAGCGCCTTCAGACACCAGTCGTGGTTTTCATGCAGTGGCTACAAATCCGCAGGGCTCAGACCACAGAGCAGCTTCCTTGTAAATAAAAACATCATCCCTTTTCCTCTGAACAGTCCTGTTTTACATGAGGAATGTCTGCTATTCCCCAGCTCCTCGCCATTCACAAATACAAAGCTCCAAACCCCCCCAAAAGCAGCTGCAGATTTATCAGACCACAAGTGTTTGTGAGGAGCAGTT
This sequence comes from Pithys albifrons albifrons, assembly GCF_047495875.1. Taxonomy (NCBI): domain Eukaryota; kingdom Metazoa; phylum Chordata; class Aves; order Passeriformes; family Thamnophilidae; genus Pithys; species Pithys albifrons. Next base: position 113,270,482 of record NC_092458.1, on the reverse strand, counting down.
CAGTATAAAATGCACAAGTGCCCCATTTGATGCTGAAATATCTGTTGGAATAAGTCACGAGGATTATAAAGGCACATGAAGGGAAGCACACCTGAAAATTAACTTCTTTATAGAATCATAGAGTCAGTTGGGTTGGAAAAGACCTCCGAGATCATCAAGTCCAACCCTTGGTCCAACTCCAGTCCCTTTACCAGATCATGGCACTCAGTGCCATGGCCAAGCTCACTTGAAAAACCTCCAGGGATGGGGAATCCACCCCGTCTCTGGGCAGCCCATTCCAATGCCTGAGCACTCTCTCTGCAAAGAAGTTTTTTCTCATCTCCAACTTCAATTTCCCCTGGCAGAGCTTGAGTCCATCGTGCCCCCTTGTCCTATTGCTGAGTGCCTGGGAGAAGAGACCAACCCCCACCTGGCCAGAACTTCCCTTCAGGCAGTTCTAGACAGTGCTGAGGTCACCTCTGGGCCTCCTCTTCTCCAGGCTGAACACCCCCAGCTCCCTCAGCCTCTCCCCACAGCACTTGTGCTCCACTCCCTTCTCCAGCCTCGCTGCTCTTCTCTGGCCCTGCTCCAGCTCCTCAAGCTCTTTCCTGAACTGAGGGGCCCAGAACTGAACACAACACTCAAGGTGTGGCCTCCCCAAGGCAGAGTCCAGGGGAAGGGTCACTGCCCTGGGCCTGTTGGCCACACTAGTTTGGATCCAGGCCAGGATCCCCTTGGCCTTCTTGGCCACCTGGGCACACTGTTGGCTCCTGTTGAGCTTCCTGTCCCTCAGTCCCCCCAGGTCCCTTTCTGCCTGGCTGCTCTCCAGCCACTCTGTGCTCAGCCTGGAGCACTGCAGGGGGTTGGGGTGGCCAAAGGGCAGGACCTGCACTTGGCGTTGTTGAACTTCATCCCATTGGAATCAGCCCATCTCTCAAATCCACCCAGATCCCTCTGCAGAGCCCTCCGGCCTTCCAGCAGCTCAACACTCCCTCCCAACTTGGTGTCATCTGCAAACTGGCTGATGATGGCCCCAATCCCCTCATCTAAACCATCAGTAAAGATGTTAAGCAAAGCTGAGTCCAACACCGATCCCTGGGGGTCACCACTGGTGAGTAGCTGCCATACCAACTTGCTGAATGAAAAAGTCAGGAGTTGCAGGTCAGTAACATCAGATAGAGTTACAGTAACACCTCATGGTTGATTAGCACCAAAGACATTGTTTCAAAACAAATTGTAACAAACAGAGCACACTATACAGGAAAGCATTCTCTGCTACCTCAGTGGTTCTTAAAGAGCAATCTATAAATTAGTGCTGGACCAAAGGACACTTCCACACAGCTGTACATAATTAGTCCATGTGTCTAAACAGTCCCAGTATACATTGATGGGGTTTTTTCAGCTTCTAAGAAAACAAAATCGCCCTAGTTACCAATTAAACACCAGCACCACAATTCCACATTGGCTTCGTGCCTTCATAGCACACTTTCCCTGAGGGATCAAGTTCACTGATTACACCAAAACCAAAAGCACTGCAGTCAATGCCCCTGCAGGCTCCACTCTCTTTATAAAGATGGTCTCAACAAATGAGCACTACACAAAGTAGAGACTACAAGCAATAAAACAAAGAGTTTCAGATACTGATGATTAGCAGACAGCTGTGCCCCACATGCCTGTCTTCAGTGTGCTCTTAACATTCCTTCACACAACCAAGACTGATGACCACCACTTGAATGATGACACCACGAAAATCCCGAGTTTAACTCATGTTCCACAACAGGAAGTGTACTTGGGGAATTACTAGAGTTGACAGCACACTCTAAGGAAGTCATGGAGTGTGCCAATCCATTCCCAGCCACACAAACATAAGGAAATGAACAGTCTTTCACATGTTTTTAAAAACCTTAGGAACAGATGCTGCCAACTCCAACTGTATATCCTAATACACCAAGAAGAGTTAAAACAACTGTCACAAACTGAGAAAACTGAGGAAGTTGATAGAATCTCACACAAGTTACACCATAAATGCAGAATTCTCATCTTCTCTGCAAATTTAAGGGTCCGTATTATACAATTTGCAAACCTATTTGTGATACAAATATAGGACAAATGGCAGTGACATTCCCTTCCTCATTAATAAACGCAGCATTTACAGATTTAACTTGGAGAATATGAAATCACCACTTAATAAGTAATAAAATACTCTCACTGTCTGCATCTGATTTTGCTTTCTGAAAGACTGACAGATTAACAGATGCCTTAAGCAACTCATGTTGCTTGTCTTGAGTGCACACAAAAAACTAGAGTATCTCAAGACTTTAGAAAGCTTTTCATATAACTTTGAAATGAACTTGTTGAATTAGGTATCCCCCAATAGTCCTTTTGCTAAGTCTAAGTTTTGCTTATGTTAACACTAAATAGGGAAATGCAAAGATGTAAGTGCTGGTCCACCCTCTGTACATACTATTTTTTCTTGTATTATTCATGTATCACTATTATAACAAAAGCAACAACTGCAAATACTCTGCTGGGATCCTCAGAGATGCCCACAGCACTTGCAAACCTGACTAGAGACATCACAACACAAAGAAATGCTACTTGTCCCTCCTCTCTCTGCCAACAAATCAAGTTGAGAAAGGCTCAGGGATTTAAGATGCCACACAACTCTTCTAATTCCTTTATGCCTTTATTCAAACTTCCCCATGGCAAATTCTTCCCACTGTTGAGAGTTCATCACCCACAATTACAGAAAACTTAAGTGCAAAAGCACTTAAATACAATGTTATATGCATTAAATTTAGCTGTTAGTTCAGAAATAATCATGTTTACTACAGATACCATTAAATTGCATTCGAAGATGTGCGTGGATCCATTTTCAAATTTAACTATGTTGAGAACAAATATTAAAGATGTAGTTTTTGCTAACACAGGCATGGCTGAAGAGCATCCTCTGGAAGTTTTGGGGCGTTGACCTTTGGTCATGCCTTCATATATTTGGAACAAGTCCCTCATGCATCACTGACCCAAACCACATAATAAGGTGCACCTACATTTCAACTGAGTTCCAAACCAAATTAAACCATATAATGATAAAACAGCATGTTCATCTCTCAGAACTGAGAGGAGACATTCTTTACAATGCCACTGTCTCCCACTGTAATGAGAAAAGGAATAGTCTCGAAATAAAATCAGCTCGAACATTACAGAGGTCTGTAGGATAATTCTCCCACTCAAAACCCTCAGCTGGTCTTAAGGAGTTGAGAATCTGCTCAATTGTGGATCTTTTACATGAAGTAGTAACTGAAGCCGAGTTATTAACACCCACTCTCTTATTTGCACAAAGTAAGAGAGCAAAAGGAGCTTCCAATTCTCCAGCTCCCTCATAGGGAAGAAATTAGTAGGAAAGCCCTTGGAATAATCTCACACTTGTTACCCAGAGCTGGAAATGTGTAGAGCACACAAGGAACATCATCTTACCTGAACTCCTTCATGGTGCTCCTGATCACCTTAGGATAGGAAAGGAGCAGGTACAAAACTTAGGATGGACTCAGAAATAAGTGGGAAAGTGTTTTCTTTTTGTTTGAAAGAGCAAACTAAAATCACCATCCAGGCTCTGACCAAAGATCTACCTGACCCTCCTCCAGGCAGGGACAGAGTGTGAAAACAGGGCAAGCACAGGGGTAGCTCCTTTGATTACATTCCCAAACAGTAAGAATGCAGCTTTCGAAAATGCCTTTTCTTAATTCAAAAATGAGTAAAATCAATCAGGTTTTCAGTTTATACTTTTCCACCTGATCTATCCTCATTGTCTGGCTAAAAGCCTGTCTTGTCTTACAACTGCTGCTACTTTGACTTGTTTTTCCAGGGCAGAAGGACAGTCTGGCAGCTGGTGGGCTCTTTCCTTACCTTGGCACACCCATCCCAGCCAAAGGGAAGCTGAGCTGGGAGCACAGGAACAGTTGGATAAAGGTTAGCAATGATGTGATTCAAAAAACTCGCTGTGAGAGACAGTGGGACTGACCTGAAGGCAGAAGCTACTGGAGCTCAGACTAATTACACAGAAATTCTCCATGTTCCCAGATACTCCCACCCTCCCAAGTTTAGCTGACTTTGTTGCCATAAGCTGTCTAACATAACTACATTACCTGCTGTTCCATTTCAGCCAGAAAGACACCCTTATGATAAAAGTTTAAGGGAAATGACTTGTAAGTCACATCCTTCACTTGAGATACTGGAAATACTCGTAGCAATTTACACCTTGTAGTTCAGATCAACATAAATTCAATAAAAGCAGAAAAGTATCATGGACTGGAGTTGGACCAAGGGTTGGACTTGATGATCTCGGAGGTCTTTTCCAACCCAATCCATTCTATGATTCTATGAATATCCAAAAAGGGCCACAAGTTTCCAACACTGTGAACAGACACCCTTACTCAGAAACAAAGATTACAAGTGGAAAGCCACTGCTCCCTTTGCCCTTCTACCTCCAGTCTCTTCACACAATCCCAACACATTTCTGAAAGAAGCCAGGACAGTTTTACACAGTCTCTGCCAAAACAGACCACAGTTCACAAAGTGATGGCCAAATTTGTCTGCTTATGTTCCCTCTTCTTTTGGGCAGCAGCCCACCTGTAAATTTGATTAAGTGTAACATGAACTGTACCCTCAGACAAAGCAACTCAGAGGATCCCTCACAGATCTCAAACCGAATTATCTGGGCTACTTTAGGCAGGGCAGATCACAGCCTTTCCTATCCCAGCTAATTTTAACTGAAATGGATTATACAGTACGTGAAGATACCAACAAATGCAGGGGAACAGGAAACTCCAACAGTCAGAAGCAGGAATGTCTTCTGCTACTACAACCAGGATGCTGTGCCCAGCCCAAGCCTTCTGGTACTTTTCCAAAGCATATGTGCATGCCATTGGAGGATGGGGTGGGAAATGTTCCCAGAGAAGCTGGTAGGGAAGGGAGGCAGCATTTACTGGCATATCCATCTCTCTGCAGCCTTAGAAAAATTTAAGTATCTATTTAAACCTACATTTGAAAATTCAAGTAACAGCAATAAACTACTGAAGATGATCAGGAAAGAAAAAATGATGAATCTTTGCAAACAGAATTCCTCAAAGAAACTTGAATCTCATTTCCCATTGACTGGACTGTATTAACTGATGATGCAGAAATGAGTGATTCAAACATCTGAGTAATTTCTACCTGTATTCACTGCACAGTTCTCCCCTTCAGCTGCATCCAAGTCATATAAAGCCACAACTTCACACTGGTATGGTCAGGCACAAATTACTAAGTCACGTGGTATTTTTCAACTAAAACTGAATCATCGAAAGGACAAAGAGAACAAACAGCGAAGGAGCTCACTGCAAAAAACATGGTGACTTCCTACCAATCCTCAAAGAAAAAGAGGGGAAAAAAGAAGCAAGCTGCATCTCCAACCTGATTCAACAGAGGGTTTTACACTTATCTTTAAGTCTTCAACTGTATTTACTATTTTAGTAACTTAGATGTTCATATCTTCCTTTTCCAAAGCTTCGTGCCCTGTCATACAGTGCCAAACATGCTATACAAGCTACTTCATCTCTATACAGCCAAATCAGATTTCTGGGAAGAAAAAAATAAAAGGAATGATGAGCAAAAGGTTCCTTGTCACGGTATTACAATTTACAGAAAAGATGAATCTGTCTCAGAGTGATCACATTAAGTGGCTGAAGCAGTTATGCTTGGGTTTGGTGAGGGCTCTTTTAAAGCTGCTTTACAGGGATATAAGCCCAAAATTTAGCAGAAGTAACGGTGTCTGTAATTTCCCAAGTACTTTTGTCAACATGTCCTTTCAAGTCACAGTCTGTTTTAGAGAGGTGACTCACTGTAAGCAGCACTAAAATAACGGGAACCACTTAAAGGTCTCATCCACAAATTATTATTGGAGTTTTTGTCCTTGCTATGACAGCACAAACCACATCGAGTGTTCAGTATTACTGCTTTCTAAACTGCTCCTCTGCACAGGTGCAGTCTCATCTCTGGCTTCAGTGATTCATACACAGCCTACTACTATAGAACAGGAGATCCACCATAGTGCCCACAGCTACACATTCCCATCACTTGCCATTAGCCAGGACCGTTTTACATCAAGTTGAGCTCATCAACTCAATTAGCTGTGGTTTCACAGTGGTTTATGTCATTCTGAAAGCAAAGCTGTGCAACTAAACCAAGCAGAATACTTGCTGCTGCTTTTGAAAAGAGGAAGCTTCATGTCCCTTCCTTCTTTTCCTTTCCTCCACTTTCACTCACATGGTTCTTTCTATCCTCTCTCTTGCAACTGAAAGTCTTTGTGGAGACAACTTCAATTCACAAACCAAAGATGGAAAATGATGTGGGGCTGGTTTTCCATCAGGTTAGCAAGTTAAGCTAGAGCATCCTGGAAACCAGTTAAATGCTAGGATGAGTGCCAAGTAAGTGGTGGGATCACATGGCTGAGAGCATGACTCCCCATTTATGCCAGCAGGGAAGCCATTGGAGAGAATGAAATTATGAGAAGACTTGGGTCAACACATGTGCTTCTTGTTCCCCTTCTTGATTGGTACTGCTACTATTTGTCTAATCTCATTGTAAGCCAGTTCAGAGAGCTAAACCAACAAAAAAACCTATTCATTATTTTTGGCGAGGGTTGTTCTCTGCCAGTTTAATTCCCTGACCCAGCTCGGCACAGGAATTGGGGGAGCGTCTGCACCGGTGCAGGGAAGGAAGGGGGCAGGAACACACAGGGAGATGAGGACGGGCTCGGGCTGATTTGAACTGTCACTGAACCGCATCCCCTGGAGCAGATCTGCATCACACCGTAGTTAGAACTGACAGTAATCTGCCTGTGCGACGGGAGGCCTTCGTGTCTGCCGGGAGGGAGTGCCCAGCAGTGCCAGCACCGCAACACCCTGCACCAACCTCAGCCCGGGCACGAGCCTGGATGGTTTCCTGTAACAGCAGAAATATCACAGCGCTCTTACCTTCCTTCAGAAATACTGTAAAACAGTAGTTAATTCCTTCCCTAGCAACACCCCTGTGAAAATGTGCTCTGTAATTCCCATCACACAGATTTAGCCCAGAACAGCAAAGCCAGCAAAACTGGTGACAAACTCAGGATTGGAACTCGGTAAATCCTCTACAGCAAAACAACATTTCATCACTTAACTGTTATTAACACTAAACTAAATCAATTAGTCAACAGCAGCCCATAAAAAAATTCCTTTTGCAAAGACTTTGTAATGCGCTATAAAGCTCATATAGATAAGACAGTTAAAAAAAGTGGGTATTTCCTAGATAGTTGTGAAATAAGAAACTAGGGAAAGGAATTACACTGAGATCTTAAGTAATTATTTCCTTTTCTATAGAGAAAAATAAGTGTGCATGAAGCAGGATAAAGGCCTATTCACACAATTCAAGAAATTTAATGCAAAGAGCTACAGAAAGGAAAATACCCCTAATGCATTTTTGTCCTCAGATTAGAATTGTCAAACTGTTTCATGTGAAACACAAGCAATTAGTTAATAGACACTAACGAAGGGCTGTGTATTTCCTTAGATTTATTTCCTACACTCAGCCCAACAAATCCCACACTTAACTTGCCCTGTATAACAATGAGGCACGTTTGGAAAAGCCGGGGGGAGGGAGTTTGTTAACACAGAAGCAGCAAATCTCTGCAGTGGTGAGTGAACAGCCAGCACTGTAAGAGTATCCAGCAACAAGAGATAGTCTTTCATTCACATTCCAGCTTGAGCACAGCCAAGCAGATCACATTTGGGACGCTCAAGTCATACTTAATTTTGTTCAACACCTTCTTTAGGCAACAGCTTTGTCACCGAGACTGAAAACACACGTATGTCATAGAAGACAGTCGTTTGCCAGGATTGTCACTGATTGTCTCAAGATAAAAATAATAAAGCTGTAAGTGCAAGTAGCAGAGGCTGCCTAATTGTCAGCTGTATAAAATAGCAGTATCAAGATTATTGTCCTGAGGGCAACAACAATTTAAGACGAATAGAAAGTGATGCTGCAACCTGTTATGAGGTCTTGAACTCTATAGGAGCTAAAATTTGAGGATAGCAAATGAAAACTTACTGCATGCTACCAAAACCTACTGCTAATTTGCCAGAGAACCAGGAAAGAAAACAAACCTAGGGGAAGACTTGAACCCTATTTAACAAAAAGAAACTGCATGACAGATGAACCCAACCACAACATCCTGGACAGCTCGGGCAAAACATTTACCCCACAATTCTTTGTATCCTCACACATCTGAATACAAATAAAACAACACAAGTGAGCTACTCCAAATGTGGAATTTACTGCTAAAATATGAAAACTATTATTGGATTGGCAATGGTGTTCCAAATCCCATTTCTCTGGGCAATAAAGGATTATGATCAAGCTGAAGTAGCAACAGCACTTGGGCACACCACAGAAGAGACTCCCAGCCCAGACTATGCTGGTGCTTCCTTAGGCTTAACAGACAGACCAAGTTGAAGGCAACCTCACCAATTCCATCAAGTGAGGCCCCTCCACTGTCACTCACCAGGACAGGCACTCACAGGGTATCCACATCCAGCATCAGGAGTCAGTATTAACAGTGCCTGAATTATGGTTGTAGGCTAATCTTCGAGAAATTGATAGTGACAGCAAACCTGAGATTCTTTCCTCTTTAAATGGCAAGTTGGGAAGCTTAGATTCTCCCCCTTCCTTCTGGGAAGTGAGGGGTAAGCTCTAGCTCCTCTAGTTTTAAAAGCACCTTCCCCATTCTGCTCTGGCATAGCTCAGCCTGTTTTCCAACCAGTTGTCAGACTGCTAAATTTTGGTCAGCTTTGAAAAACAGAAGGAAAATAAAAAAGACAAGAGAGGAAATGCAGCATCACCCTGATAATTGAGCAGACATAATGAGGCAGTAGGACTATTTCATAGGGAGAACAAATCTTCCTTCTGTCTTGAATTCAAAGCTGAAAAGAGCCAAACCAGAACATATTCTCCTGATAAAAATTAGGAAGCACTGCAACAGTAGCACAACCCTCCACTTTCATCACAGCCAGGTAGTTCATAGGGAAGAAAAAAAGCTGCTTTTACTCTCTGACCCAACAGACACAAAGATGGTCCAAGAAGCAGCTTAAAATCTGATACCTACCAGTGATAAACTTACACAGAAGTTCTTTCTTAAGCCTGAGAGGTTAATACCCACTCACTAGTCTGGGCACCTTCTGACAGGGGAAGATGATGCCAAGGTTTGGGAAAGGTGCTGCCCACTATCGTGCTACCCTTGGGCTTCACTGCTCAAGACTCATTTCTACCCACAGCACATTCTGGTAAAATTGTAAGATACAACACAGGCACACACATATATGTTTGAGAGAGACACATCTGCATTTTGGCATGTAAATACCAGAATTCAGCACTATAAGCCCCAGCTCAGCCTTAAGATTGCACAAGGCCACTGTCCAGTATTCCACTCTATAAAAATTACTAAAATGTCAGCGACAAAGAGATTTTGGTTGCAAGGCACAATGTACATTTTTATCATGCTGGATAAAATATCTACAGTCTCAGCAGTGGTTAAATTGCTGCTATAAAGGAAATTGTCCTCAGATAAATGGTTTCCCTATGAGAAGGTTTCAGTGCTACACCTCACCCCAGGTCAATAAATCAAATTAACTGCACCTTGTCCTCTGGCCAATGACATCATCGGCTTGACCACATCTTGTGAAGCGAGTGCAAAAACATATGCTATTTAAGGCATGAAATCATATTACTGCTTTTTGTCCAGCCAGCCTTGTGCTGTTGGTCTGTGAAACAGTCAGTCACCTGAACAGTCTCATTACTGATCTACAGATTTTTTTTCTTCTAGTATTCAAGGCCTGTCTCTGCCAAGGGTGAAGAAAAAAAGGATAAATAATCTGAGTTGTTATTTTTTAAATCAAAATGCTTTTCATTAGCTGCGGCGCAGTATTTTGTGACAAATTAAATTTAGAACCAAACTACGTCTGCACTCGCACGTGAACTCTCTTCCCAGTAGTGCTTCAGAGATGTTTACATGCTAATCTGGCCCTGCTACTCTGAAGTACCCTGCTGTTCGGTCCTTTTTCTCCACAGGGTGAAAACAATGGTCCCTAATGAAAACCTACACAGTTTTATCTGAAACCCAGCCCTGCATAAATATTTTAGTTTTTTACATTACTGCCTCTTTCTAATAAAGCAGCCCATTTGTTTTATTTCCAAGTAGACCAATATCTGGTTTAAAACTCCATTACTCCAGACAATTTAAGAGGATTAATTTCAATTTTCACTGAGTGTTCCTATGACACAATCACAGATAACTCATCTTCCTTTCTAGACCCTGTGCTGCCTAGTGGTATCTTCTGTCTTGAAAGCCAAATCTAAATGAAAGGAGAAAAAAAAAAACCCAACCCAGAACAGTCAAAGATACAAGCAGCGACAAAAGCATCTGACACACTGCACTGTTAAACTGCATCCACATTAAGTAAAAAGAAGGTGAATAAGATTATCTTCAATGTATTCAATTCTGTTTGTGTTCAGAGGGAAGAGGAAAGCTGTTCAGATTTTTGAGTGTGTCTTCTATAGCTCTCTCAGTGCCAGGAAACGTAAATTAGAAGCAACTCTCCTTTAAGGAAAAGAATCAAGGACAAAGGGACCAAAAATGCCCAAGCCTCTGAAAAGCAGATATGAAAGGAACAGCTTTACAGTCTTGAGTTGCTATAAATTAAAAATAAGCTCCTTATTTAAAAGACATGAGTGTTTGAGAATCTATGAGCAGATCTGATGCTGCTCAAGCCCCAGGAGGGTTTTGTTTTTGCTGGCAGGGGTGGAGTGGAGATGGGGGAGGTCATTTTGGTTATTAGTAAATAAATCAAGCAGCAGAGTGAGGCCTGGGCTCTGCCAGAGGAGCCAGGGCCTGGCTCTCCCCCTCCTCTCCTCACACAGCCTGGGTTTGATCTCGGGGCCCTGTGGGTTTGCCAAGAAAATTAAAAAAAAAAAAAAAAAAGGAAAGGAAAAAAGCGAGAGAGCGAGAAAGAAGAATCATATTGAACCACAAAAGCACATGGGGCGAATGTAAAATATAAACACGGCGTTGGGCTCTGAGTGGCTGTTATTAAAGGTCTGAATTACTAAACATGAGAGGCGGGGAAAGCCGGGCGGCCATTTCAATAATATAAACCTCCCCGAATTAGACATTATTCAAATGAGGAGGAGAGAGAGGGAGAGCGCGGGGAGAGGGACAGGACCGGCACCGCCGTGCCCTGGGGGGCACGGGGGACAGGGGCAAGCACCCCGGGGCACATCCAGTTCCTGGGGGGCAATCCCAGCCCTAGGGGGGCACATTCAGCTCCTGGGGGGCCACATCCAGCCCTGGGGGAGCAAACACCCCGGGGCACATCCAGCCCTGGGTGGGGGCACATTCAGCTCCTGAGGATGGGGGACAATCCAGCCCTCGAGGGGACACATCCAGCCCTGGGGGTAGGGGACAATCCCAGCCCTCTAAGGGACACATCCAGCTCCCGGGGGTGGGGGGCAATCCCAGCCACTGGGAGGTGCTAATGCAGTCCTCGGGGGGGGGTGTGCAATCCCAGCTCCTGCGGGTGGGGGGCAATCCCAGCCCTCGGGGGGGTGCAATCCCCCCGCAGAGGGGCACGGGGGGCTCTGCTCGCGCACCCCCCAATGACCCCCCACCCGACCTGCCCCTCGAAGAAGGGGAGGGGGGGAATCGTGGGGAAGGAGGGTTAAATAAAAAGCCGAGCCACGCCGCGCTATTACCCCCTCCCCACGGTGCGAGGCCCAGGCTCTGGGGAAATAACCCCGGCTGGCGGGGGGGATGCGGGGGCAGCGCTCGGAGCCCAGGGCTGCTGCCTCGCCCGGCCCCTCCGCCGGGGGGACCCTGGCCTGCCGGGGGCTCCGCTCCCCCAGCATCCCCCACACCAGCCCCGGGCTCCATGAATATGTAAAGCGGGTTTATTGTGGGCGTGCGGGCCGGGAGGCGGCCGAGCCACCCCCGCACGCTTTTGGGTGCGGGGCTGCCTCCCCCCTGCCTCCCTCCCTCCCTCCCTCCGTGTGTGTCCCCCCCGTCCATCCCTCGCTCCGTGCCGCCCGCCCCGACCCCCGGCCGGCCGCGCCGCCGCCGCCCATGCCCCCATGGCCGGAGCGCCGTGCGGGCTCGGGGTGCGGGCGGGAGCGCGTGTGAGTGTGTGCGTGTGTGCATGTGTGTCTCCCCAGCGCGGGGAGCCTGCTCTGCTTCTCCTTCTCCTTCCCCCCCCCCGCTCCCTCCTGTGCCGTTAATTATAATAATCCTGAGTACTAATAAATTATGCTAAGCGGGGCCGGGCGGGCGGGAGGGGGGGGGGTGATGGTGGGGGGGGGGGAGCGCCCCGCGCGCGCGAGTATGAATATGAATATGTAAAACGCAGTAATGATTACCTGCCGCCGCCGCCACCGCCGCCGCCGAACTCTCATCTTGACTCGCTGCTCCTCCGTCCGCCATTTTGAATATTTTAACCAAAAATCGGCCGCGCGATAAACCCTCCCCCCTCCCCTTCCCCTCCCTCTCCCCCTCCCCGCACCCTCCCCGCCGGCCGACGCATGCGCCACGCGCGCGCCGCTCCCCCCCCCCTCCCCTCCCCTCCCCGCCGCTCTCCCAGGCCGGGGCGCGGAGCGGCGCCGCGCATGCGCAGCGCGGAAAGAGGCGCACCCCCCCCCCCCCCCACACCGCTCGCTCTGCCGCCCCCTCCCCGCGCATGCGCAGTGGGGGTGCCCCCTCAGGGCGCGGGGTGGTCCCTCCGCACCCCCTGCCCCGTCTCCACATCAAAGGGGGTCCCTGGGGGGGCTCAAACATGTAGGTGGGCAATAAAGGGATTGAAATTAGTGCGGTTTGGGGAGCGGAATATGAGTTAGTCTGTGAGGGAATGGCAATGGGCGCGCTGAGGGAAAAATGGGGGGGTAGTGATGGGAAGGGAGAGTTGGGGGGGGAAAAGTTGAGGGGAAAGGATGAGAATTTGGGGGCAAACTGAGGTGATCAGTAGGGGAAAGGAAGGGGAAAATTCGGGGGTAAGGGAGAGAATGAACATTTTGAGGTAAACAGGTAATCAGAAGTGGAAAGGAAGGGAGAATTTTAGGGGTAAAATTGGGAGAGAGTGAGCATTTTGATGTAAACTGAGGAAATTAGTGGGGGAAAGGAAGGGCAAAACTAGGGGTAAGGGAGAGAATGGACGTGTTGAGGTAAAGAGGTAATCAGTAGTGGAAAGGAAGGGAGAATTTTAGGGGTAAGACTTGGAGAATGAACATTTTGAGGTAAAGTGAAAAAATTAGTGGAAAGGAAGGGAGAATTTTAGGGGTAAGACTGGGGAGAATGAACATTTTGAGGTTAACTGAGGTAATCAGTAGTGGAAAGGAACGATTTGGGGGTAAAAATCTGAATCTGTAAGGAGAGGATGGATGTTTTGAGGTAAACTGAGGCAGTAGTGGAAAGGAAGGGAGAATTTTGCAGGTTAAACATGGGAGAATGAACATACTGAGATAAACTGAGGCAGTCAGTGGAAAGGGAAAACTTTGGACATAAAACTTGAGAGAAAATTAATATACTGAGGTAAACTGAGCCAACCGGTAATGGAAAGGAAGGCAGAATTTTGGGCGTAAAACAAGGGGAGGGAATGAACATTTTGAGATAAAAATGAGGTAATTAGTGGACAGGAAGGGAAAAATTTGGAGGTGAGAGGAAATGGATGTATTGAGGTAAAATGGGGTAATCAGTGGATAGGAGGGGAAAAATTCAGGGGTAAGGCAAAGAATGGATGAGCTAAACTGAGGTAACTGGTGGTGAACAGGTAGGGAAAATGTTGAGGGTAAAACTTGGGGTCATTGCAAGGAAACAGGAATATTCTGAAGGAAAAATCTGAGGTAATCTTGAGCAGAATGAACATTTGGGGGATGAGGTGAATTTAGTCATTGAGGTTATGGTTGTCAAATCTAGGTAATCTAGATGGGACAAAATATATTGGGGGCAAAATCTGAGGTAATCTCTAGGGAAGAGAATGAATATTTTGAGGTCAGCTGTGGACAGGTAGGGAAATTTCTGAGGGGTAAAACTTCAGATAATCTGTATGGTAAAGATGCCTGGCAGGAGCCTGTCTGGGAACAGGCACTCCAAAGAGGCTGTGTCTGTGTGGAAATACCTGCCCAGACTGCACCCAGACCCTGGGCAGAACTAAGCCCCATGAATAAAGAGGAATTGCTTCCAGGAAAATGGAATCCCAGAACTTGCAGTCTCCATGGAGCAGGGTGGGTGCCTGAGTGAGGGTCTGGTTTTCCTCCAGAAAAAAGCGATTGCACAGAAGCAATTCCCCTCTGTAACATCCCCTCATTTCAGCACAATGCTCCTGGGGGGCCTTTCTCAAATATTTTATCCTCTTCCCACATCAAATTTGACTGTCCTGGAAGGGGAATCGGGTTTCATGTCTCCCTCGTTAAAAGGGAGTAAATAAAAGACCAGAGGGACTAACAAATAAAATTGGCTTTAGACTCAAAACCTTCCAAATCAGGACAAGCAATCAGCCAAACAGAGTGGCAAAACTTTGCTAATTCTCGGCAGAGTAAAAATAAAACTTGCTTGCATTCTTAATACTGCATGAATACATGTTATCCCTGAGCTTTGAAATACGCGTGCAGAGAAAGAAGGAAAGGGAGGGTGATAAGGAATGGCACTCATTAAGGACTTGGTCTTAACGTTTTTTAACAGTCATTAACTCCAGCGGGTCAGAGTCCAAGCCAGATTTTCTTCTGGGGCTTCTGTAGAGTGAGAGGAGCTGTCAGGGATCTGTTCTTGCAATGCTGTTGCTGAAGAAATTACGAGTCGTATCAGAGGCAGTCACTACATTTTTTTCAATGTTAGGGAAGAGCCAGAAAGGAAAGGCTGAAGGAGGGAGACAGCAGGGGTTTATCTCCAAGGGGTGAATCAGCAAGGTAATTTTGTCATTTTTATTTAAAAATAAGTTCCTCTGATAATGGGATTTTTTTTCTTGCCATACTGTAAAATAGCCTCCTCATTGCAGAAAACACTGAGAGAAATGGAGTGTGCTGTGAAAGAGCAAAAACCTTCCCCTCACACCAGTCCTCCTCATGCACATTCATTTGATGACACTCTACACCAGCAATTAAGCACTTTGTCTCGCGAAGATCTGTGTTTCGCTCCCAGAAGTGAGCATGTAAACAAAGGCATATTGTCGTGCTCCTCTTCGGCTCAGCCATGATCCTTGCGGGCCAGTTAATCCAGTTTTATGGCCAGGTTACACCAGCACTGCAGCACGCAGGGGCTGCACCAGGACAGATAAAGGTGCAGAGAAAGGGCTGCCTAGATTAAGACTCTGCACAGCTCTAATCCTGCCTGCACTGAATATTCTCTCCCGTATCTCCCCATCTCACCCAAAGACTCTTCTCAGTCCTGCCTGCCACTTCCCAGTAACCTCCTCCCTGACAGCAGCAGCTTCTCGCCGGGGCGGATTTGCTCCCATTACCACACCTGATTTAGCCTTTGCTCTCGCCCAGCTTCTGCACAGTTAGCTGGAACGCACGGCTACCAAAGCAAAGATGTCTGAAAACAAGTAGTTGCTGGTGATTTGGGTTTTCTCTTTGTTTTGTTGTTTTGTTTTTTTGTTTTCCTGGCACTTCACAGTTACTAATCCGCTCTGTGCTTTGTAATTGACCAGCTATAAAGAGAACTTAATTCAGTTTGGTCACTTCGGTGCTTTCCCTCTCTCTATAAAATTACTGTGGATCTACGTCTGCATCCTCTGCTCTAGTTCTCTTTGAATGCATCTCTATCTGATGCCTTCCCCAAGGTGTCATACATCCCTGTGGCTATATATCCAGGAAAGCTGGCCAAATCATTAGTGATGAATAATTTATCAGATAAATTTTACCTCTCTTTCAGTTGTGAGTGCCACATAGTGCCTGACTGGTGTCTTACTCATGAGCAACTTGCTGGAAACACTTGAAATTTGAGATAATTGGACGCAAGGATGATACAAAGCTTAGTCCTGTGAGAAGCTGAGCACTTTGGATTCATTTCACAAAAAGAGGTGTAGGAAACTGAGTTGTTCAGCTGCAGTCAGTGAGACTGGGCTCGCACTGGTGGTTAAGAATGTGCTTATATTTTCTGCTGAACCAGAGCCCCAAGCAGGACTCTGCGTTTCTGTTCTCTGACTGGACTTGTCAGCCTCATGGAATCACCTCTTGCAGGGATTTTGCTTTAAAAAGATATTCTGGCAGTGGAAAGCAACACAGTGTTCAAAATCAACACCACATGTAAAGGGAAGAAATAGTATATGGGGATCTTTTAAAGCTCTGTAGCATATCTGTGTCCATTGTTTTGGCCCTCCCTGGCCTGCTTGACTTGTGCCCATAACACCAAATTTGCTAAGATTGCTTATATGACCTTCTGAATTTTCTATCTCCTGCTAGAATTAATTCAGTAGTGTTTCAGAGGCAATTTTTTTTAAGGTAGGGAGGCAGAGGACAAAAGAAACACAAGGTGGGAAATGCAGGGGGGGGAAAGAAACACAAATTGCAGTATTTAAGCAAAAAGCACACTGGGAAGGAAATTATGCTTTTTCCCTACACAGCTTTAGTGTATGGGGAAATTAAGAGCAAACTTATCTGCTCTGCTCCAATTCCACCGTGCCACTCAAATGGCAGTCCCAGATGCTGCTTTTCTCACACAGTGTCCCCCTTCTCTCTCTGCTGTTCACATCAGATTTCGCTCCTCCAGGAGAGCCTGTCTCTAGAATCCTGTTTGCCTCAGCTTTCCTCTGTGTGTCCTCCAGATACTTAACAGAGGCTTCTGCCTCAAAACAGTCGTTCTCCTCTTGCATTTTCATGCACACCTCCCCAAAAACCTCTCTGTGCCTTTCACTTGGAGAGTGCACAGATTGTCTCACTGTTAATTGAGCTTATCTGTACAGTTTTTTACCATTTCTCATGCATCAAACACAGCCTGACAGAGCGACCGGAGTCTCCCTGTTAGTCTTTTCAGCATGTTATTGATACGAACAGCAAAGAACAGTCTGTGTCTCAAAAAGCTCACAATTTAGAGAGATGGCAGGAAATGAAGGAGGGAAAATCAGCATTGGTACCTTCTAGATGGAGGAGGAGAAGGGAAGAAAAGCAGTACAAGGACCATGCGTAGTCCCCCTGCAGTGTCTCAGCAGACAACAGCAGGACCCAGACCTGCACCCAGGTGTTCTGTGGCTCTGCATTTCAGTACTGTAACCACAAAGCTGTTTTTCCTTTCTCTCCTGCATTGTTCCCTGCCCTCCTCCTGTTCCGAAAGTCCACCCTCGGGCCTGAAGCTCGGGACCCACCAGAACCGTCTCCTTCTGGTTTTATGCTCTTCCCCCTCTTCAGATCTCCTTCCTACACACCTTATGTGTGCTGAGCACGAACAGCACAAGAGAAATGGAGCCTGTCCATTGCATATATTGGCTGGGCTTTTTCCCCTGCACACTCCCCTGGCTGCCTCTGACCAGATTGCTTTCTAGCTCTGGTTCTGCCCCTGCTCTGTTGTCTCTGGATTGGAGAAAGGATGACCCTGAATCTCTTATTTCTGAGAGTTGTCACCGATCCTCTGGAGCTCACAGATTACAAAATTGTAGCAGGAAAGTTGTACCATCTCATAATACTCTGCCCCTCCCAGGTAGAGCTAACTGCTTTTTGGGAGATAAGAAATGGAGTATGGACGAAAAGAAGCATGTTTTTCATTTTCATATTAAAAAAAAACACCTTAATTCAGAACCTTCACACATCTTCAGGAAAGGGAGAGGTAATTACTAAGAGGACACTTATCTTTTCAGGTAGGTTTTTCAATCTATTTCTCACTCTCTGGTGCTTTGGCTGCACGTACTTTAGCTCTATCTCAGTTTTTTGTATGCATTTCAATGGTTGTCATCAATGCAGCTTCTGAACCTTCCAATTTTAACCAGTTACACCTTACAAATCACCAGCTTAGAATATTCAGGAAATTATTACTGTGCTTTTTTAGCAATGGTAAGCGAAGGCAGGGAAATTAAGTAACTTGTCTTCAGTTGCATGTGTGGCTGGGCAGCCCAAGAAGAGGAGCCCCCATTTCCATGTGTTGTGCCTTGTTTGAAGGACCCTGTTCAGTTTGTTGTTGTTCCTCTCCTGGAGATCCACAAGGCTGTTTCAGTCTTAACCTGTCTCTTCTCCCAGAGGAACAGCAATGGGGTCCTACAACTTGACTGCCCAGAGGGGGAGTGGATTCACCATTCCTGGAGGTTTTTAAACTGAGATTGGCCGTGGCACTGAGTGCCATGATCTGGTAAAGGGACTGGAGTTGGACCGAGGGTTGGACTTGATGATCTCAGAGGTCTTTTCCAACCCAATCCATTCTATGATTCTGTGACTGATCTCTTGGGGAGCGGGATTTGCAATTGCCTAATTCAAGCTACCACTCAAAACTGTCACAGATCTGCTTTCAGTGAGTTTCTCTGCCTCTTCTTACCACTGGGCTACTCTTAAAAATAAATCATATTTTCTGTTAAGATGCTTATTAACCACAACTTGGTAAAAGCCCAGACACTACAGCGAGAGTGCCAGCAGTCTGACAAACAAACTCCAGGCAGAAGGGCAAATCCTGTGTTGTACCTGTATGAAAAAGGGGACTGCTCTCCTCTTTGCCACCAGCCTGCAGAAAGCTTTCTGCTGTAGACCTTGGGAATGCCTTGGTGCTGCTTACACGAGGAACCAAATTGTTTCTGACCTCAGTGAAGAGGGGGCCAAGAGGGACACATCTGACGCCTTTTAGACACCACAAGGTTTTCTGTAGAATAGACATAGCCTGTGAAACAAACACACAGCTGGAGTTAGGGTGCTTTTGAAAACATTGTCTTTATTCTCTACCTCCCTTTCTTCCAGGACAGCTCTTTACTTATTCCCTCTTCAGAAAGGGACTTTTCTGTCACACAGCCTAGCCTGGCTGGAGATTAGGGATTCTCTCTGCCCCTTCATCCTTGAATATTTCCTTTTAATTTCACAGTTTAAATTTCAATTGTGTAATTACATTCTGCCTACCCCAAATTCCTCTGTAATTTCAATTGGACACGGTGTCCTTCACTCTCTAGGCAGAACTCTTGCGGTGCTGTGGGGCACTGTTAATAGGCTGCCACGCTCCACTCTAGTCCCATTTCATGTAAATGGGGAAAGAGAATGGACCTGGATCCCTTTGAACTAAAACTGCTGCTCCATATAGGCGACACAGGGCTTGCTACAGAGTGACAAGGCAGTCTCACCCCATGGCAATACACTGGGCAGTTTTTACAATGCCTCAGTCTGAGGAGACTTTTGGAGTAAAAGTCTAAATCTGTCTGGAAGTATTTCTCCCCCACACCACCATACCCTTTGATCGCAAATAAAGCTGTACAGGGACCCCCAAACCACTACTTCACTGAATTTATGTGGCCTGAGAGTACCTGCTCGCACCGTTTAACATGGCAGAAGTGCCAGAGTGATTTAATTTAGGTGCAGGGAGTTGTGTAGCAATGAGAGGGCACGCAGCACAGGTGCCTAGTTCAGTAAAATGCTTTACAAGAACTGGCAAGTCCCACGTATTTTATGACCCAACCCTAATACTTCTTGCAGGTTTTGTTGTGACAACATTTCCCCCCAATCCTTACACTGGTGGCAATCACCTGAATCCCACATCCCAGCTTGTTTTATCACAACATTCCCTCTTTGTGTGTTGGTATCTGTGTTACATCAATGTGACAACATTTCTGCTTCTCCTGCCTCCTCTTGCTTTCTGCTTCCTTCCTCACTGTGGCACAGGTGCTGACTTGGTCAATGTGCCTCTGTGCAGCCCTTCAGGTATCACAGACATTCACCTTTTGTATTTCCACCACCTTCTGCTGGGATTTTCTGTGGCAACACAGGATGGAGAAGGGGAGGGACCATGTATTGGTGTGAGAACGCTCCTCCCAAATTGGCCTTGTCTGGTAGAACAAATGTCCTCTATTCCTTCAAGTTCTGTGGCAGGCTCATGGAATGGAGTTGTTCACCTGGTTTAAGGTGATGTTCTACACAGCTCAGCAAAAGGAATTGGTTTATTGTAGAAACTGGAATTATTTGATGTTTGATCATCTTCAGGCACAAGCCATGTACTTTTCAGCATGTGCACACCGTTGTCAGAGGAACACAGGGCTGATTCCATAAAGCAACAGAGTCCTTTACCAAAGTTTATTTCCCTTCACTGCACGAGTACCCTGGGTAGTCCTCCTACCACGCAATGATAAATCTTAAACTGAAATAAGCATCCAGCTCCTTGCTGGCAGTGCTGTATCTACACAGAACCTCAGTTACTTTGAATTCTGATGGATCTTATGCTTTATATATTCCAGACGTTTGGTCCTGCTCCCTAGGGATGTCTTTATGCCTGCTCCTGTGCTGGCAGACCCGAGGCTGCTGTTTGCGTCTCTAACAGCAGATAGATCAGGTGAGATCAAGGAGACCATATTTCCATGTTTCCTTGGTTAGCTTACACTGTTAAAAGTGAGTTGTTGTTAGGAGGAAACAGAGCATGTAATAACTTGAGTTGGGTTTTATTTGGCTTTGAGTCATAAATCTTAAAGGAAAGGAAAGAGCCATCATGTTCATCCCCAAGTTTGTCATACAATCAGCAAGGGGCAAGGCAGTAGTGTGGGCAAGAAAATGAAACATGTGAAGGTACAAGTGCCAGCGGGGGGAAGTCACTGTTGCTTATTGTCAGTTTTGGTGTGACACAGAAAGTTCAGCTAATCCTCTTAGTTACAGAGACACACGGGTGGGGGGAGATTGTTATCTCAAGCAATTTGCTGGCTCTACTCCTTTTTTCCTTCGAGTTTCTTTTCGCCTAATTGAGCAGCATTTCTTCCTGGGACTGGTTTGCAATAATCCTGGGGCCTCATCTGGGAAAACACTGAAAAATAGAGAAAGGAGAATCAGCCCGAGCAACGCAGCTTCTATTACCGTGAGTTT
The DNA here is from genome assembly GCF_047495875.1 of Pithys albifrons albifrons. NCBI lineage: Eukaryota > Metazoa > Chordata > Aves > Passeriformes > Thamnophilidae > Pithys > Pithys albifrons. The sequence goes on along the minus strand of NC_092458.1, from coordinate 113,249,428 downwards.
CTGTCTTCAGAAAGGTATCAGGTTTAGCTCCAAGTCCTGAGCATTAAAAATAAGATAAAGATTCAAAGCGATACAGAACAGTCTGTTGATCAGGGCAGGTAGTCACTCAGAAATGGTCTCTCATCCATGAGCTAGAACGGGTAATTAACAGCCGTTCAGAAAACCAGGACCTTGGCGGTGTGAGGGTGGAGCAGGGGGTGAGAATTCCACTGGAGTGCATCAGGAATGTGTTGATTCCATTTTCATTGCCAAAGGGATGTATCTGCGGTAAATCTAATCATGAGTCAAAAGGTGAACAAGAACAATAATAACTGGGGAGGTTTGTTTTTATTTATCCAGGAGATAAGGATTCAACTACAGGAATAGAATGAGAAAAAGGCTCCTGTTTCTGAGCAGACAATTATGCCACCCACACTTACTCATCATCACGGGTTTAATATTCTATTACTAGGGCTATTTAACAGATTCTCAGCCTCAAGGCTGGTAATGTTTGTGCAGATACTCTGCCAGTTGCCACAGGTGTCTTTTTACAAAAGACCTGAATAATTAACATGGGTTAGGCCTGAAGATGGCAGCAGCCAGGAGCCATTCTTCAATGGGCTCCAGACATTCTTCTGGTGCCGAGCAGGGTTGGTGTTACCAGTAGGAGGACACATTTGAAAACCCTATTTCCGTATGCAGACAGAGCCTTAGTCCCTGAAGGCACAGACTGTTTCCAGGGAAGTGAAGGCTCTGGTTCCCATGCTCTAGTGATTTCCCTGGAGAAGTTTAAGATGTCCCTGTCCAGCTGCCTGCATTACTGAGGTGCTGGAGGTGGCCATCCCAAAGAAGAGGCAGCCCAAAGAATGCTGTGGCCAGTGCAAGCTGTTTCAGCCCATAGCCTGATGCACCAATGTAAATCTGATTCCAGCTGATACCAGTTCACAGTGATGTCCTGGACTGAGAACTGCAGACATGAGTGATTTAATTCAAGATCATATCAATGTGTTTTGCTGTGGTGGCTAAAGAATTTATTACCTCTGGCTGTGGAGATGGGTTACCTTTTCAGTTAGGACAGCTAAATCTAGCAGGGACTGTCAGAGCCATCAGATGAGAGAGAAAGGGCCAGAGTGGACATCAATCACAAAGCAGTTGTAAAATAAGTAGTGTAGTGCTTTTAAGAGAAAAGATGTTCTGCTGATGTCCTGCTAGTACAGAGCAAGGAAATGAGGAGTTTGGTGAATACGTCATATCTAGAGATCCTTTTTGACTTTGCTTAAGTTCTTCAGTCTCTCTCCAGTGCTGGCTGATGTGGGCCTTTGGAGCACCTCTGGGCTAAGACTTTGCTTACGTTCTTCAGTCTCTCTCCAGTGCTGGCTGATGTGGGCCTTTGGAACACCTCTGGGCTATCAGGTCCAGAGGCCGTGCCTGGATCTGGCCTGTGACACAAACATGGTGCCTGTCGCTGGTCTCCAAACAAAGGAAACCCCAAGGTGGATCAAACAAGATTCACAGTGTGTTCCACCAGGTTTTTGACTCAGGTACTTGGAGAATGAGGGCCCCAGCATGTGCTGTGCCTTCAGGTCACTTTGGCATTTTTCTACTGCACATCATGGATAATAATTGCATTTCCATCTTTCACATCATATTGTGAGAATAAATGCATTAAAAAGTGTCATTACCAGATGCTGCAGAGGTGAGGGCATCTTTGGTAGATTTCTTCTAGTTCTTCTGTTTCTTTAAATACATTGGTAAAATTGGATCAAAACTAGTATTTGCTTTCCTAAACTGTGCTAATTTATGGTCAGACTGTGTGTGGGAGTAGGGGCAGGAGGAAAGGAACTTGTATTTGTGATCAGCACAAAGCCACTGGACCATGAGAAACACAGGGAATGTACTGTGATGACTTCTCTGTGAGTCTGCAGTGCTTCAAAGAGCATAAGAAAGAGTAAGGACAGGGCAGGAATTGCAGGATTCACAGACCTGTGTGTTTCCTATGCAGGTCTGCACAGCGAGCTGGTTACATGCAGGACTGTACAATGCTCTTTAACCCTCTCAGTGAGCACTTCAGTTTGTAACACTGAAAATATATGGCAAAGTCATATGTTTTTTAGCAACAGATAATGCTTCCTGAATCCACTTCTGTAGTATTACACTGCAGCTCTGACAGTGAGATAGCACTCACAGTAGCAGAGACTGTGAAGAAATTAGAAATTTATAAAATGCATACATAATGAGTTTTAAAAATGTGTTTAATAAATATTTTTGTAGTTATATTTCATATAGATGAGTGTAAGATTTTTGTTAATCTGAAAATTAATGTCTAAAACCACTGGAAGAAAGAGACAGAATTGCATCTGAATATCATGAATGAAAAAACATTTACCACTGTGAATAGGACCATCATATTTCCCAACAGCAGATCCCCGTCCGCCCCTAATTCCCTCCTCCCCTTCCCCTCCTTCCTCAAACACATACGCATACACTATGGGAGGAATGACAGCTGTTCTTCATGGAATGACAGCCCAGGGATATTGCATCCTCCCTTAAAAAAAACCAGGCAAGGTACAGAATAAGGTCAGTGAAAGGAGACAAAGGGGTCTCCCAGAGATGGCAAAGGGTAATTTATTGACAGATGAGATAGACGTTACTACAGAAAAATATTAAATGGATTCTTTTCCCCTGTCTTTGGAAGGGAAGAAACGTGGGAAGGGTTAGGAAGGACAGATGCCAGAAATAGAGACAAATTTCCCAGGAGAGGAAGAAGAAATCCTGAAGGAAATTAGGATCACAACACACTAAAAAAAAAAAATCAGAGCATTTAAAAAGCTATGAAATTCTGTCCTAGAATCCTGTATGGGAACAACGAAAAAGGGCAGCAGAGAAGGAACCCCATCACTGTTGGCGGCCTCACTTCAAAGGTGCTCCATGAGAGAAGGAAGTGCTGGTAAAACACAGTGCCTGATTAAAAGCCAGCATTTGAAAAGGGCTGTCGGGAAATTACAGAGCTGTGCACGCCCCGACGTCAGCAGCGAGGAAGACTCTGGGAGCACTAATCAAAGGGAGGCTGAGGGAGCATATGGAGCATGGAGATTTTATTAAGGGCAGGAGTGAGACAGGGTTCATATAATGGTAGCAGCCAGGATCAGGAGATGGGAGGAAAGGAAAGGCCAGGTCTTCTGGTGCAATAAACTGGCATAGTGCAGTCAACTTTGACAGTATGTCAGTTCTCGCTGCAAGCAAAGAACCCGAGTAAGAGGCTTAAATAGTAGATGTTATGAATATGGTTTCTCTGGCCTAGAGAACTTTCTGCAAAATAATTGCACAAAGGAGGACAGGAAAAGCCAGTGTAGCAGTGCACTCTGGTTGGGGTTCTGTAACTCCATGTTGCCCCCAGCCAGCCAAGTGCATGTTCCTGGAGCTTGTAACATTAGACAGGTTCATGATTTTCACCTGTCAGGACCAGGCTGATGACAGAGGAGTCACCAAGGAAAATTTCCACAAAGATAAAGGCAGCAGAACAAAAGAAATTTGAAGGAGAACAGATTTATTTACATTCACAAGCAGGAAGAGATTTAAGCCAAACAGTATTTTATTCTGCTTTTTCGTGCAAGGAACATGGTTTTCACAGTGTGTAACTCAGTCCATATGGTAGAATAAGGGAAGACTCTTAGTGTGTCCATTGTAATGTGGCACATGCAATATCTTTCTAACCCTGTCACTGCCTGCATAAATCTTGGCCAGACCTTTCCCTCAGAGCAGGTTCATTTGCTAATCTCACCCCAAACCACACCAGCCCTCCCATTCCAGCAAGCGCACTGATCTTACAAGATGGTCTCCTACCACAGGCAAGTGCAAGTCCATCAGAAGCACAGGGCATTGCATCACCCTGCATTGTCAGCTGCCTGCTCTCCAAACTGAGGGTCAGCTTAAAAAGTGACAGAATTAATACTAAACACAGATTTCCAGTGATCCAGATGGGGAGCATTCATCCTATCCCTGTAACTGCCATGCTCACGGCTGAAGGGAATAATAGCCAGGCTACACTGGATTTGAAGCTTTGATACTCCAGAGGCATTTGCAATCTTTTGAGCCTTGGCAGAGTGAGTAGGACAAAGCAAAACTAAAAGCTGCCTTTTTGCTGGGTTTTGCTGTTAAATGCTAGGGAAGTGTTAAATGCTAAAGCAGGCTTGTGCTTCCAGTGGGTGATTTAGCCCAGCTCTCCGCTGGCTACGAGGCTGCCGCCTGCTCGAGTGCAATCTGCCACACAGAGCCAGAACCAATCTGATTGTTTCTGAATCATTTCTCAAACAGAAAAACATAAGTAAAGCTGCCAGTTTTGCCAGGAATGTATGTCCCATCCATGTGATGTCCTTTATTTATATCTGAAGCCACCTGTACCATCAGCGTGACCAGATCCATAGGATGACTGAAGCACTATGAAATCCACTGCAGCATATTTTAGGGACAGTCTGCAATTACACTGGATCATAATGGATAAATGTGAAACTGCAATGAAGAACTTCTCCCCAGCCTGTGCTCACAGACCTGCAGTTACCTTCAGTTTTACACCAACCTTATCCACAGACAACACAGAGCCCATAAGCAGCAGGTGACAAAAAACAGAGTGGCCTTTTCCGACTCAGTAGCTCAGCGTTCAGGCCATCTCAGAAGACAATGCTTTAACTCACTTGGAGAACCTGAATGTAGGTCCAGGGAAGTGTCAGGCTCTTTCCCTGTGCTGTTGATTATTCTGTTAAAGAGTCCCAGGTGAACTACTTCTTTTGAATTGGGTATTTTTCTTTGGGCCAGAGAGGCACAGCACACCTTGGCAGGTCAGCAGCCAGAAGCCGTGACTCGGGAGGGGAAGAACCTGCACCGATGAACACTTAAACTCTTTCAAGTCCCACACTCTCTGAAAAAAGGCCTGAAACATATATCTGCCCCTCAGAGTCAAATGTCTTAATCACCAGTTTAGAGAGTCGTGCTTGTGCTCTCTGGAGGCCAGTGAATGTTTAATTGTGCCACAGAGAGCTGAGTGAGTCCTAGTGGAGAACAACTTTGTTAGCAAGATGAATTTAGCCCTATCTTTTGAAATTTCCTGCAGACTTCTGCTGCTGCAGTGTTCATATACAATGCTGGGCTCAGTTTCTGGGTCTCTAACACACTGACAGATGCAATCTCCTTCTCCCAGCCTGGGCCTGTTTCATTCATTTAACTTGCAAGTCTTTTAGGGTGAGAACATCTAGAGTTGTGCTGCCTGCAGCGCACACTGCAGTGGGGTCCTTGTGCTGGGTAAGTCCTGGATATTAATGGAGTGACAGTAAACAACTATATCCTTAGCTATCACTGAGTCCAAATGGATGCTGAGAAATAACAGGTCACGAAGGGGTGATACTTGAAAGTGTCCAGCGAACATGGATATAAGATGAAAAAGACTCTCACTGCAAAGGGCAGGCAAAGCACAGCATCTCCCTGCATCAAGGCTGGAAAGGGTCCTCCAGCAGAGCTCTGCGACAGGCAGAGGTGGCCATGCTGCTTGTGAAGAAGGTTTGTGGTCTTAAAGGTAAGCTACACCTCCAGTTTAAAATGCTAGATCTCTGTGTGGCATGGAAAGTGTAACAATTCTTGGGGAAAAAGGGAAAAAAAATGAGCTGAAGGCAAGTTTCTGTTTTGTTTCCTCATGTATGAAGTGGAGGTTATGTTCCCTATTAGCTTCAGCAAACGACATTGAAATTCTCTGGCATCTTCAGATAGAACATGTCTATTTTTGAAATTCAACATTTGTACTTTTTCCTTAATTGGACAAATTTCTTTTAAAACATGGAACTGACTTGTCAGAACGATTTCTGATGGTCTCTGCCTTTTTCTTAGTGCTTTTGCAGTGAATAGCTATGATTTTTTTTTTGCAAAATACAGACTATTTTACTGAAAATTTCAAGGAGAAAAATCATTTCTACTTAGCAGTAGCATTAAAGCCCTTGAATTGGGCCACATTCTGCTGCCAGTGCAGTTTTGGGGACACTTGGAAAATATTTTGAGCAGCAGGGAAGAACAGCGATTACCACCTCAATGGTGTGAATATTGTGGGTTATTTTCCCTTTGACTGTTTATGGCCTATTTACAGTATAATCACACCAAATCAGGTTATAACACGGCTTTCTTTTTTTTTTTCTTTTAGTGAAAATGGAATTCAGCAACATTTTTTTACTTACTGTAGCTCCCCCTAAGAGCTAAGGAATTTTCAGGCACTAAGCAAGTATGATCTCTTCTCCAAGGCATTCATAACTGATGGAGAGACAAGGAGAAAGGTGACTAGGAAAAATAAAAGGCAAGTTATTTACATTTTCTATAAACTTGCAATAGCTGTATTATTGTAAACATGGCAAAAAATGGAATTATAAACTGGACTTAATTGTGGACAGAAGAGAGATTTGCCACAGAGATGAGGTATTATTTTAGTGTGTAACCATCACCAGACCAAGCTGTGGACACATGTATAGGGTCAGTTCAGTGAAAAAATAGTCTTTTCCCCCCATACGTACCAGGCAGTGGCACTGTGTAATTGTATTAGAGGAAAACAATTGTCATAGTACCACAGAATTGTTTGGGTTCTAAAGGAACATAAAAACCATCTCGTTCCAACCCCCTGCCACAGGCAGGGACACCTTCCACCAGACCAGGTTGCTCAGAGCCCCATCCAGCCTGGCCTTGGACACTTCCAGGGATAGGGAATCCACAACTTGCATGGGCAATCTGTTCCAGTGCCTCACCACCCTCACAGTAAAATTTTTTTCCTAATACGTAATATAAATCTACCATCTTTCATTTTAAAATGGTTACCCCAACTTTTATCACTGCATTCCCTGATAAGTAATAACTTATTATTATCATAATTATTTTTGTTTGTTTGTTTGAGATTGTGGCCTTTCTGTGACTGTTCACTCAATTCCTGCTTAAGTTCTGGCTACCCCAGCTCATGCCAAGGCCTGATGTGTGCTGGGAGCAGGGTCATTGGGTCAAAGCCAGAGCATCAGGTAGGCAGGACAGGCGGCCAGGAAGAGCTAAAGGGCCTTTAGGCAGCCATGGTCACCTGCAAAGTGCTGTCTCCTGCAGCTGTCACTCTTCTCTGGCATTTCCTGTGAAAGTGAGATACCCATTTTGTTGGTGTCACAAGTGGGATCTCTCCTGGATGTGCTGGCAAGCACGAGGTGCTTTGCCATGCCTGCTGAAGCACTTGGTTTGCTCTCTCTGTGTGTCTGTACATGCCATGACAAACTAGACACTGAGTGGCAACAACTGGGAGAAGAATTTGAGAAAGAGGGATGGCAAAATCCCACGTGGGATTTGTCCTGCATCAAGAGCCACTGCAGGGATGCTCATCGTGTTTGGTAGGAGTTTGCCAGATGGGAGTGTGCTTGGAAATTAAAGACGGGAGGAGGGAAAGGTGCTGTATGCTGGCTCATAGGCAGTTGTCATAGGGCAGCAGCCGATGTGATTGATGAGTTGAAAGGGGAAAATGTACAGCTGAAAAAGGAAAGCAAGAAAAGGAAAATGGAAAGAATACTTGTGTGTGTAAGCAGTTAGAAATGCAAACTAGACCACCTGAGTCAAACTTCAGCCCCAGACAGTTGCTGAAGCTGAGGAGCACAGGAGGAGGTGGTTAGAAGCTGTTGCATAGACACCATTAAAGACTATCATAGAATCATGGAATGGATTGGGTTGGAAAAGAGCTCAGAGATCATCCAGTCCAACCCTCGGTCCAACTCCAGTCCCTTTACCAGATCATGGCACTCAGGGCCACGGCCAAGCTCAGTTGAAAAACCTCCAGGGATGGGGAATCCACCCCCTCTCTGGGCAGCCCATTCCAATGCCTGATTACTCTCTCTGGAAAGAAATTTTTTCTGCTCTCCAACTTAAATTCCCCCTGGCAGAGCTTGAGCCCATTGTGCCCCCTTGTCCTATTGCTGAGTGCCTGGGAGAAGAGACCTACCCCCACCTGGCTTCAGGTAGTTCTAGACAGTGCTGAGGTCACCTCTGTTGTGCCTTGTGTGATGCTGATTGGGCTGGGGATATCTGGAAACAAGCAGACCTGCATCTCCTCCCCACAAAGCCAGATAATTATGATTCCCTGCCCCCTGCTCACTAACCAAAACTGAACAACACAGCACACCCACAGGGGCACAAAGCTCACCTCCCTCCACAAGAACTACTGGAGGGTTTACTACCCTCAGGTTAAGAGGTCTGGGGGAAGATACCCAGCTAAATTAGGGAGAACACCTGTGAATGGGTTACCATGGATCTGGATAGTCAGAGCCAATGAGCTTCACCTTGCCCCAGCTGAGGATCATTGGCATTAGGCCCAGGAATACTGTTGGATACCACCGGGCCAAATATTACCAGTCCCTTATGGACCTACACTTTGTGCACTGACCATGGCAGGAGAAGTGAGTGTCCTGGGGCCCTGGCAGCCTGCAGAGTGCCCTGCTGAATGAAACCTATGATTTGAGCTGAATTAGAAGGACCAGCTCACTGTGCCCCAGGGGTTGGACAACCCCTTCCAGCAGAACTCCATCCCTGGGATGTGATTTTGGAGCCTGTACACTTCTGATCTGTAATGATGGGAGCTGAGGAGGTGGGGAAATCTTTAGCATTAGCCTTTAAGACAGGCTTAAGTGATACTAGTTTCCAGTAAGTCCTTCAGTGTAGACTAGCAGATTTACCACTATACATCCCAGAGGATAAAAAACAAGGGAGAACCTCAGCTAAAGTAAAAAGAAGAGCCAGCCTGTCTCCATGCAAAAGACAAAAGCAAAAATGGTAAATTGAGAAGCACCATCAGTTACTACTGAGTGTAAAGGATGATGGAAAATGTGTTTAGAGAAGGAGCTGTCTCTGAGCTGCCATCTTCCCTTTTGTGGCAGATGGACAGGTTTTCCTCATTTACTTCTCATGATAACCCTCTGGGACCTGCGTTTGGAGACGGGGTGACACTGTGTGATTCAAAGGGATAATAACTAGAGACCCAGAGCACGCAAGGGCTGTGAGCTCAGGGATATATCCAAACCTAGACTATGGATACTCACGAAACCAGGGGGGGTGCTGCTCGCTCTGCTGAGGATCCTGGTCACAGTTAATGATCTGTTCCTACTTTAGAACATTCCTCATTGACACGGGAGCCCGGATATCGATGGACACTTACAAAGGGCAGTCTCTGCTTAGCAGGCACTTAGTCTCTATTGCAGGTGTTAATGGGAAACCCACTAACCACCCACTGGTCAGGGCTAAACTAATTCTGCCTAAGGGACAGACAATTCACCTGACCTTACGTTTAGGTGCCCTTAAATATACCGGATATGGATGTATTGAAGGGTCAGTCGTGGGGAAAATGGGAAATAGGGACATTACCCTTTCTGCCCCACAGTTTGCCTCCTACAAATGCATCTCTGGCTGCTAATCTGTTGCAAACAGCTGCTCCTTTACCCCATAGCAAATAGTTAATATTCCACAATACACATTACCTTCTGGTGCTATTTGCCCTGTTACTGAATTGATAAAGGAGCTGGAAGAAGAGCGAATCATTGTCACGTCTCATTTCCCCTACAATTCTCCTTTATGGCCAGTAAAAAAACCTAATGCAAGTGGCAACTAACAAGAGATTAGAGAGCCTTGAACGCTGCCACTGAGCTGCTCACTGCAGCTGCCCTCAGTATAAATGATACAGTAATTTTTCTTAATGAACAATCTCCTCTGCTCAACCAACACACCAGCAGGACGCTTTGGACACCTCAGCGTGGTATCCAGATCAGGTGAGATTTCAACACCCAGCACTCGGAAAACTCTGGATCACTTTGCCACACTTTTGAGGGAAAGGAATATGGGAAACTGTGGATACTGTGGATACTGTGGGAGTGAGATTAATCATTATTGAGGCTGGGATATGATCCAACACCTAGCTCTTCTTTCCCTCTCCCTAGGAATTGTTGAACTCCTGGACAAATAAATAAAAGCTGTCATTCAACCTGTGTATTACTGGAAAGTATCCATCTAGAAAGTACGCTAAGCATTCCCTGGAATTTCATTAATGCTTTCTGTGGTGAAGTCACCAGAGATAATGCTGACAATGTCTAAAAAGTCAAGAGCCTTCATGTGTCAGACAATTCTAAGCCTCACCTTGGGGCATCTGGCCTTGTGTGACACAAATGCTGATGCCCTGTACAATGACCAAACAAACCCACAACAGCTGTAACCTCCAACAAACCCTTTTGCATACACTCTTTGCTCGACTCGGGTATGAGCAGCCATCTCTGTAAGACACAGACAAGGACCTAGGCAGGAATATCTGACTTTGGGTTCCTAACTCCTTTGGGGGCAGTAGAAAAACAGACTGATTTTCATCAGTGTTCCATGTCCAGCAGCCCCAAATTATGCCTATACCTTTTCAGAAATGAGCAGTAAATTTCAGTGGAGGAAAAAACTCCCTCAGAATAGAATAGAATAGAATAGAATAGAATAGAATAGAATAGAATAGAATAGAATAGAATAGAATAGAATAGAATAGTTTTCTCAGGACTTCTCTTCTACAGCTTAAAAAAATAAAAAATATATATAAAAGGGGAAATGTAGATGAACAGTAGTTTCAACCAAGAGTTGACTCTCCTACTGTGCTCCAGGCTGAAATCTCTCAAAAGCAAAATGCTCACTTGCAAGTAGCAATTAGTTTCCCCAGCATTCACTCTTCTTTCCATCTTCCTGATGGATATTTCATCTGAGTTTATGCTCTCCTCCCTCACCTTCTCTTCAGCCTCTCTGCCTCTCTTTCCAATAAGGCTGTGATCTGTCACAGACTCTCAATGGACAAGACCTCTACATCCCATCACTGTCATAGGCAGTTACATGAGACAGGCCGGGATGAAAAGCGGTTTGGAAGGGAGAGGAGCCGTCATGCTTCAGGGCATAGACTTGAACTCTAACCAAGGCAGAGAGATGAAGGAGGGCTTTGGGCCAGAAGGGGAGAAAATTTTACTCAGGGCAGGTTATTCCATAATTACCCACTTAAACTTCCTTTATACCTTCTGAGATGCATCTGGTTCTGGCCAACATCAGAGACAGAAGGGGTGGATCACTGGTCTGATCCAGGAGGGGAATGAGTTTCTTCATTCTTTTTGCCAGTGTGCTGAGTTTATAACATTTTCTGAAACCACAATGAAATCCCTTTCCAAGCATGACCCTTGCTCTGCCAGGGATAGCCAAAACTCCTTCCCCTAGCCCCGTCCTTCACACTTCCACAAGCAATACAGAGAGAAGCCAGTACAAAGCCAGGTCAAGATGATAAGAACAAAGCCTTGAAGGCTGCTTTTAGATACAAGCTTTACTTCGACAGAGGAGGAAATTTTCAAAGAGGTGAACTCTTTCTGTCTCTCTCTCAGGCAGGAGTCTCCTGGGAGAAGAAGAAAACAGCTTTCATTTTAGCGAGTCATGATATTTATGGCCCTTTTATGGGTTTTGTTTGAAAATATAAAAGTAGATGGACTTAAATCTGTTTCAAAAGAAAGGAGATGGGAAAGGGAGAGACAGAGCATACGAAGGGCACGTGGGTCTGAATCATCTGCCCATGTTCAAAAGAAAATCAAACACCTTCTTTGTTTTAATATGGACCTCTTCTGCTGGTCATGAGGATAATGTCTGACCTTTTCTCACACAGACCCTTTTATCCCTAATGACGTACAAATTTTTTATGTACACCACCACCAAGAACACTCACCTCGGGATGAAACATGACAACTATTAAATTATGCAACTGCAGCACCATGCAACAGTTCAGGTGTGATTGCTCCCAGGAAGCAAACTTTCAGATCACGTCTCCTGCAGAACTGAAAGCTTTATACTGTATTCCTGAGGGGCAACTGTCAGCTTCTGCTTGCTCATACAGCAGTCTCATGTGGGCTTTTATCCGTCCTATTTGTGGTGTCTGTTCAGCAACTGAGGTTGCACCCTTTTGAGGGCCTCCTGTTTTTCATATGTGGAATCTCCTCTGACCCTTTGCCTCTAGGCAATACTTTTGATCCAATTCACAGACTAAGGAGCACATGCCCTGCAAAATTATTGAGGGAGGGAAGTTTAAGTTGAAGAACTGGGGTTTGCATTTAGTTTTGAATGTAGTTAGGCCTGTGGTCATTTTATGCGCTTTGGGAATGAACCTTCATGGGTTATGACAGCTACTGGGATATTTCTGTGAGCAAAATGTACAAAGCTCCCCATTAACTGGCAGTTTCATAAAAGCTGTTGTGGTTTCACAAAGGTCTCCTCTCAAGCAAGGAGGGAGAAATGTTCTGCCAGACTAATGGATGCCTTTCGACTGGATCCAAGTTCAGTATGGAGTCATTGCAAAGAGCAAACTGCTGGGATGGTCCATGAAGTCAGCACAGTCACACAATGGCTCGTGCCAGCTGGTGTGTACTGTGTCCTTCTTTAATAAGGTGCCCTGCAGTAATCAGATGGGGAGATCTCAATTAGGCAAATGTCTAAAATTAGGCATGTTGGTGGCAGGACGTGACCTGGAGCACGCAGTTTTCTACCCAGCTGCAGAAAGTTCTTGCCACCATGGCTATTTTCATATAACACTCAGAAATCCAAAAATACTCTTAAGATATTAAGCTGCAGATCAATGCTGCTGGTAGTTGGGTGATGCTATAAAAATGACCAGTTCCTTTAAATGTTTCTGTCTTCTAATTAGTATCGTTTCTGTCTTGGTTCAGTTTTATGCCCTTCTGACTGGAGTCATCCCTCCTTTCATGGTTACTTGTGCAGAGTCCTTGGTAAGTTTGAATCAGTTTTAAGATTTATTGATCTAGCCTTGTCCATTCTGTGGTGTGTTCTTTGATTTAATTTAATGACCATAAAGCATTCAGGCATGTTGGCATGAAGGGTGCACTGGAAAAATAAGAGATTGATTGATTGATTGATTGATTGATTGATTGATTATGTAGAGATACTGTTCTCTTCATAGTTAACAATGAACCTAGTTTTCCATTACACTAATTTGTGTCTTCCAGGGCATACATATCTTAACTAAAAGTAAACCAGTCTGCCTGCAGGTATGAAGCAGATATGGAAGCTCTTGTGTAAGGATTAAATTTGTCTGTTTTAAAGATACATGCAAATAAAAATGAAATGCAATCCAGAGGGGAAGGTTCAAAGCACAGACAGGATGTCCCTTTTCCTGCTCTCTATGACAGTTTTCACATCGCTGCACCTGGATAGTCCTGGGAAGAACTGAATTCATATTGTTGCCTGCTTTTATAAGTCACAAGCAATGTTTTGTCTTTATGTCTGTTTATGTGTGTCTGTGTGTGCACCCCCTGGCAGGGGAACAGCAGGCACAGGAAAACACCAAGCTCAGGAGCTACAGAGAGGTTGTAACAAGGGGATGGATGGATGGATGGATGGATGGATGGATGGATGGATGGATGGATGGATGGACGGACAGACAGATAGACAGACAAATAGACAGATAGACAGACAAATAGACAGATAGACAGACATATAAGTTTAGATAGATAGATAGATAGATAGATAGATAGATAGATAGATAGATAGATAGATATAGATAGATAGATAGGTAGATAGATAGATAGATAGATAGATAGATAGATAGATAGATAGATAGATAGATAGATGCAACATGAAATCAGCTCCTGAATATGTTGAAATATACCAAAGTACAAAAGGCAGCCCGGGGGAAAAAATAAAAAAAAATTGTTCCATGTCCAAAAGATTTCTGTTCCTAGGGGTAGCCAAAATGACAAGGGTGTTCATTCAAACAGATTCTGCTGGTATTGGCAATACACAACCCAACTACATGTACTTTGAGCCTTTCTCAATTTTTTATGTGAAAAACAATGTAACATCTTATTGACATTTAAATTACTACTCCTGGGCAAATAAGTTAGCACCTTGCTGAGGTGACTGGGGCAATTCACACACCATTTAAGAGCTATGCTCCCACCTCTCCAGAGAACTGTTGATTTGTTACACATAGTTCCCATTTTGGAATTTGTCTTCACAATTAGAACAGAGAGAGGTTCGACCCACTTTCATTTTTCTAAATGAGAAGTGAAATTCCAGAGAATAGGTAGGTATCTCTCAAAGAGGTTTTGCTGGAGTACATGAGCATGCAGTGTCTGTTTCCAAGCCCTAAACTATATTAATCACGTGCTTTCAGTATCTCTGTTGGATTGTCTATAAATTTAGGAAGGTAATGGATATTGTGTTTTCACATTGTAATAATGTCTATATTGAATGTATTCCAGCTAAACCCTTTAAGGAAGGGCTGGCAATGCAACATAACCACCTCCAAGTAAAACTTTTTGTCGCATCGTTCACCCAGCTCTCCACCGCAGCTAATGCTTAACCACCTCTCAAGGAGCTGTAAGGGAAGGAAACGGTGCTAAACTCCTTTTCAAATTATCCAGTCTAAGCTGGAGCTGCACACAATAAATCATGTCCTGAAATTCCTGAATGGGGGAAACGGGCCATGGCCCCACACCTACAGGATCATGATGCAGAATGCAGCTGTTAACATATTTCTGGCACACTTCTGCTTCCTTCTAAACTTGCTTTGCCACACTGAAGTCCCACTCCAGCACAGATGTCATTTTATCATCTGTATCCCACTTAATGTCTCTCACCCCTTCCATTTCCCCCAGTTGTCTTCACATTTCTCACAGACCTGTAATTTCTTTAGATCTCCATCCTTCCCACAGAGGCTGCCTCATAACCTTTCCCCAGATTTTTATACATCTAAACAAACTAATATTTTGCTTTAGCCTCTTTAGCTTACACACATATCTTCTGTCTCTGACCATTGTAGTCCCCTTCTTAATTTGCCTGTTGTCTTCAGATCTGTGAACATTTATCTCCCAGCTCTCCAGCTTTCATCATTTTCTTATTTCTTACTTCAGGCAGACCAGCATCAAATGGGTTTCTTTCTCATCTATCCCTCCTTAACTTCTTTGCTTCCCACGTACTATGAATTTCCATACCATTCAAAGGACATTAGGGAAAGAGAGTAGTGGAAATAAGAGGATGGCTGAGGAAAAACACCGAAGGACTTAATGAGACTGAGAGACTGAGCACTAAGATGGCAGAGGAAATTCAAGGCTAATAAATGTAAAGCACTACATATAAGAAAACTTAACATGTAAAATTACTATCTCAGAGGTGACCATTGCCATCCAATAAGATTTTGTGTATATAATGAATAGTTCTATGAAAATATCACTCTGGTGCCCAGCAAACTGTTAGAAGTTGATAGGGAAGGAACAGAGAACAGAAAAAGAATGTCATTATGCCTTAGGATAAATCCCTGCCACACCTGCACTCTGGATACTGTGTGAGGATTTGGTCCCTCATCTCAAACATAACAAAAAACTAGAAAGGGTTTGTAGAAGCATGGCCAGGATAATGAGACACATGGAGCAGCCCCTGTATGAGGAATGAGTAACTCTGGCTGAAAACTGGAGAGCCAAGGATGGGATGTAGTGACAGAGGGGGTCAATTCTCATGGCACATGTAGATACTAAACAAATACTATACTGGCATTAAAAGCTGGTGGGTAGAGGGTTCAGAACAGAACAAAAGGAGATGACTTAGCATCCCATGGAGAGTAACTTTCTTGCTCTAGGAGACCACAGAGGCCAGTGGATACAAGGCTATTATGGTTATAACTCAAAAATTACTAGGCAGCTCCATACACGGAAAATCTGTTAGGGACTTTTAAATACAAAAATATCGCACCT